>NW_027464596.1:316875-633750 GCF_043290135.1 Rhipicephalus microplus
TTTTCACGTAAAAACATAATGGTAGACAAAAAAGCTACTTCTTCATACTCTTAACATATGCAGGCGATTTGCAGCTTTCTGTATAGTTTTCTCAGGCGACCTGTTTTTGCGCCGGTGTAAAGACGTCTTTTCGGTAGCTTCTGTAGGTTACGATTACATAAACCTTACTCATAGTGGGAACAAAGCTTGATACACTGATTTTTAAAGTTTGCGTTTATCAAGAGCTGTGCAGCTCTCAAAACGCGCCTTTACGTAGAGTTATTGATGGCTGAAAAATAAACCTGCCCAATAGAAAACGGCAGTGTTTTCAGCAGTTTCCGCTAGGTACGCTGATTATTTAGTGTGCATAGGTATTCAATGATCCTATCAGTGATGTCTATAAAGGCCTGAAGTTACCTACGATGAGCGAATACAACTACATCGGCACATAGGTAAATGAGGGTGATGGAGCCCCACGAAAACCCTCATCAGCAAACAGAATGAGTTATGCTGCAATAATTGAGCACAGAGTGTAATGTCAATGAAATAGGTACGAGGGGGCCACTTCGAAGTCTGGGGAAAGGTGCAATAGTTTCGGGGCTTACTTCTGCTAGCTGAGTGGTGTGCATGAGGTCAGAGGTGCAATCAGAAATTTATATAATAAAAAGCACCGTGGAACGCCTCGCGTTCAGCACTCATGTGAAGACGACAAACTAAGTTGTAAATGGTGATATGGGGTGGACAATTTATAAAAGGGCGAGCTGAGAGCAAAAGAAGATTTGAAGACAGCCTCAGAAATATGAAACAAATAGATGAGCGGATAACTTGTTGTGTTACTTGTATAGAAAAGGTCAGAAACGAAAGTTAGGCTAGTTGGATAAGCATGGTATAACTGTGAGTTCAAGCGCACAAATAAAAGAAAGAAGGAGAGGACAAACTCTTTGTCGCAACTAAACGATTTATTAGAAAGTTAATATATAAGCAGGCAATCCAAAAAAAAACAACGCATGCGTGTGCAGGCAAAAAGTACACCCGTGGCACCTCAAGAACACAGAGCAAAAGAACAGAGAACATCTCAGAACATAATCTAGGAAAGCAAACTCTTTATCCTGCAGCAAAACTGAAGGCTGGCTGACGCATTGTTCTCCTCATTTTCTTATATAAAAAGCTTCCGTCCACTCACGAGTTAATTGATTGTCAGATCAAAAACGCACTTCAGTATCCTGAAAAAGAGGATATCAACTGCTTTCTCTGCAATGAGCAGCGAGATGCAATGTTTTCAAGGATTTCAAAGAATAATCGTGCTCTCTAAGCTGAAATTGATGAACCACAGAGAAAAAAAAACACCGTAGAGAAAAAAATACACCGCGGAGAAAAAAACGCCCGTCCTGCGCGGAAGCCGCAGCACAGTCACAGCGAAAGGTAGAAGAGCGGCGTTGCGGAGCCTTTTTAAAGGCTCATTGGGCAACTGCTGCCAGAACACTTGCTCGGTCCGCACTACTGCATTATTAATAATTTCTGGGTAGTACGCCACCATTCGCTATGCTATTTTTTGTCATTGTTCGAAGAAGCGCGGTATCCGCTAAACCCTTGCAAGGAATTCTGTGCCGATTGTTCATACAGTGTCAGACGACCATGAGGAACCATGCCTGAAGTGGGCATGCGCCACAGTTAATACGTGATCAAGAACAAGCTTTTGTAATGGGTTGGACGACCCGGTTATAACGATATTCACATTGTGTGACGCCTGGTTGTTCTTTTGCTGTTATAAAACGCTCATAATAACGCGATTTCTTTCCTGATACAAGTTTGCGATCACGTCTTTAGTGCCGGTGTGGCTCAGTGGTAGAATGCTGGGTTGGCACGCAGTGTACTGGGGTTTGAGCCCAACTGTGTCCTTGGTACTAGGTTTTTTTTTGTTCGTGCGATAGTCGTTATAGACACGGGCATCGGCGGACAACTATACGGCGCCGAGCGGGACATGAGTTGACTTCATAACAGCTTTCGCTGTAAAAAGGACTAAGGGGCTCACTAGTAATTATACAGCTGGCAGTTAAGCGACAGGCCAATAAAGAGTGCTGTGCGGAAAATCGGAGAGGTTGAGGGCATTCAGCTGATGTCAGCGTTAGAGAACAAATGCCGGCATGGAGTAACTACTGACAAAGCTTTGACGAAATAAGAAGAAAGGCATTTTATAATTTAAGCGTAAGCGTTTTACTGTTTGATAGAATCTCGGGTATAGCCTTAAGAGACGTTTTATAAGTGGACTAAAGAACGACAAAAATGTTCCTGCTGTGGGAAATATGAGGAAACGATATCCGATCAGATTTACGCTTCATCACGAGCTTACATGAAGGTTTTGGTTTTAGCAGCAACAATGAAAAAGTTAGCATACCCGCGATGTCATTAATATACGGCTAGCAGTGCTGGTGGCTGAAAGCTATATGGAAAAAATAATAAACAACTGCGTCCTGCCGTAGGGGATGAGGACATTGGCTGTTGATTGTTTTCCTATATTAAGATGCATTTATTCTTAGCAGACAAGGCATTAGGCCAACGTTTTTTCAAATAAAGGGGACCCTCATAGCATCTATATAATCATACATTCATCATGAAAGGTGGATGTGACAAAGGAAGTGTTTCGACCATAGCGTGACGTTGTCTACATTTCCGAGGACGTAACCTCCAAGTGAGCACAGTGAATTTGATTGTAGGGTTATTGTTTTGTGTTGTAATAATTAATCATCATGAGCTTTTTCAAAACATTTTAGTTTTAATGCGCTCTTAAACGAAGACATGTCCCCATTCTTCCGGAGGAAACCGCCATTTTAGTAGCCCTTGACAAGCATGGCACGACACTGTCCACAGCAATGCTCCATGGATGATCCCTGGAACGAGAGTCAACGCACAGAACTCGTGAGATGAATGCGGCCCACTCCGCACATGAGAAAGTTTGGCTCCAACAAGCGGAATAAGAGATAAACAGGTTCCCCCGTCTCCCTCAGAGGATTCTTAGGGTGTGCAAGGCCATGTGAAATATCCCGGATCGTGCTCTCCCAGGAGTCTGCGCGGACCACATATTATCTGGGAAAAGATCAGTAGTCGGTTTAACATAGTGACATACAAATATGACCTTTTTCCTAAATATTTTACAGATAAAAATACATGCAATGCACCGAGAACTTCTACGCAGTGACGTGGGTACTGGGCGTCTGCTGATCGTCATCGGCAGACGCAGCGGCAAGAACACGGCAAGCGCTCGTAGCGAAACCTTGCTGCTGTTCTTGGTACTAAAAAACGACGCTCTCCATAGTTGCATTCATTTTACGTTACGTAAACAATTGACGCAACAAAAAAAGACACCTCACGCGAAGGAGCAGTATGAACAAACTAATGAAACATGCAAGTGCTTACTTATTTCCGTTGCGAACGGTGTGACAGTGGGTGGAAAAGAGAGCGGGCATTAAACAATAAATTGTGGAGATCCACCGATAATTTTAGTAACTGAATACTAAAGAAAATAATGTGTAAATATTATTGCGAATAAACGAAATAGGTGGATTAGCGTGAACACTGGGTGAAATACGTGGTAGTTGGTGGCATTGTTCTCCGACTGCGCCTTGGAGCGCTCAAAGCAACTCGGTACGGCATCTCGATATTGTATCTGTATTGGGCTTTTAAGTTTGTTACCCTTCCAAGTTGTGATTCCATTTCACGTCGGAATACACTTTCAAGCTTGTTACCCTTTCAAGTTGTGATACACCCATCATATTCCGCGCATGCGCAGGGACAAGGCCTCGATGGAACATCATCATGGGAAGCTACGCCTCAGGTGTTGTGTCGACGCCATGACGTTCGCAGTGTGACGTCAGCGGACACTGACCAGCTAGACTATAAAACCAAGGTCCATCTTCAGCGGCCTTTCAGTGGGCTTGGCAGCACCTTCTTCGGACGGACGCTCATGCATGTCTGCTTTTTCGTCCAGATTGTCCTGTTGCGGGCGGATGCCGCCGTGGAATTTGCAGATATTGCCTCACCGCAAGACAGTACCATCGCGCATGCGCAGAGACAAGGCCTCGATGAAACATCATCATGGGAAGCTACGCCTCAGGTGTTGTGTCGACGCCATGACGTTCGCAGTGTGACGTCAGCGGACACTGACCAGCTAGACTATAAAACCAAGGTCCATCTTCAGCGGCTTTTCAGTGGGCTTGGCAGCACCTTCTTCGGACGGACGCTCATGCATTTCTGCTTTTTCGTCCAGGTTGGTGACAAATATTCTGTCTATCAGTCTATTCGTGACGATTCTCTTACTTTGATAGTGCTGCCGGGCCCACAATGTTTTTGTTTCGCTGTGTGACTGTTTGATTGTCATTAGATTGCTCTTGTTAGCATCGGGGGACGTGGAGCGGAACCAGGGTCCGTCTTCGGAATCAGAATCCGAGGCTACTGTGAACAGTCAGCTTCTTAGAAAAATCTTAAAAGAGCAAACGGAAACCAATAAGACGCTCACCATGCTTTCTGCCAACCTGAAACAAGTGGAAATACCTATAGGTGGTGTTCAAGAAAGGATAGCGTCGATTGAAAAAGAGCTTGGGCGGCTACAAAAATGCGAGGAAAAGCTGGTTGAGTACGAGGCAGCGTGCAAGGGGACGAGGGAACTAGTGAACGAGCTTACGATTAAAGTTGATGACCTTGAAAACCGAAGTCGAAGAAACAACTTGATGATTTATGGTTTAAGCGAAGAATCAAAAGAAGACAACAAATCTCTGCAAGACAGGGTTCAACAACAAGTATTTAAGGACTTACTCGGCGTCGAAGTGAATTCAATATAGCGCATCCACAGAGTAGGTTTTAAACGTGCTGGGAAACACCGACCAATTATGTTAAGGCTATTTGATTACTCTGAGAAAACTACAATTATGTCGGCTTGTTTCAAGCTAAAAGGAACACAGATTTCCATACCTGAAGATTTTTCCAAGAGAGTTCGCGACTTACGCCGCAGGTTGTGGCATTCGGCAGCAGTGGAAAAAAACAATGGAGCAAAGGTTTTGCTCTTGTTTGATAAACTGAAAGTAGACGATAAAGTTTATACCTGGGACGAGCTTTCAAACCATCGGCTGGAAGTTACACGACGTGATGCGCAGGCCCGGCGGAATCTTGGTCATTCTGCAACAACCCGAGTGAACAAGAGAAGCAGCAGTAAAAAATGACAGCCTGTGAGCAAATTTCTCAGAGTTGTTTCACTGAATGCGCGTAGTGTTGTTAACAAAGCCGGTTCCCTTGAAGACGTTATCTCGTGTTATCAGCCGCACGTCTTAGTAATCACTGAGACATGGCTACATGCAGATGTGCAAGATTCGGAAGTCATACCGTCTTCTTACAAGCTTATTCGTAAAGATAGGGAGTCACGTGGGGGAGGAGTAGCAATCGCCATTAAAAACAACGTCACATTTACTGTTTTGGACGGCATCAACAACCACGAAAGCGTGTGGTGCAGAATTAAATTTCTTGGTGAAAGAATACTTTTAAGGGGCGTGTATCGACCATTGAGTTCTTCGCCCGAATACTTAGAAGCCATTCAAAACTACCTTGCAGATAATACAAATTCTCGATCCCGGATAATAATGACAGGAGATTTCAACCTACCGGGTATAAACTGGGCTGATTTTTCTTATGATGGCAAAGAATCTCGAAGTGCAGATATACTGATTTCGACCGCACTCAACTTCTGCTTACAACAACTAGTTTCTGAGGCTACCAGGGTTGACAGTTCATCATCATCCCTCCTTGATTTGGCACTGGTTAGCAGCTCGTTCCAAGGTTGTTCAGCCAATGTAGAAGAAGGAATATCCGATCACAAGTTGCTTGCTGTGCCATGTCCTGTTTCAGGAACACGTTCATTTACTAGACCGTCGGATACTTTCGTGAGAGATTACACTCATGCGGATGGGTAACGCTATTTTAGAATACTTGGAATCGCGCTTTGATTGTTTTAGCCAAGTTGTTGATGTCAATGAAATGTGGTCAAATTTTAGAGAAATTGCTCTCTTTTGCGAGCAAAGATATGTGCCGTTAAAGAAGAAACGAGCTAATGGGAATATCCGTTGTTCACGAGAGAAATGATTCACTTGAAACGCAAAATTAAGCGTCAACGCAAGCGTCGAAACACGAGTGATTTTTCAAGCCTTACTTCTAAGTTGCGAGAACTAACGCGATCGGCAAAGGAAAGCTTTTTTTCAGATACTCTACCGTCATTCATGGAGAATGAACCCCAAAAATTTTGGCGCTATCTGTCAAAAGATAAACGAGGCATTTCAGAGATCAGGATCGCGGGAGAAAGTATTGTTGACGCGACTACCATTGCCAATAAATTTAATGTCTTTTTCCAGTCCGTTTTTACACGGGCAGCCACGCATGCTCAGTTGCGGTCATATGACTCTGATAGCCTTATGCCAGAAGTGGAAATCACTGAGGATGGAGTCCATTGCCTTTTACACAAACTAGATGTAAAGAAATCACCTGGTCCGGACGAACTATTTAATACTTTTTTGAGTAGATATGCTGTTTGGGTGGCAAAATATTTACATCGCATTTACACTGCATCGTTAGACGCTGCAGTTATTCCTGATGACTGGCGCTTGGCAAAAATAATTCCGGTACATAAATTGGGCTCCACTTTGGAAGTTAACAATTACAGGCCTGTTTCCTCAACTAGTACTTGCTGTAAATTATTTGAGCACATTATATTTAAGGCCATGATCACTTACTTAGAAAATAACAAACTACTGTATGCCCAGCAGCATGGATTTAGGTCTGGTTTGTCGACCGTCACCCAACTGGCTGAAATAACTGATGATTTAATTAGAACGCCTAATTTGAAAGGTCAAACCGGTGCCATCTTTTTGGACTTTTCTAAGGCCTTTGACGTCGTACCCCATCAGAATTTAATAACAAAATTATTAGCTATAGGCAATGAGCAGAAGGTTGTAGCATGGATCGCGAGCTACTTGAGTAACAGAAGACAGTGTGTTACCATAAATGGCTGTCTCTCGAAAGAGTTGGCAGTGCATTCGGGAGTTCCGCAGGGCTCAGTCCTCGGACCTCTTCTTTTTTTGGTTTATATTAATGATATTTATTTTTGTGTCGAGCCACCGATCCAGATTAAACTATTTGCGGACGACTGCGTAGTGTACAGATCCATAAATAACCAAGAAGACCAAATTAAACTTAATGATGCCTTGCGCTCAATTAACGAATGGTGTATAAGGTGGGGACTAAAAATAAATCGTTCAAAAACTATTTCCGTCACATTTACCAACAAAACGTTACCCCTTCATTGCACATATTTCATAGGAAATGCTGCAATCACGAGAGCTGATCGGGTTAAATATATGGGAGTTACACTTACCAGTAACCTCAGTTGGGAAACGCACGTTGAAAATGTGTGTTCGAGTGCACTGAAGAAATTGACTTTTTTGAAAAGAAAACTGCGTAACACTCCTCCCACGTTAAAACTAAAAGCGTATAAAGCACTCGTGCGACCAAAATTGGAGTATGCCGACATTATTTGGAGCCCTTGGCAACAATATTTGATTAAGAAAATAGAAAGGGTCCAAAACTTAGCTCTGCGCCTAATATATTCCGCTTACTCCCGACAACATAGTTTAACTAATCTACGTAATAGGGCAAGCCTACAAATACTAGAGCAGCGCAGGATAATATCCAGATTAAAGTTCGTCTACCAACTTGATCACGGGGACTTTATATTATCACGCGAACGATACCTTCTGCAGCCTTCTAAACTTTCAGCTAGGAGAAATCACAACAAAACGTTTAGGCAGCCACCCAGCCACATTAATGCCCACAAGTTCGCTCTCTTTTCTCGCGCAATTTTTCATTGCAACGCATTACCTGCGGAAGTAGTGAATGCTGCCTCGACGGCTTCATTCACTCAACAGATAGAAAAGATCAATTTCACCATATAAGTGATGTATGCTGAAAATAGTGTTATTTGAGTGCAATTCATCCGGCTACAACTATTGAAAATATTCTTAGTTGTGCGCAGTTCTGTTGAACAGCGAGAAAATATATTTGACTTTTCTGTACTTGATAGTTATGTATTCTTTCATTTATGCCCTGTACTCCAGTGTCTTAATAGCTATTGCTTGAATGTATTGTTTTTATCCCACTCCTGCATGGGCCCGGGTAGGGCCTGCAGTATCTGTAAATAAATAAATAAAAAAAAATATTTTTAAAGCAGGGCATAGCAAACAGCAGTATTGAGTGCGTTTGCACAGCTTTCAATTTCTTCTTCGTTTGCTAGGCTTAAGGCTTCGGCGAGCTGGTATATAGTGCAAAGATGCGAAAAACAGCGCTGAAACTTTATACAGAAGAACTAACGACGACAAGCGCCTTCTTACAACTGATATTTATTTTTGTATTTTGAGGGTTACAGACGCTATACTAACGACGCCATACTAATGAAAGCGCTCAAGAAACCGGTCACAAAAACCAGGACTGTGACTCGAGTTTTCTGCGCGGCATGTTGCATTGGTTCACGTTATGTATGAAGTAATCAAAGTACATTCATAGAAACTAATACTGCGCCCATGACACCAACTTGGCAATGTCCATTTTTGTTTGTTTTGTAGGAATCATGAATCACAATAAACTAGCTTGAACAGAGCAATAGCCATACTCTTAGGTACTTGCAGAATACTCAGAGACTCCAATGTCTTAGTTCATCGCAAGTCACGGTATAAGTAAAATACTACAAATGTTCAATAGAACGCAGAGAATTCAGCTATGCGGGTGGGCAGCCGACCGCGACTAGCTTATTTTGAACACTGCCAGGCTTTAACCTCAATACATGAACTACATGACTGATTATATATATATATCGGGCAGGGCTCAATGCTCCAACAAGTTGCATTTTGTGAGAGGTCTGTTTGTCCTGGCCAAAGGAGTTTTTCTTGAATATACTTAAGGGAGCCAGTGGAGAAATTGAGAGGGTGCCACGCAGAGAAAGGGGAAACTTCTTCTCGCCATGACGTTCCTTCTGTCATGGACTCGTTCACGAATATATTTATCACTGTTGTGATAACTAAAGAACTAAAAAATACCCGCCTGTTACCCCGGTTCTGACTTCGTTACACTAGACAGTTAGTTTACCGGGATTATCTGGAGAGTGGGCTATACTGAATAGCAGTGTCGAAGTAGACATGCGTAGTAACGTACGTGACCAGTACCCTCACCGCACGGATGCTGTTTTTTCAGTTTAACGCTAGCGTGTTAGCGTGGTTTCTGTAGTGTACGTAAAACATGGCGCCGGTTTGGGGTGCCCGCTTCGAAGTGATTTTGGCGTAGTTGTCGATTCACTTCGCTGGCAGCAAACGACTGTTTAAAATGGCTTCGCTTTCCTTAAGTTAGCGATGACCAAGTAAGCCGGATAAGTCAGCCTAACCTTTGAGATGTCTTCCTATTTTGAACGTGTCTAGGCCTAACCAGAAGCCCGCTTCTTCACCTTGCTAACTACAAGATCGGTGTAAACAAATCGACGACATAAATGTGTTCTCCGTCAGTGTGTGTTTCATAATTTTTGTTACTTTTATTATTACTATAAACTTGTAACATTGCTTCGCGCTGTGACATAGACAAATGTTCTCGTTTTTTTTCCATATTCAGTGTTCTTTAACTTATTTACCCACCAATAGATGGCGGCACCATCGCAGCTGAGGCACGTAAACCACGCAAACGCTATCCCCCTGTGCGCTAAGGCGCCGTCGGCAACAAAGGTTTGTGGCATTGTCACGCTATTACCTTAACGTGAGCTATTACGCTAAAGGGTAAACTATAACTGCTTATTATAGCAAAGCAACGTGCTAAGTCAATAGGCACTCCGAAAATAACGTAGGTTTTTTTAAAGTTACACATGCAGCCACATATATATTTATTATCACACGTTTTAGTTTTATATTTTTTGTGAGTTTGGTTTATCCACGTGCGACAGTATTACTTGCAGTCTTTGAAGAGCAACGTGAACAGTATGCCGAGCAGTTGGAGGCTGATCAGTGAAGGCAGGGTGCTCATCGTCAACATGAAGCAATCCAGGGTGCTGTCGCATACGCTGTCAAGAACAAATTTCAGACACAATCAAATGAGAGTGACACTTCCATCTGCTTCTTTGTCAAAAATTTTTTACCTTAGAGCTACTCAAAAAAATATGCGTGGTTGCAAAGGACCGTATATCAAGGAGCGCCGTTGTAATAATTTGCATATGAAGGTCTCAAGCATGACATCTCGGAATTCTAGATAGGTACGCATCAGCTGTGAGGTAGCAAAATCAGGTACAATAAGATAATGTGTACATATTTCGTGAAATTAAAGTTACTTGTACTACTTTACTCGCCGCAGTAGGTGATGTTTTGCACTAGTAAATTCCAAGCTTGATTTCTGGACTCAGGGGTCCCATTAAGTTTCACTTCGATTGCATCATGCTCCTTGAATTCAATTCTCCATAACTTAATGATTTCTGTTCTTTCTGGTAGTTCTTGCCTGCCGAGTCTCGAACACCCAAGTTTCACTAACGCCTGTTTGGTGGTTTTTTACATCCAGTGAGTGCATTTATTCAGTATTTCTTAAAAAGCAGTCGACTCGCGTGATTATGTTGCAAAGAAAGCAAAGTGCTTGATATTTCCTGATTTTCGCCTTTTACTTTTGCTTCATGAATAAAGAGCCTCACGGCTACGTTTTGGGTAAAGTGTGTTTGTGAATAGAAATATACGTAAAAAAGAAACTTGAAATTTTCAGGCCAGAGAAATCATAGCAGTGATTGAGTGGAAATTATAATCGGACCTTTTCCTTGCCCCGCATATATCGCAACGCGTGAGCCGAGCTTTAAACGCTGATGCTTTAGAAGTACCCGAGAGGATACAAGACCACCGCAGTTAGTTATTAAGACATGCGATGGAAGATACTGCTGCAGACACAGAAAACGTTTTAAGCGCTTTGTCACGTGTCAGACCGCTTTCAGCATCAAGGGTTGTATCGCACACAAACAACTTTCGCTGCATATTCAACATTTATCCCAGTAACTTCATTTTATAAGCGACCGACATCAACATGCATACTTTGCTCTGCATGGTTTGATGAGCACACTTGAATGAATTGAGTAAGAAGTAAGGTTTATGCTTATTTATTAAATAAATAGTGTCACGTGCTACGAAAGGTCTTTTACTCAGGTCTTTTACTCATTGTCGAATGGAATATGTTACCCGCTGATTTAGTTGGCCGTAAGACTGCAGATTATTTTTATGAAGCACTGTGCCCCCCGCAATAATGCCTAAGGTGGCGCTGCGGGTAATTTTCAAAATAAATAAAGAAATAAATATGAACTGAGCCGGCAGGTAGACGCACAGACAACTGGCAAGATCGCTGACTCAATAACAACTAGCCAGAGCACGCCCTGTCCCATAACATCATCTTCCGTACAAGCGGGCAGCCATGGCTCGCGCCCGCTGTACCTAGTGGGCAAGTGGCAGCGGCGTCTTCACAGCACTCGTGGGGCGGATAATGACCCCCCTCTCTCGTTTTGCCGTGGAGCGCAGTCCATGTGTATACACTGAGGGAAGGGTCCGAGAGAGCGGTTGATGTTATGGGCTGTCCTCTGTTTGTGCCACGAGTCGAGTAATAACCTTCTCCTCCGATTTGGCTCGCTTTCAAGGATGGCCGTCGCTTCGAAATTTATCCGTTGATTGAACGTCTCGGCATGTTCGGCGACTGCGCTGCGCTCTTTGTAGAGCTTCCGCACATCGTTGGCGTGTTGCTTCAGTCGTTCCGGTAGGTTTTTTGTCTCGCCGCTATACGAACAGGGGCATTAGGCGCACGAAATTTTTAAATGACACCGGGGGTCCTGCCCATTGTTGACCGGTTTTTCGGGCGAAGTAGGAGGCGGCCCAGCATACAAGAAAGCACGTGCGCGATGCGAACCCTTTCATTCTTGAAGATCCGCGCCAACATCTCGCTGGTTCCCAGAACGTATGGGACCAGCACGCGTTTCGGGGGGCTGCCAATTAAGGTTGTTTGGGGTTTTCGTAGCCTCTGTTGCCTAGCGCGGTGGGTGGCGGCTCGAATGAAGTTTTTTGGGTATTCGTTTTTTCTGAGGTCTGCGACGGCCCTTCTGTCGAGAAAAATGTCACTTAAAAGAGGTGCTATGCAAAAACCGATGCACGTACACTCCTCTTTTTTGAATAAAAGCAGTCTTGTGCTGTGCAAGGATGTTGATTCCCAATCACCAACTAGCCCAAGCATCTGTCTTGCCATAACATCAACCGCTCTCTCGGAAACCTTCCCACAGTGTAGACACATGGACTACGCTCCACGGCAAAACGAGAGAGAGAGAGAGGGAGAGGTCTTACCTGCCCCGAGAGTGCTTTGTAGACGCCGCTGCTATGTACTCTCCGCAGTCACCTCTGAGGAAGGAACCAAGTAGGTATCGAAACGTCGATCGGGTTTCTTCAAAACTTTTGGTTGGAGTCAGTTCTGTTCTGTTCTGTTGTAACTGTTTTGCTGTGGAGAAATTGAGGTGCCTATTGCCTCGACTGCTCCATATCACAAAGTTCTGCAGCGAAAAATAAAATAATAATACAGAACGGTAACTAAAAATTAACAATACGAAAAAGAAAAAACACATAATAGCACACTGAAACCAGTTCAAATATTATGCCAATACGCAGTTTTCTTCGCGCAGTTCACACAGTCATAAACTACTTACAAGCACACCTTACTAATCTAATGTCAGTATGTACATGACCACATTTAATATAATACCCATCTCTGGCTGTCTTTCATAGGCGCTTGTCCAGTCCGGTCTCCACTAAAAAGTCTGTCAGGAAGATTATTGCCTTTTTCTAGAGATGCATCTCAGGCCATGGTCCGAATAGTTTTCTTATTGTGAGGGGCCGTCTGTCCAAACTTGCTAATTTGTTCTTTAATTTTTCTCTTTCATTCGCGTATTAAATGCCCTCCAAAAGAATATGGCGAACATTTTCTTCAGCATGACCACAATGGCATTCCGGTGAGTTGGATCGATGTATCTTGTGCAGGAAGCTGTTTGTGTATGCTACTTCCAATCTAAGTCGGTAGATCAATGTCTCTAGGTGTCGTGGGAGGTCTGTCGCTATGGAAAATTTTCTGTGTGGATTAACTTCATAAAGTACCGTTTCCTTTTATTTAGGGCTCTCATACCACTTCTCCATCGAATAATGGTTAGCTCCTTGCGATATAAAATGTCGAATATCCGCCCCCGACATAGGGATTGCGCAATCCCGTCCTTCCTACAATGCTTTCTTCGCGAGGCTATCAGCATCTTCATTTCCCTTTATTCCAATGTGGCTGGGTATCCATTAGAATACAATGTTGTGACCCTGTAATGAGGCATATTCCACAGTTTCTGAGATACATTGTGCTATTTCACCATTTTTGTAAGGTGATCTCACATTTCTGATTGGCTAGAGAGTAGGTTTGCTATCAGTGCATATCACCCATTTTCGTGGCTCAAGATTCTCGCAGATAAGCTTAACTGCTTCAAAGATAGCCACCAATTCTGCTGTCGTCGATGAAGATTTGTGCGATAATTTGTACATCTTCTTTTTCTGAAGTTCGGGTATAAAGACCGCACAGGCTGACGCTTCTTCTGTGCATGATCCGTCTGTATATATCTTCGTTTTTTCATTATGCATTACATGAAGCTGACGAAGTACCAACTGTGCCGCTACTAAAGGTGCCATGTCTGCTTTCTTCTCTATGCCGTCTATTTCACGGATAACGTTGAGAAGTGGCAGCGTCCAAGGTGGTTTTGAAAGTTTTTATTGTTTAAATTCTGGTACTACTGCTTGAAATGATGATATTGTATCTTGTAGTCTCGTTGCCGTCCTTTGTGTTAGTGCCCCAGATAAAAAATGACTTTCATGTTGTGTGAAACGTCTAAACAAATTTCTAGATGTTTCTTTAGTTCGGAGTACTGCCAAAGGTGGCTCTCGAGCCTTCGCATACGCTAAAGCACTGGAAGTTGACTGTGGTAAACCCAGACATACTCTCAAGCTCCTTGCCAATAACAAGTGAAGCCTCCTTTCGGTGGAGGCTGGAAGTCTGTGAGCAGAGGCAGGGAGTAAGTTACGATGGGGCGTATCCAGGCAACATGTAGGGCTAATAACGACTTTGTAGTACCACCCAATTTGGCCCCGCAGAGATGACTGAGCATTCGAATGGCCTGATTCACTTTTTGTTCCAGGGACTGGACATGAGGCGACCATGTTAGTCTCCGGGCTGAAAGTACTCCCAAGAGTTTATGAGCTTTAACCATTTGAGTAGGCTGATTTTGCAGAATAATCTGGAAATTTCGAGGTCTTTTTAATGTAAACGGAAGTATGGCTGTTTTAGCCAGACTCAATGCCATACCTCTTTTTTTAAAAAACAGTATACATAATTCAATCCTTCTTGTAGAGTTTGTTGTACATCCAAAAGCGATGGACCAGACTTCCATATACTTATATCATCAGCATATACTGAACATCTGATGTTAGGTGGAAGATTATACGGGAGCTGCGCCATGACTGCATTAAAGAGAGTAGGGCTTAGCACGCTGCCCTGTGGCACTCCTTGGTTGACGACATGTTCTGACGTTGGGCCCTCCTGCGTAACTACAAAAATTTTCCGGTGCTTCAGGAAGTCAGCGATCGAACGCAGTATCTTGCCCTTGGATCCCTGTAACGCCAGGCCTTCCAGAACGTGAACGTGACTCACTGTGTCGTATGCTCAGTGGACATCAAGGAATGCAGCGACAGTGATGTTTCCTTGCGTTCGTTGGTTTTCCACATCTGTGACTAAATCCAGAATGGAGTCCATTGTGCATCTACCTCTTCTGAAGCCGGCTATGCTTTCTGGTAGTAGTTTTTTTATGTCTTGCCACCATAAAATTTGTTCATTCATCATTTTTTCCATCACTTTTGAAAAACAACTTGTCATACCAACCGGCCTAAACGAGTCCAACTGCATAGGGCTCTTGCCTGGCTTTAGCAACGGTACTACTTTTCATATCTTCCAACTTTCCGGAACTTTTTCTTCTTGCCAACTTTTATTATAGATGTCCAACAGGTGTAATTTTCCTTTCTTGCACAAATTAGCAAGAGCAGTGTATGTAACTTCATCTGTTCCTGGGGAACGTGTTGTTTTACTGAAGACAGCACATATTGGAGCTCCTTTGGTGTGAAGCTGTCATCCAGATCTGATGAACTGATCGCAGAGAACTTTGTTTCAACCGCCGAAGCTGATTCTGCTGAGGATTTATATTCGCTAGTTTGGGTGGTCTCTCCATTTTCCAGTATAAGATCGCAAAATTCTTCGGCAATCACACGTTCGCTAACTCCTCGAGACAGCGCTAGAGCCTGTTGGAGTCTAATCATCTCCGAGTACCAATGCTTGTGTGCAGCCAAATTTTTCTTATCTTTCGAAACATTGTTGAAAAATCTCGCACAATGCCACAATTAGGCTTTCGTCTCCGAAACTGTTGCTCTACGTTATTGCAAGAAAAAGCTCAACATACTTGCCTTACTCAGCCATTGAATGGATTGTTCGATATAATATTCCGACTTTAAAAGTGTGTAAATATTGTATAACGCTTCACTCGCTTCTTCATTTTTCTTGTACTTCGACATTCAAAAGTAATTCAGAAACTATGACACTGTGCATTAAAGGCATTGCTTTTCCATCCTCGAAGATGCCGTTCCAAAATTAAATAACTTTTTTTTTTCAAATTGCAAACTTAGCACATTTTCTTGACTAAAACTGAGGTTGGTTGATGAGTGGTGCTGGTGCTGTGTATAACAACCTACGATGGGATCGCTACCCTTCAGACTTCTCCGAAATCGTCGTCTCGCCGGCCTGCCTCCTTCTTTGTTCATCATGCCTGACGAAACAGAAGGCTCGGATGGCGCGGCCGCACGTAACAAAGCTGCCGAGAAATCTTCTTCTCCCAAAGTTCAATGTTCTAATCCCTCTTCTTAGTCCGGCAAATACACGTCGTAATATTGCCGCGAACCATGCATTGGGTTTGTTTATTTGTGTTTTGTTTTTTTGGCCTGGCTGCGCCGGCCTGTGCTATCACTGTTTTCACAGCGTTTCGAACAAACGCTGTCACAGCGTTCTCGATACAATTCGACTATTCGAGAAACCCTCGCGCCGAGGGATATAAATTCCCGCACAGCCGATGCCGCGACATTCAATCGCCGACGCTCACTAGCGTGCCAGTCGTTTTGCCGGCCGCTGCTTCGCCGCC
The DNA here is from genome assembly GCF_043290135.1 of Rhipicephalus microplus. Lineage (NCBI taxonomy): Eukaryota > Metazoa > Arthropoda > Arachnida > Ixodida > Ixodidae > Rhipicephalus > Rhipicephalus microplus. The sequence continues at coordinate 333,191 of NW_027464596.1, forward strand.
TGTGTATTCTTTCAGTTGTTAGGGGAGCACAAGTTCGCTCCAATAAACTTGTTTTCCTTATAGGCAACTGTGTCGTCCTTTGCTGCGTGACTTCTGGTGGAGGTGCTGGGTACATGAGCCTTAAGCCATTTCCAAGCCGACAAGCAAGCCCAACACGACAAGCACGCCCAACTCGTGTCAGCCGCCGACAGCAAGGCCTTCAGCCAGAGTTTGGACTGCTCCCGGATAAAAAAAGGAAAGAAGACGTAAAAACCACGATGATCAACGCAGGCACCATGACCAGCGCTACCAACCCTCCCGTCGTTCTGCAACAACCTCGTGAGCCCCCATCATTCCGAGGATCTCCTGGTGAAGACCCGGAAGAGTGGCTGGAGAAGCTGGAGCGCGTCCGCATCTTTAACAGGTGGGATGACGAAGAAACGTTTCGTCATATCTTCTTCTATTTGGAGGATGCAGCTCGAACGTGGTTTGAGAACCATGAAGGCTCCCTAACCGACTGGACTGTCTTTAAGAGCGAATTCCTCAAAACATTCGCTACGGTTGTGCGGAAAGAACGAGCCGCCCTTTTGTTGGAGACGCGAATGCAACACCCTAACGAAGGTGTTGTACTGTTCGCTGAGGAGATGAAGATGCTGTTCCGGAGAGCTGACCCCGAAATGGCAGAAGAGAAGGTGCGCTTTCTGATGCGGAAAGTTAAACGAGCTGTTCGCTGGACTCATCCGCAACCCCCCTAAGACCGTCGCTGAGTTCGTCACCGAAGCTTCGATGATCGAGAGGACCTTGGATATGCGTTCGCGGCAATACGATAGACCACTCAACACCCTTTCAGTGAACCTGGTAAACGCCCCTGGATTGGCGACGGAAGACTTGCGGGAGACCATCCGCGCCGTCGTTCGCGAGGAACTGAGGAAATTGTTCCCAGCAACGCTGCAGCCCCAAGTCGCCTCCCTCACTGACGTCGTCCGCGAGGAGGTTCAGCTAGCACTGGGGAATTCCACGCCGTCGGAAGCATCTTGCGAACCACAAGCGATGACCTACTCCGCTGCTGCTCGTCGACCCCGACCCGTCCCAACCCGTTATCAAGAGACCCCGCCGTACCGCCGCCCAATGTCGCCCGCCCGACCCCCTGTAACCCGAAACCAGGCACCCAGGAAGACCGAGGTATGGCGAACGCCAGATAATCGTCCGCTGTGCTACCACTGCGGAGAGGCCGACCACATCTACCGCCGCTGCCCGTACAAGAGGCTGGGTTTGCGTAGGTTCTTAGTCGACGCACCCCGCCCGCGAGCCGGCCAGCGCCCATTTGAGATTGAAGAATACCTGTCGAACACCAGCCGTGGACATCCCGTTTCAACCATTCGCCGTCGCCCTGCCCGTACCAATCCCCCAACCGTCGCAGCAATGCTGACTTCGCCCGTGGAAGGTCCCCCAGCCCACGAGGGGGAAACTAAAAGCAGCAACTTCTGGAGGTGAAGTTGCACAACGGCGAGAAAATGAAAACCCTCCAACGACGCAAGACCATGATTCACGACATGCCCTCATCCCGACGACCCGACGACACCCTGACGAGACCCCCGAAAACGACGACAGCTACGCTGCGCGACGCATACCCGAAATGACGAAGCCTGCCGCTGAGAAGAGGACGATGACGACGCATAGTGCCCGACCATCAACACGCGCAAGCCGCGATACGACGCGCCGACGCACCAGAAATTCGAGGAAAGCGGCATCCGACGTCCAGTTGTCCATCGACGGCCTTGACGTAGTCGCCCTCATCGACACGGGAGCTGACTACTCGGTCATGAGCGGGTCATTCGCGTCCAAGCTAAAGAAAGTTACGACCAGATGGGATGGTCCGCACATACGCGCAGCAGGAGGCCACCTCGTGACCCCAAGTGGAATGTGCACATCTCGCGTCAACATAGACGGCACTACGTACCCTTCGGAGTTCGTCATTTTGCCTAACTGCTCCCGCGACGTAATTCTCAGAATGGACTTTTTGACGGACAATGGCGCAATAATTGATCTGCAGACCAGGTCAATAACGTTTTCTTCCGATCACTCCACGACGCCGCAGCCGAACTTCGGACACCGTGCTGCTGTAAGGATCGCCGACGATCACGTCACCCTGCCACCCCGCGCAAGCTTGATGATCGCCGTCTATTGTGAAGGTGCTGCTCCTGACGTCGACGCTATCGTGGAGACTGACCAAAGGTTGCTTCTAGACCGCGCTGTGTCTGTCGCAAGAGGCATTGCGTGGTTTAAGCAACGCAGAATCCACGTTTTGGTCACCAATTTCACCGAGGAGTACCAGCATCTAAACAAGGGCGCTGCGATTGCGTTCCTCGAAGAAACGCAAGAAGCGAGTCAAGTGATCGCGGTCGCCACCTTTGAACGCACACGCGCAGATGCTTCCAGGCTGCCACATCCTTTCGACGTGAATCCGGCGGTGTCGCAAGAAAATCGGGACAGATTACTGGAGTTGCTCCGTCGCTACAGCGAGTGTTTTTCCTCGAACTGGAAGTTACGTCAGACACCTTTGGCGAAGCACCGGATAATAACCGAAGATGGAGCCCAACCTACCAGACAGTCACCGTACCGCGTTTCTTCACACGAGCGCGAAGCCATCCGGACTCAAGTAGATGACATGCTCAGCGACGACATAATACAGCCATCGAAAAGTCCGTGGGCTGTGCCGGTTGTACTCGTGAAGAAAAAAGATGGCACTTTAAGATTCTGCGTTGACTACCGGAGACTAAACGAAATCACCAAAAAGGACGTGTACCCCCTGCCACGAATCGACGACGCCCTCGACCACCTCTGCCACGCCAAGTACTTCTCATCCATGGATCTGAAGACCGGCTACTGGCAAATTGAAGTGGACGAGAAGAGGGACCGAGAGAAGACTGCATTTATAACCAAGGACGGTCTATACGAGTTCAAGCTGATGCCGTTTGGGCTGTGCACGGCGCCCGCAACGTTTCAGAGAGTCATGCACACTGTGCTAGCAGGCCTGAAGTGGCACACTTGCCTCGTATACCTCGACGACGTTGTCGTACTCGCCCGGACTTTCGACGAACACCTCACAAGGTTGGAATCTGTACTCGAGGCAATTCGTACGTCGGGGTTAACGCTGAAGCCTGAGAAGTGCCGTTTCGCATACGAGGAACTCAAGTTCATGGGTCACGTCGTGAACGCCGCGGGAGTCCTACCAGACCCGGCAAAAACATCAGCCATTGCGAACTTCCCAAGGCCGAAAGATAAGAAGGGTGTGCGAAGGTTTCTCGGACTGTGCGCACACTACCGGCGTTTCGTCGCAAACTTCGCACGCATTGCAGAGCCACTCACGCGCCTGACGAAAGAAAGCACCCCTTTCAGCTGGGAAAACGAGAAAGAAAAGGCATTCTGCGAGCTGCAACAACGCCTGCAAAACCCGCCCATGCTCGCTCATTTCGACGAAAACGCCGAAACGGAAATGCACACAGACGCCAGTGATATCGGTTTGGGTGCCGTCCTCGTCCAAAAGCAAAGCGGTTACGAAAAGGTAATCGCCTATGCAAGCCGTGGTCTGTCGAAGGAGGAGAGAAACTACTCTGCCTCCGAGAAAGAGTGCCTGGCTATCATATGGGCCATTTCAAAATTTCGCCCATACGTTTATGGTAGACCGTTTAAGGTTGTGACAGACCATCATGCGCTGTGTTGGCTCGCCAATTTGAAGGACCCCTCTGGCCGTCTTGGGCGGTGGAGCTTGCGCCTGCAAGAGTTCGACGTTACAATATTCTACAAATCCGGCAGGAAACACTCCGACGCCGACTGTCTGTCCTGCGCCCCCGTCGACCCACCACCACAGGACTCCGATGAAGACAGCGCGTTCTTCGGAGTCGTGACAGAGAGCGACCTAGCCACCCAGCAGCGTGCCGACCCTGACCTCCGCGCCATAATAGACTACCTAGAAGGACGCAACGTCGCCGTGCCTAGGGCATTCAAGCGCAACTTACCAGCATTCAGCCTGAAAAACTCCATCCTAGTGAAGAAGAATTTCAACCCCGGAACGAGAACGAATTATCTACTTGTCATCCCCGCAGACCTTCGTGACGAAATTTTGGAAGCGTCCCACGACGACCCGTCTTGCGGACATCTCGAAACAGCTCGCACGATTACAAAAATCAAGACGAAATACTTCTGGCCCCGCCTTACATCCGATGTCACCCACTACGTCCGGAGCTGCCGTGACAGCCAGCGACGAAAAATACCACCGACGAGACCCGCCGGACTTCTGCATCCGATCGCAGTCCCAACGAGGCCCTTCTAACAGATCGGAATGAACCTTTTGGGCCCGTTCCCTACATCCCGATCCGCGAACAAATGGATTGTCGTAGCGACAGACTACATGACGCGCTACGCAGAGACCACCGCTCTTCCTAGGAGAACTGCGCAAGAAGTTGCAAAGTTCTTTATTAACCAAATTGTGCTGCGACATGGAGCCCCTGAGGTCCTAATCACGGACCGCGGAACGACCTCTACTGCGGAGCTCATGCAAGGAATCTTACGCTACAGCAACACAGATCACCGACGAACGACGGCGTACCACCCCCAAACGAACGGACTAACGGAACGGCTGAATAAGACAATCGGGGATATGCTGACTGTACGTCGACGTTGAACATAAGACGTGGGACGAAGTCCTCCCGTACGTCACGTTTGCGTACAACACGGCTATCCAAGAAACCACGCAGATGACAACGTTCGAGCTCGTCTACGGAAGAAGGCCGACTACGATGCTCGACGCCATGCTTCCGCACGTAGAAGACGGCGACCTCATCGCCGACGTCCAAGGAAACCTCCAACGTGCGGAGAAGGCCCGCCAGCTCGCTCGAGTTCGTATAACGGACCAGCAACTGGTGCATGCCGGACGCTACAATCTCCGACGCCGAGACGCCGAGTACCATCCTGGAGATCGTGTGTGGGTTTGGGCTTCCATTCGACGACGTGGACTGAGTGAGAAACTTCTACGACGCTATTTCGGACCCTACCGGATTCTACGACGTGTTGGCGAACTAACGTACGAAGTGATCCCCGATGGTGACTCCCGTACATCATGACGACGCACGCGGCTCGAAGTCGTCCATGTGGTTCGCTTAAAACCTTTCTACGGACGATGACGAACTTTTATTTTAATTTGTTTGGACTGCCCCTTACGTTAGCATCGGGTCGATGCACTCTTAGAGGGGGGGGGGGGGGTAATGCCGCGAACCATGCATTGGGTTTGTTTATTTGTGTTTTGTTTTTTCGGCCTGGCTGCGCCGGCCTGTGCTATCACTGCTTTCACAGCGTTTCGAACAAACGCTATCACGGCGTTCTCGATACAATTCGACTATTCGAGAAACCCTCGCGCCGAGGGATATAAATTCCCGCACAGCCGGTGCCGCGACATTCGATCGCCGACGCTGACTAGCGTGCCCGTCGTTTTGCCGGCCGCTGCTTCGCCGCCTGTGTATTCTTTCAGTTGTTAGGGGAGCACAGGCTCGCTCCAATAAACTTGTTTTCCTTATAGACAACTGTGTCGTCCTTTGCTGCGTGACAATATTTTATAGGAACCGGTGAGCACACAATTACTCTTGATGACGGTTATTTGAGATTAGGTTAATTTTAATGTACATAGTCACTAATTGTGTTGTATCATGTGAAAACTACGTATGAGACAGTAACCAGGCCAACATTTTATTTTTGAAGTGATCTAGTTACTGGTACCAGTAACTAGATCACTCCCCAAATAACTCCCCACTAATCACACGTGTGATTATTTGGGGAGTAATATGAATAAATATTGTTCAATAAAGTAACTGGCATTTCCGCCTCCGCTGGTGGTCGGTAGCGCTGACGCTTCAGATAACCTGGTAAGATACTCGGTGCACTTTTAAAGACGATAGCCTTTATTGGGGGACTTCAACGCAAAAATTCTGGTATGTCTGTCTGTCTGTCTGTCTGCCTGTACTTTTGTCTGTTTGTCCGCCGTAACGCTACCCTAAACGGCCCCAAACGATACCCCAAACTGTCAACCCCATGGGCAGCGCACACCAATATTGCTCATGTTTTAGCTTTCATATTTGTCAATTAAAAATCTATTAATCCGCATATACGAGGCACCACAAGGACACGTTAATTTTTTTGTATAAGTTTGTCTTTATAGTAGAGAAGGCATACATAAGTAATACTAAGGGCCGTAGCGTTTATCACGCTCCGCTGACAATGCAACGCGATGCTGAAAAAGGCAAGTGTTTCCAACGCTTTGCTAAGATGACACAGTGGTGGCACCTGCCGGCCACTTTGCGTACTACTCTTTATCGCCTCCAAGACAGGCGCGCATGCCTTCCTTCGTTTTCGAAGATAACTGCCAGATAGCGCTCGTGTCAAACGTTCCCGATGAGCTTGTTCGTCTTTTCTGCACGGATTGAAACTTTCTAACGCAGTGCCTCCAGACTACAATACACCAATTTTCTCACTCAAAACATTGATGGAACGTTTTTCTTTCACTCTCTCCAGACGGAAGAGTATCGTCTTTCGACGACGTTTGCAGTGGAAAATGCAGATACTGGGCCAATCTTTTTATTCTATCCCACGCGAGATGGCAGAATGCCCCGATGCTAGTTGGGATAGCGAGCGAGAGTAGCTCGCTGCGCGTAATTTTTTTCCCTTTTGCTTTCTGCACGTATAGTCACACGCTTAAAGGGAAGCGTGTTGCCAGTGATATAGGTGCTTCAAAAAAATTAATGTATTGAACAATAGCTAACATGCCATTACCCATGCAGATGGCATACTCACGTCGTCTCCCACGTAATAGCAGCGATGTTTCTCCTGAATGAGAGGAGAAAAACAAAAACAAAATACTTTATTATACATTGAGAGTGCGAGGTGAATCAGTGCTTAAAACATTGCCGCTGAGTGTATTCATTTCATGTTGCTGGAATGTATGGATTCTAAAAAAAAGTTTTTATTCATTTGTTTATTGATACCGCAGTCTTAAGCAGGAACTATAGCAGGTGTGAAACATTGATACATGATAATACAAAAAGGCAAAAAAGCATTGAAAGGAAATACCTGAAGTGAAAAAAACAATGCACACAGGTAAAACATTGAGGCTAAGAAAATGAAGAAGAACACAACGAATTTTAACAGCAAACAGTAAGTGCAAAATGCAAAAGTACAAAGACAAGCTGAATTAAAATATAAAAGAATAACATTTCAATAAGAATATTCGTTAAATTGAACAAAATTTTGCAATAAATTTGAACGAACGACAGAAGAGAAGTATATTGCCACCTACTTCTAGTAGTGGGTCGTATGCCAAGGTGAAGGCTCACACCACAGAGAAGAAAGAAGTGCGCGTGGGCCCTCGCTCGGGCAAACAAGCCCAACCGACGCGCTTGGTTAGAGCCCTGTTGCTCAGACGTCAATTAACCTTGTCGACTCCCCCTGGAGCGACGTGACGAGTGGTGGATGTGCTGGGTAGCCCCTCACGGATGTTTCAGACTTCTCCTAGAAGCGGCACCACAAGCTCAGTGCGAGTCAACACTCCCGTTCATCGGACAAGCCGCAGGATCAGGGGATCGCCACCCGAAGCTGACCCTACAGTTCACACCAGTATGATGAGCACGTCCGTTCAAACCACTTTAAGAGGTACGGAAAACCCCCCTTTGACTCGGTACACCCTCGAAAGTCCACAGGTTCCGACACCGTTTCATGTCACCGAGCTCGAAGACGTCGAGGACTGGTTGGTCGACTTCGAGCGCGTGGCTGCTTTGAACGACTGGAACTACGCGGCCAAAGCACGGCGTGTGTACTTCTATTTGGAGGATGGAGCACGTACCTGGTACATGAATCACGAGGAACAGATGACATCGTGGCCCCAATTCCGCCGCCGGCTGCTGGATACTTACAGAAGTGCTGATTGCCACGAACGAACGGAGTGAGTAATCCAGGCCCGCATCCAGATGCCCAATGAAACTGTCATGACCTATGCGGAAGATAGGACGCGCCTGTTCTGACGGGCTGATCCGAGTATGACAGAAGAAAAGAAGTTGCGTCACCTGATGTGGGGAGTTAAGGAGCAGCTTTTCGCTGGCCTTGTACGGAGCCCTCCGAACACGGTCGCCAACTTTTTGTCCGAAGCTGTCACGATGGAAAAGATGCTTCAGCATCGATCCAGCCTGTATGAGCGGCAAGTGAACACGTCCACTGCTCAAGATCTCACGACTATTGGGAGCAACACCGTGTGTCTGCGCAACCTCATCCGCTCCATAGTACGCGAGGAGCTGCAAAAGGCTGGCACACCACCGCTACCTACGGTGAGTTTCATTGCAAGCATCGTCAAGGACGAGCTGCATCATGCCCTTCGTGACCGTGTGAGTCTGGATAACGCCACACCCACCCCAGCTGGCTACCACCGTGTGACCTATGCGGAAGCCTTGAAGCGCCCAGCTTCCTCTTCCCCACTGTTTGTTCAGGCACCTCCTGCGGTTTCACTTCAGTCGGCGCAGCCTCTACGGTACTACGAGAACACGCGCACGACCCCACCCCTAGTTTACGCCAGCCCTGTGCATCTTGCGGAACAACCAGCACACTACCTTGACGACAGACGTGCTTCGCCTAGGAAATATGATGTTTGGCGCACTCCTCATCGCCGACCTTTGTGCTTCCACTGCGGTGAAGCGGACCATATGTACCGCCAGTGTCTATACCGGCGCCTCGGGCTGCGCGGCTTTTCAGTATATTCAGCGGCTCCTCGGTATGACCAGCGACCCGGGGACATTGAGGACTACCTGGCTCAATAGCGCATGCCACCGCCTTCTGGACGGCAGTCGCGCTCACCGTCGCCGAGGCGCTTTTCATCTTCGCCACAGCGCCATGCTGGCGTACGGTTCCCCAGTCCCCACCGGGAAAACTAACGCAAGCGACCCTTGGATCGCTTGGAGGCGAGGTCGCTGGCAGTCGACGAGCTGAAGCTCCGATCGACGCTAATAGTAAAGGGTGTAGATTCGACTGAGCGATATGTGCGGTTATCTCTGGATATACCGGTGCTGCTAGACGGCTATGCAGTAGGTGCTTTAATTGATACCGGGGCTGACTATTCGATACTAAGCGGGAATATGACCAGACTACTAAAGAAGGTAATCACGCCCTGACATGGCTCCGTGATTCGAACGGCTGGTGGCCACACCGTCTCTCCACTTGGAACATGCACGAATTCAGTTCGAGTCTGCGGTTATACTTTTCTTGTGCTCCGTGAATTTTCACGCGACGTTATTCTTGGTTTTGACTTCCTGCAGGAGTATGGAGCTGTAATTGATCTTTAAGAAAATCGCATCACCTTCTCAGCCGACTGAGCAATCGACAAGCAGGACGACCAACAACGTGCCGACGTTCTTCGTGTTTCTGCTGAAAGTATAACGCTTCTTCCAAGAGCCAGTGTTATTGTCGACGTCACATGGTGTGGATTGCGAAATAGTGAAGCGATTGCAGAGAGTAATTTTTAACACCTGCTGGCTCAAGGTGTTTGTGTGGCTAGGAGTATCATACAGCTACGTGATGGCCGATCTCAACTGCTCGTTACAAATTTCAGCAACGAACACCGACACCTTTTCCGTGGCACTTCGTTAGCGTTTGGAGATGAATTAGGAACCGTTCCCATCTGCTTCTCGTCGGACGCAGTGGAGACCGCTGATACGTCTCTAAACAATATCGATATTAATTCTAACCTCACACCGTAAAACCAGACAGCACTGCGAAAGCTCTTGCTTGAATTCAAGTCATGCTTCGCTGCTTCCTCTAAGGTGCGCTTCACTTCGATAACTAGGCACAGAATCATCACTTACGACGACGCCCGCCCAGTAAACCAACTGCCTTTCCGTGTGTCAGCGAAGGATCGAGAAGCCATTCGTACGCAAGTTCGAGAAATGCTTGACGACGACATCATCGAGCCTTCCAACAGTGCGTCGTCCTCTCCGGTCGTCCTAGTCAAGAAGAAAGACGGAACGCTACGTTTTTGCGTCGATTACCGAAAGCTGAATAGCGTGACTAAAAAGGACGTGTACCCGCTGCCACGCATCGACGACTCGTTAGACAGATCACGCCGCGCCCACTATTTTTCCTCTTTGGATTTGAAAAGTGGGTACTGGCAGATTGAGGTTGACGAGCGAGACCGCGAGAAAACGGCCTTTGTGACTCCTGATGGCCTGTATAAATTTCGAGTCCTTCTTTTTGGTTTGTGCTCAGCGCCCGCAACCTTGCAGCGAATGATGGACACTGTGCTTACTGGTCTGAAGTAACAAACTTCTCTCGTATACCTTGATGATGTTGTCGTTTTTTCTGAAACCTTCCAGCAACATCTTCACCGCCTCAGGAGTGTGCTACAGGCTATTCAATCAGCACATCTTACACTCAAACCGCAGAAGTGTCACTTTGGTTATGAAGAGCTCAAATTCCTTCGACATTTAGTAAACGCGAAAGGAGTCCGACCCGACCCCGACAAACTTGCCGCTGTAGCCGCGTCCCCACATCCTACAGACAAAAAGACTGTTCGGCGCTTCCTGGGCTTGTGCGCCTACTATCGACGGTTTATTAGAGGGTTTTCGAAGATAGCGGAACCTTTGACTCGCCTTACACGCGACGACACACCGTTTGTATAGGCTACCGAGCAACAGGCTGCTTTTGCCGAGCTACGACAGCGGATGCAGTCAGCCCCTGTTCTTGCGCATTTTGACGATGATGCTGACACAGAGGTGCACACTGACGCCAGTAACATCGGCCTCGGCGCAGTGCTCGTCCAGCATCAACACGGCAAAGTACGAGTCATAGCCTATGCCAGCCGCTCACTGTCCCGTACTGACGTGAATTACACGACCACTGAGAAAGAGTGTCTCGCAGTAGTGTGGGAGATCACCAAGTTTCGCCCGTACCTCTATGGTCGTCCATTTAAAGTCGTGACGGACCACCATGCCTTCTGCTGGTTGGTAAACATTCGTGATCCCTCTGGACGACTGGCCCGGTGGAGCTTGAGTCTACAGGAATTTGATGTCACCATCGTATATAGGTCTCGACGCAAGCATGAAGACGCTGATACGCTGTCGCATGCACCTTTAGTCAATCAAGAAGAAGAGGACGATGATGGTTTCCTGGGCCCCCTTAGCTCCCCTGACTTGAGCAGACGCCAGTCAGAGGATGAAGAGATTTGACCGCTCATCGACTATCTGGAGGGTCATAGCGCCGTTATACCTCGCCATCTATCTCGCGTCGTGACGTCTTTCTGCCTCCGAGATAATGTCCTGTACAAAAAAAACGCCCGTTCTACGAGCCGCGCTTACCTCCTCGTCGTTCCGAAGGACATGCGGGACGAAGTTCTCTCCGCGTGTCATGACGAGCCTACATCTGGTCATTTAGGTTACTCGCGAACGCTCGCCAGAGTAAGTGAGGCGTACTACTGGCCCGGACTTTCGGCAAGCGTGAATCAACATGTTAAAAGCTTTCGCGAATGCCAGCGTTGAAAGTCTCCACCAAGCAAGCCGGCTGGAATACTTCAGCCAATTGATCCACCCCACAAGCCATTTGACCAAGTCGGCATGGACATTCTCGGCCCATTTCCTTTATCGTCCGACGGCAACAAATGGGTCATTGTTGCAACTGACTATTTGACCCGCTATGCTGAGACACAGGCGATACCACGAGCCACGGCTTCTGAGGTAGCACAGTTCTTCATGTGCCACATTGTTCTGCGCCACGGTGCTCCATCTACAGTGATAACCGACAGAGGAACAGCGTTCACTGCACAGCGTATTGATAAAGTTTTTCGAACAAGTAACACTAGGCATCGAACGACGACTGCTTACCATCCGCAGAGCAACGGCTTAACCGAGCGACTAAATAAGACAGTCACAAACATGATCTTCATGTACATCGACGTTCAACACAAAACATGGGATCGCATTTTGCCTTATGTGATGTTCGCTTATAACACCACCGTTCAAGAAACTACCCGATTTACACCGTTTCGACTTCTCTACGGCCGCGAAGTTCAGACGATGCTGGATGCGATGCTTCCTTATGAAGACGCCGATCAATTAACAACTGACGCAGAAGAATTTGCAGCGCGTGCCGAGGAAACTCGCCAGCTCGCCCGGCTACACATTGGTCAGCAGCAACAGGTCGATGCTCGACGTTACAATATGCGTCACAATGACGTATCTTACAGTCCGGGAGACCAAGTTTGGGTTTGGACCCCTGTTCGACGCCGTGGCCTCTCCGAAAAGTTGCTCAGCAGATACTTGGGTCCGTATAAAGTATTACGCCGCGAGAGCGACGTAAACTACGAAGTGGTTCCGGACGCTACGTCGTCACGGTGGGTACAACGAAAACAACCAACCTCTGACATTGTTCACGTGGTGGGCATGAAGCCTTATTTGGCGCGTTCCTAAAAGACCACTTTTCCTGTGTTTTTTTTTATTTGTGCTCCGACAATTGCCTCATTATTGGTGAACTTATCGCGTCTAACACTTGATTATTGGTGCTCTTTTTCATTGTTTAAGCTATTGTTTTTTTTTTCAATAACTTTACAGCATCGGGACGATGCTCTTTCTTTTTTTGTTGTTGAGGAGGAATGTTGCCACCTACTTCTAGTAGTGGGTCGTATGCCAAGGTGGAGGCTCACATCACAGAGAAGAAAGAAGTGCGCGTGGGCCCTCGCTCTGGCAAACAAGCCCAACCGACGCGCTTGGTTAGAGCCCTGTTGCTCAGACGACAATAAACCTTGTCGACACTCCCTGGAGCGAGGTGACAATATTCAACGGTGCTAACGTGCTACTGCAAATTATTTTCAAACATGGAAAGCGAGGCTTGTGTTACAATATTTTTGGGTTGGTTATGAATAAAAAGTAATTAAACCAGTTATTTTGTAAAAATAAAAGTGTTAACGTGACAAAATGCATTTGCCTGGTTGCGCAACCCGGAGAACAATTGATAGTGGGAGAAAACTTCATCTTGTAATGTCCTTTAACTATTTGGTAAAATAATTTCAGTTGGCTAATTCTACCTCTATTGCTAACTGAGGGCAACCCAGATCGTTTGACTATAGTTCAGTAATTGAGGAGCGACAATATGAGTTATCTATGTAACGAACTACTTTTTGTATTCTTTTGAGCTTGCTGATATTTTTTTTTGTGTATGGATCCCAGACTGACACGGCATATTTAAGCATAGAGGATATAGTGGACAGCTATGCAAAGAAACGAATGGAAGGAGTTGATATTTTCAAAGATCGTCTTAAAAAGAATAATTGACGCAATGCCTCATCTGTAACAACATCTGTACGTTTTGACCATGATGAACTATTCGTAAACCACAGATCCAGGTATTGTCGTAATTAATAGTCATCTGCCACTGATCACACCATGATATGATTCTTTGGAAGTTTTCATTTACCCTAATCTGATCCTTGATTGACCTTTCTTTTTCATGAATAACGCAGTCGTCTGCAAAGAGTTTAACCTTAACATTATTATCAGTGGTGATGTCATTTATAAATGTCAAAACTAGTAGAGACCCAAGTACGGACCCCTGAGGGACGCCACAAACAACGCCAACTCGACCTGAGCCGGTGCCATTTAGGGAAACGTATTAGTATCGGTTCATCAGGTAAGCTCTCATTCATGCCAGTAGAGTACTATTCGTTATAATGAAACCTAGTTTGTGAAGTAATTTATTAGGTGATACTTTATCAAAGGCCTTACTAAAATTCATGTATATAGCGTCTGTCTGATATGCTTTATTTACACCTTCGGCAAAATCATGCCGAATTATCTCTCTTCTTGTATATTGTGCTTTCTTGAACGATTGTTTCTGTACAGCACAATTTTATTTTTCGACTATTGCTCCTTAAACCAATCCGTTACATGAGTTTCCGTATATCTTGATAGCTCATTCCAAGCCCTAGGCGTGACAATAGAAACGTTATTGTACATTCTTTCTGGGCAGGATGTAGCAAAGGTTAACTTTGAGTGAAATCCAATGGATACTTTTTTTCTACTGGAGCTGCACTGCTCCTGTCATTCCTGCCTCTGATTTACGCGGACATTGGGTTTAGTGTGGCAGCCTCATGGCAATGTTGAGCATAAAAGGCAATCATTATTAACATTCGCATGATTAAACAAGCAATGGTGCCAGAGAGGGATGCTTATAAAACGGATGCTGTCAGGTGGAAGGCGAGAGATTATCGGTCAGCTGTCCGCTCGTGATAAAATCACATCCTACGTGGAACCAAAACAGCGTAAGAGAGTGTTTCACACTCATTGTAACGACGCTGCTGACTGACGTTTTCTCGTTTAAATGCGCATAATGCCAGCATACCACATATACTTCATATCGAGGATGGAGGTATGACCACCACCGCCGCTCAGTTGTAAACAATCCGACGTGTCATTAGAAGGTCGCAAGTTCGGTCCCTGCTGGTAGCATGTCCCCCTTTTTCGTCCACTTTACTTTCTTAAGATTTACAATAATTTACTTCTAATAACTTACCTTCTCTGGCCATCATGGCTGTTAGTTGTGATTACAAAGCCCCGCCGCGGTGGTCTAGTGGCTAAGGTACTCGGCTGCTGACCCGCAGGGCGCGGGTTCGAATCCCGGCTGCGGCGGCTGCATTTCCGATGGAGGCGGAAATGTTGTAGGCCCGTGTGCTCAGATTTGGGTGCACGTTAAAGAACCCCAGGTGGTCTAAATTTCCGGAGCCCTCCACTACGGCGTCTCTCATAATCATATAGTGGTTTTGGGACGTTAAACCCCACATATTGATCGAGTTGTGATTACAAATGTAAAAAAACAAAAAATTGGCCCTTAAATACAACGCTGCTTTCCTTCAGCATAATCATCGACGCTCAATGTGACAAATGACTCCTCTGTTCTGTGGGGCCAGTGTTAGTACATTTGCTCTAAAAATGTTCGCCTGTCTTTATGCACGAGTAACTATGTAATTTATTGGCTTGTGTCAACTTTGATGAAATGATGCCTGGTGAGAACGCAGAAGTGGAGGAAGAAAAAAAGATGTGCCTCCATACAAACCAACTCCGCTTCTGAATGCAATTATTGTTTTTTCTTGCACATGAAACTAAAGATGGAAACATGTATCGAAATAACCTCGGGCCCTCTATCACACTGTTTGCCCCAGCAAACACAGGCGGTTGATCACGGCCAGCGGGTCCCTGCGATGAAGTGGAAAACTGCGCAAGATCACTCACGTGTATGCGCTGGGGCTCACAGTATCGGTGGCGGTTCCGCCAGAAGAGAACACCGGGAACCTGACCATGGATCCGGTGGTCATGGTCACCGCCTTGCCGCCTCTCTCTCCCTCTCAGGTCAGCACTGCGCATGTAAAATAAAAGCGGCGAAAATGAACAACACATGCCCGCTGTGGATATATGAACAGTGCTACAGAACACGCAAAGTGGTCGCCGATCAAGCAGGTTACGCGACGCTCAGGCACGCAAGGCCAACATTAATTAATTTCAAGGGCGCGGCTCGACCAAAACTAGTGTCACCCGTATTGCTTGCGTTATCCACAGCAGAGTTGATGCATGCTGTCGCAGTACCACGGGCACCAGGAGAGCAAGTAACGATAATTTAACTCTTAGTGCTGTATCTCGAGGGCAGACTGAAAATTAAACGCACGCGTGGCAGTTTGATTCAACTATAGTGGAAGTAGTATCCCGTTTTACCAATATGAACATGATGTGAGAAGGCCTATAGAGTGCCCACCAGCCCTACAAGTGTATGATGGGTTTGAAGGAAGGTAAGATATGGAAAGAATGTGAAAGAGGTGATAAAAGGAAAAGGCAGCGATAGAGTGGCCACGGATTAGTATTAGAATACCACTAGCGACCGCCGCAGAGAGTGGAACGGGCTGGTAGCATAGCGGGCACCTATTGAACTTTTAAACAAAAGAAAAAAAAACGATTTTGCGTAGAAACTTGAATTATAATAGATGAAAACTTTTAATCTAGATATAGGTTAATTATTTTTGTCTTTGCGTATCTTCTTGGTGCTCGTTGTCTTGAGGAGACCTATTCGTCATTGTCCAGTATCCAGTGTCAAGCCTTGTTCTAGGCCTGGAAGCGTGTGGTCTCGTCTAGGTTTAGATACTAAAGTTCTTATTTGAGGAGTGGCTTTTGTTGTGTAGCTGGTATAACGGGCCTCTTGATATATTGTGGTGCTTTTGCGTCTTTGTTAAGCATCACTGGTAGTGTTGTTATTGTCGTCTTCAAAAATTCTCCAATTTCATCTTCTGTGACTAACTTGGGATTTGTGTGTCCATATATCTTGTTGCCAGATGGCAAAAAAGTCTTTAGTTTTCATGTCTGTTTGTTGCAGGCCAACTTTAGTACCACAAACACATAAGTGAGTGAATTGATACCGATTGCAAGCTAAAGACTGTGTCCGGTAGGCGACGAAAGTGTAAAGTAAAAAGTAGTGACCTAATCCCCACGTAATATTGAAATTCGTTGAACTGCCTTATTTGCATCGATATTCACACTCGACTGCTGCAGTCTGTTAAATTGGTCACATTTGCCGGCTTCAAGCTAGCCTTGCAACGCGGAAATCGCGTTGTAAGCGCTGTATCGCGGTGAGCTTAGGAAACGTCTAGATCAGTGAGTGAGTGAGTAAAAACTTTATGGAACATGTCCGGCGTCATTGAGCGGGGTGGGGCTACAAGCACCCCGGCCAAGGTGACGGCCTCGAGTCCTTGGACACGGGTGGCATCCTGGGCTTGCCGGACGGCCCACAGTTGATCGGCAAGGTCGTGGCTGAGCAGAGCCGCCTCCCATCTCGCCTCGCGGTTCGAGACTGTCATGTCTACCGGGTTCGTAGGGGACTGCTGCGCGTTACCGGTACACTTCCACAGCATGTGCTGCAGCGTCGCTCTGGCTCCGCACGCCTTACACGCGTCAGACGTATAAATGCCTGGGTAGCAGAGGCGAAGGATCACCAGATTCGGGTACGTGTGTGTCTGTAGTTGTCTCCGGGCAACCGGCTGTTTCTTGTTTAGTTTGGCGTGGGGTGGTGAATATTTGCATCTGTTCAGTCTGTAGTGTTGCGTGATGTCTCTGAAAGTGGTTATGCGATCCCCCCGCGTCCATTCCCGCATCGCTGTCGAAGTGTGCGAGACATCGGGACTGTCGGCAGGCGTCGCAGCTCGGCGTGTAAGTCCTCGAGCCGCGGCGTGGGCAGCCGCGTTGCCCGCAAGCGGAGGGTCCGTGTGGGCGGGGGTCCATACGAGGAAACTGTCGTTTTTGTGGCAGATGTTGCGTTCGTGAATTTGGAGAATGCGGGCCGTTTCGCGGGAGATCCCGCCGCTGGCGTAGTTGCGTATCGCCGCCTGCGAGTCGCCTATTATCACCTCGGCGTCCGTGGTGGCTATCGCGAGGGCTATGGCAGCTTCTTCGGCCGCCTCCGTCTCTTCCGTGCCTATCGTCGCACTCGTGACGCAAGTTCCTACATGATCCGTGATTGCGACCGCGAAGCCACGGTGGCAGTCGTAACGGGCCACGTCCACCTAAACTGTGTCTTTGCTATTGCCGAATTTCTTTTCAAGGTCTTGGGCGCGCCTGTTGCACCGACTGATGTGATGTGTCGGGTGAATGTTCTTATGCAACGGCAGAACGACGATGCGCTCGCGAATACGTCTGGGTATCTCGACCTTTTCGCCGCGCTGCGTATGGTAGGTGATACCCAGTGTCTGGAGGATGTGTCGACCAGTTCTGGTCTTCGCCAGACGTTCGTACTGGGCGATGATGTGTGCTTCAATTATCTGATCTAGAGTATTGTGCAACCCCAGCTCGAGAAATTTTTCCGTGCTGGTATTGGCCGGTAATCCGATTGCACGTTTGTACGCCTTGCGGATGAGACAATCTAGTTTGGTGCGTTCAGTCGCCTGCCACTTGAGGTAGGAGGCGACGTACGTTATATGGTTCATAACGAAAGCATGTACCAAGCGAATGGTGTTGCTTTCCTTCATTCCGCTATGCCGATTTCTTATTCGTTTCAGCAACCGGATTGTTTCATTGACCGCGCCCTCTAGTCTGCGAACGGTTTTGCCGTTGTGGCCGTTGGCGGACAGGCGCAAGCCCAGTACCCTAATGGTGTTAACTTGTGGGATGACAGTGCCGTCTGATGTGCGTACATTAATTTCTCTATATGCGCACTCGAGTGCAGAATCGGCGTTCTTGGGTTTATGGCCCCTGCGCGAGGGTCAATAGAGCAGGAGCTCCGATTTAGCGGCGGAACATTCGAGGCCAGTGTCACGAAGGTAGTCCTGCACCACGTCGACGGCTTCCTGCAGCGTTTTCTCTACGTGGTCGTAATTTCCCTCGGCAACCCAGAGGGTGATAACATTGGCGTACAAGCTATGGTGGAGGCCTTCTATCTCAACGAGTTTTCGTGGTAATAAGACAAGCACGAGATTAAAGAGCATGGGCGAGATTACGGAGCCCTGCGGCGTGCCCGTGCAACCCATGTATATGTCTTGCGATACTAGTTCACCGGTCGCTAATCGGGTCCGGCGGCCCGTAAGAAAATCCCGTACGTAGTGGTCCGTTCTCTCGCCGTGGTCCGTTCAAGTATCGCAGCATGGCTAACGTTGTCGAACGCCTTTTTGAGGTCGAGCCCGAGTATCGCTTTGGTGGATCGTGATAAAAGCGGCAAAAATAAACAACACATGACCACTGTGGATACATGGAGAGTGCTACAGAACACGCATAGTGGTCACCGATAACGCAGGTTACGCGACGCTCAGGCACGCATGGCCGAGATTATTTCCTGGAGGACAGTGCTCGACTAGAACACAATTACACTGAGTACGAAAAACTGGGTTCGCCCGCATTCTTCGCGTTATACACAGTAACTCGCTGCCTGCTGTCTAAGTTCCACGGGCACATGGAGAGCAAGTAGCGATAATTTAACTCTTAACGCTGTACCTTCCATGGGGGTAGACTGACAATAGAAGGCACGTGTGGCAGTTTAATTCAAGTAGCGAAAGCATTATCCGGTTTTACCAATACTGAAGAGGATGTGACAAGGGCTACAGAGTGCCCACAAGCCCCACAAGTGTATGAAAGGTTTGAGGCAAGGTAGGATAAGGAAAGAATGTGAAAGAGGTGAGAGAAGGAAGAGGCAGTGATAGAGTGTCGAAGGATTTGTAGGAGACTACCATGCGACCACCGCAAAGTGTGGAACGGGCCGGCAGCACAGCGGGCGCTTATTGAAATTTAAAAAAAGATAAAAAAGAAGCTTTGGTGTTGAAAATTGGTATAAAATAGATTACCAATCTAGACTGACAATGCAAGGCACGTGTGGCAGTTTAATCTGGAAATAGGTCAATTATTCTTTTCGTTGCGTATCTCCTTGCTCCTCGTTGTCTTGAGTAGGCATCTTCGTCATTGTCCACTATCCAGTATCAAGTCTTGTTCTAGGCCTCGAGGCGTATGGTCTCGTGTGGATTTAGGTACTGATGTTCTTATTTCAGGAATGGCTTTTGTTGTAGAGTGAGTATAACTGGCCTCTTTATATATTGTGGTGCTTTTGCGTCTTTGTTAAGCATCATTGGTAGTGCTGTTATTGTCGTCTTCATAAATTCTCCGATTTCATCTTCTGTGACTAACTTGGGATTTGTGTGTCCGTATATCTTGTTGCCAGACGGCGAGAAATTCTTTAGTTTTCATGTCGCTTTTTTGCAGGCCAACTTTAGTATCACAAACACTTTTGTGAGTGAATTGATACCGATTGCGAGCTAAAGACTGTGTAAAGAAAGTGTAATGTGAAAAGTATTGAGTGAATCCGCACGTAATATTGAAATTCGTTGAACTGCCTTATTTGCATCGATTTCCAGACTCGACTGCTGCAGTCTGTTAAACTGGTCACATTTGCCGACTTCAAGGTAGCCTTGCAACGCAGAAATCGTGTTGTAAGCGCTGTATCGCGATGAGCTTAGAAAATTCTCGATAAGATCAAGTTTTGTTTTCTTTTGCGAAACACAGTTTCACTACTTTTCCGGCTGACCAATCAAATTCAAACTTTTGTTGGTAACGCATCACTCCGGTGAATTTTGTTTTACAAAAATAAGATGCCAGAGCCGCCGCAATATCGGCTGCAGCGAAGAAATTCTTCGTGCGTGTGGAGACGGGAATTCTAAATGTTGCTCAAAAATAAAAAAAATGATTGTCTTAAGCAAATTAAGAACTTCATATTTTAAAAATAGTGTTCTGCCAGTAAAAATTTGGTTGAATCTATAGAACGCCACGGCCATTCCATTCTTGAACATTTCGAATCCCTTGACCATGACCTGACACTGAAAACCTATTTGATGAAATTTCCGACTGTTTAAACTACTAAATTAAAACAAAATGCCCTCATTTGCATCAGGCATCTTCTTCCCTAAAAGAGCAAAATGCATAAACCGAAACTGGGCTACAATTCAGCGGAACGTAAAGCAGGGCAAAGTATCTTCAATAGCTCGAACAGATCAAAATGGGGATATTCCTTATTGTAAGTTGAGCTCGAAAAGGCAGTTTCTAATCAAAATGAGCCAAGTAAAACTGTTTCGTTCAAAGTGAGCCACATTCATTAAACCAGCTCTGCGTCAACAAACATGATCAAAAACCAACATTGTCTCACTTAAAGGTTCCATTTGTGCTTTAGTTGCTTTGTTATCGTGTTCACTTTCCACATTTTGTTTTCTTTTGCGTGAGTTGGCACTCACTGAAAGATACGATGTCTAATGACAAACATCGATAGGGGAGAGAGAGGCTCACTTGCCTACTTCTGTTTGCATCTTAGTGATTAATTTTGCCTAAATGATTGATTGATGGATTGATTTGTGGGGTTTAACGTCCCAAAACCACCATATGATTATGAGAGACGCCGTAATGGAGGGCTCCGGAAATTTTGACTACCCGGGGTTCTTTAACGTGCACCCAAATCTGAGTACACGGGCCTACAACATTTCCGCCTTCATCGGAAATTCAGCCGCCACAGCCGGGATTGATCTTGCGACCGGCGGGTCAGCAGCCCAGTACCCTAGCCACTAGACCACTTTGGCGGGGCGATTAGTTTTGCCTAAAGTGCAACAGTATCTCCTCCTCAGTTCACTACAACACAATGTAATTGAAATAAAACTGGTATGCTACAAAGATATAGGGCATCTATCTATTCCCTAAAGCAGAAGAGGTGGTCAGAAATGGCATGGCATGAAACTAATTGGAACACTTGTTAGGGCCTTCAATTGATGCCAGGAACAAAAAAAACGGTGATAATAGTCCAAAATAGCGCCCTTTTGCCTGGAAGGACCACTCGCTCCTCAAGTCTAGTCACCGCCATTACGCCCATGCATCGAAGCATGGCAGCGACGTAAAATGGTAGAAATGTCAGTGATTTGTAGATGTTACTTTTTCCTTTGCTCGCTTATTTCTCGCTGTATTTTATTTGCTATGTGAGATTAAAAGCAGGTATGTTACCAGACAGCGGGATACAATAACGTGAAACCACAGCCACATACCTCTTTCAATGTCTAGCTACTTAGTTGTGCCACACCTTGGCGCGGCAACAGCGCACGCTGTGTGAAGCTTTAGCATTGCTTTACACTGTGGTTCCATGTCTTTGAGTAAAAAAATCAAGCACAAATAAAACCTAGATATTCTCGCCTGGTAGAAATTGGGGTGCAACTATAGGATAAGCAACTTCATGTGTGGTGTTTGTTGTGTTTTGGGTTTTCAGTTTCGGTTTCGGATTGACATGTGAGGATGCCAGGGAGCGCCGCTCTGGCACCTAGGATTTCAAGGCGACTGTAAAATAAAGGCAGTGTGTGTTAGGTAGCCGTGGAGTGCGGTTGTTGTGCTTTCTTTCGGCGCGTCGCGCCAACCCGCGTGTTCGGGCTGGTCGGTGTCCCCGCCGGCCGCGTACGTCTCCGTCGGCCGTCTTCTTCTGCTTCTGCTTCGTTGGGACCAGCCAGCCCCCAACACAGCAATGGCGACGAGGACCTGTAAGAACCCGTTTCGTTCTCCGTGTTCGTGCTAACCCTAGACGCTCTTTGTTCCCAGCAAGGTGGCTACTGCGTGCTGCGTCGCTTCATTTCTTCATTCAGCTACGCCGCCTCTGCCTTCGTCTTCAAACAGTGTACTGGCGTCATTTTCTTCTCGTCTGCACCTCTCCATTCTTCTTGCTTGAAATGGCGTCTCCTATTCCACCTCCCCTATTTCTTCATTCGCCCCGAGACCCGCCACTTCCATGGGCGGACTGGAAATTGGTGTTTCAGGCTTACGCAGACGCGGTCGGGGAGGATGCCAGCAAGCCCGAGCGTCGCAAGGCCCTGCTGCTCAACGCGTTGGGCCCTGCCGGGTTAAAGCTCTTCTATACTTTGGCAGCCACCAACGCGTCGCCGACGCCAGCGTCGGGTGATGCCTTCAAGAATGCTGTTGCTCTTTTCGATGAGCATTTTAAAAATGTCTCGTGCGATTATCTCGCACGCGTGAAATTCCAAGAAAGGCGACAATTGCCTTGTGAGCCAGTCGCCGAGTTCATTACTTCTCTTCGAACGCTCGCCGCGTCGTGCGGCTTCGGCGTGCTCGAAGAAAATATGATCCACCATCAGCTTTTTACCGGGGTAGCCTCGCAAAACGTCCGCTGCCGCATGCTTCAAAAGGGCTCCTCGATTTCATCATCCGAAGCCCTCTCAATTGCGCGAGAGGACGAGCTTATTCGCTCCCAGTTGGAGCAATTCGCTCCGCATTCAGTGCAGCAACTTTCTGCTGCGGGGGGCCAAGGTGGCGGCTCTTCGTTTCACAGGACGCGTCAACATGGCGGCCCTTCGTCTCGGCGCGGCGGCCAACATTGCGGCCCCTCTGCGTCACGGGGGCAAGGAAGCCGACAATATGGCGACCCCATTCCGCCAAATTCTGGTTTTCAGGAACATCACCGAGCTCCTAATTCGCGTTCGCAATTTTCTTCTCCAAGCGCAACCGCACATTGCTTTCGTTGTGGATCGGCTCGGCATTTAGCCAATTTCGCGCAGTGTCCCGCGAGAAACCGCACTTGTCCTGCGTGCGGAAAAATCGGACATTTTCAGTCCGTATGCAATTCCCGTCCAGCAAATCTTCCGGAACCAGTTTCTTTGTCCGCTCCTTCGAGCAGTGCACAAACCAATACGGTCACTCTTTTAAATGTGGATGGCCTCCACACTACGTCCGAGCCCAGCATCCTAGTTTCAGTTGGCCATGTGCCCTTTTCATTTCTCGTGGACACTGGTGCCTCAGTCTCTTTAATCAGTGCCGCTGACTTTCACAGTCATTTTTCCAACATTCGGCTTTTGCCTTCACACGTCGTTCTACAAACATATTCCAAAGGAACGATTGATAATTTAGGTCAATTTACAGCTCAGGTCTTCTATTGCAGTCGCACTGCTTCCATTACTTTTTATGTAACAGCCAATGGCAGCTAACTTTTGGGACGTGATGCCATAAGGGCTTTGTCCATCAACATCGTCGGTGCGTCTATGACGTGTGCTCAAGTCGACGTCCAAGATGATCTTCCGGCCAACGCGCCTTCTGAATTCCACCACCTGTTCACACGTGAACTGGGTTGTGTGCGTGGTTTTGTGCATAAAGTGATGCGTCGACCAGGTGTGTGCCCTGTGCGTGCCAAGCTGCGCCGCATTCCTCTTCTTCTCCGTGAGCAAGTCTCTGCGGAACTGCCTCGCCTTCAAGCCAGCGGAATCATCGAGCCTGCCTCTGCTTCCGACTGGGTTTCTCCACTGGTCGTCATCAAGAAAAAAGATGGATCCCTTCGACTATGCGTCGACTTACGAGAACCGAACAAGGCAATCGTCGTAGACGAGTTTCCACTTCTTCACATTAAAGAACTGCTTCATCAGCTCTCTGGGGCAGTATCTTTCTCCAAGCTGGACCTCGCATCCGCTTATCACCAAGTTGAACTTTCTGAGTGCAGTAGAGGCTTGACCACATTTGTATCGCACGAAGGCTTGTTTCAGTTTCGCCGCGTGTGTTTCGGGCTTTTATCTGCCCCTGCAGTGTTTCAGAAAATGATGTCAATTATTCTTAAGGGTTGTAATGGCGCCCTTTGTTACTTGGATGATATTTTGGTGTGGGGACGTACTCGCGAAGAGCACGACGCTAACTTGCATACTGTTCTCAACCGCATCAGTGAATGTGGTATGAAACTTAATAACAAGTGCCTTTTTTCTGTGAATGAGTTACAATTTCTAGGACATAATGTCAGTTCCCGCGGCTTGACACCTGTTGAATCTAAAGTTCAGGCCATTGTCAATGCCCCACGGCCTACTGATGTTAAAACCTTGCAATCTTTTTTAGGTCTTGTTGGTTATTATGCAAAGTTTGTTCCTCACTATGCTGATGTTGTTGAACCACTGCGTACGCTACTTCGTCAAGCACAGCCTTTTAACTGGTCAGCTGTAGCTGAGCAGAGCTTCATTCGAGTTAAGTCAATACTGGCCTCAAAGCCAGCTGTTAGTATTTTCAATGAGAAGCTTCCCGTCGTCATCACGACGGATGCGTCCGATGTTGGACTGGGAGCAATGTTTCAACAACTCAGAGATGATCAGCTGATCACTATTGCTTTTGCATCTCGTACATTGACCCCTGCTGAACGCAGATATTCAGTAGGAGAGCGTGAAGCTCTCGCTTGTCTTTTTGCCTGTGAGAAATGGCATGTTTACTTGTGGGGCCGGCACTTCACATTACGTACAGATCACCGAGCACTAGTTGCTCTTCTTTCTGCAGGATCCGAAGGCCGCCGCCCCATTCGCATTTCCCGTTGGTGTGCCAAACTCATGTATTATAATTTCAGTGTTCAATATTGTAAGGGTTCTAATAACGTGGTTGCTGATGCACTGTCGCGCCTTCCTCTTCAGATACCGGTTACTGAAGAGCGGGATGAGGAAGTTGTTTCATTAGTTACTTCCTGTATTACTAAAGCTGAGCTTCAGGCAGCTACAGCTGCAGATTCCACTTTGTCTCAAGTTCTCGAATATTTACTTGAAGGATAGCCTTCCAAATGTGCTCTTGCTTCTGAATTCTTGCCTTACTTCGCAGTCCGACAGGAACTGTCTTGTGTCGAGGACTTGCTTTTCCGCGATGAACGCGTGATTCCCCCTGCTTCTTTCCGTAACAAGCTAATACAGCTTGCCTATGAGGCCCATCCTGGCATTGTCCGCACCAAACAGAATCTTAGAGACAGGTACTGGTGGCCAGCCTTAGACAAGCAGGTCGAGCATGCAGTTTACAACTGCCATATATGTCAGGCAGCTGACAAGTCTGCCAAACCTGCATTTTCTCCGTTGCAGCCAGTCCAGTGGCCTGATCGGCCTTGGCAGAAACTCGGCATGGACATCATCATTCCTTTGCATAATGTCCCGCAAAATGCCCGGTTCATTGTTTCTCTCATTGACTACCATTCCGAATGGCCAGAAATTTGTTTCACACATACGGTTACTTCTGAGGTCATCATTGAGTTCCTGTCTTCAATCTTCAGCCGGGAAGGTTTTCCTGATGCCATAGTTACGGACAATGGTCCACAGTTTCAGTCCCAACATTTCGAGGCTTTTCTTTCACAACGAGGAATTCAGCACTTGAGGTCATCAGTTTTCTATCCCCAATCAAATGGCCAAATCGAGCGCTTTATTCGCGTTCTGAAGAAACATATCCAGATCGCCCAATTAGAGCACCGTCCCCTCAAGCAAGTCTTGACTGAATGTTTAGCTTCGTACAAGTTCACACCACAAGGCACCACTGGAGTGTCTCCTGCTCAACTTTTCCACGGTAGGCAACCGCGAGTTGCTCTCGACATAGTCTCTTTGCCTCGTAACATAGAAGTGTCTTCACCTGATCAAATCCGTACCAGGGTTTTTTCTCATCAACAAGCAATGAAAAAGTATGTCGACACCCGTCGAGGGGCAAAGCAGTCCAAAGTTCGCACTGGCGATCTAGTCAAGGTTTGTGTGCCAGGCAAGCGCCCCAAGTGTCAGGCTCCTTACAAAGTCTTGGGCCAGGTTAGCCCCACTTCTTTTCGCTTAAGTGATGGTAACATCTGGAATGCTTCCGCCTTGTTATTTTTCATACAGATTCGCCTTCAACACCTAAAAGTCTTCCCCATCACGTTCCGTCCACGCCTTTCAACTATACATCCGACTGTTACATGTGGCCTCCATGTACAGGCATTTCTTCTTCAAGGGGGGAGGAGTTACCAGTCGGTGTCGCTGGTTCATGTACACAAGTCATACGGTTCACTTTAAACCTTCAAATACGGCTGAGATTGTTGAACCAGACTCCGGTCCACAAAATTCTTCCGAAGCTCATGCTGCGAGCTCAAATGAGACCGCGAATTTTAACGCTCGTTCAGAGCCTTCACAATATTCCACTCAAGGTGCAGAGACACCTGATTCTACACCCAAAAGGGCCCGACCTAAGCGGAAGCGGCAGAAGCCGCGTCGGTTCGAAGATTATGTGATGTAGAACTCTTGTTCCGAACAGTTGTGTACATTTTTTCTTGTTTGTCAGTGCATTTCAGGACTTGTAGTGTGCGTGTGCCGTGTTCTGAATTTTCGTATGTTCTAATGTACATACCTTGTAAAATATGTTGGTATCGAGCATGTATAAATATAAACAGTGTATAGGTGTGCTTTTTTCGAGGAGGGGATGATTGTTGTGCTTTGGGTTTTCAGTTTCGGTTTCGGATTGACATGTGAGGATGCCAGGGGGCGCCGCTGTGACACCTAGGATTTCAAGGCGACTGTAAAATAAAGGCAGTGTGTGTTAGGTAGCCGTGGAGTGCAGTTGTTGTGCTTTCTTTCGGCGCGTCGCGCCAATCCGCGTGTTTGAGCTGGTCGGTGTCCCCGCCGGCCGCGTACGTCTCCGTCGGCCGTCTTCTTCTTCTGCTTCGTTGGGACCAGTGAGCCCCCAACACAGCAGTGTTGTTTTTCGATCCACCAGAAGATCAAGGCCAATATCTACCGCATGTACAGGTGGCGCTGGAGAGGTACGCCAAGAAGTGCGTTTCGTTGGGCTAGTTGCTCTCTCATTGCAAATTAAATAAGCCGCGCGAATAAAACGTAGGGCCGTGAACGAACATATGGGACGAGGAGTGAGAAACAAGTCAAGGTTTTATTGCCTCAATGACATTGCGTTGAGACAATAAAACATTGAGCCAGCGCTCCTCCTGTTGGCTCCTTCGCTATCAAAGTAAGTCAACGCCTAACTTGTCGCTCGAAGATTTGCCAGGTTACCTGTGAAAATGACGGCCGAGGCAATGTTCAGGTAGCGTCGCGGGCGTTTCGTCGAGCAGCGGAGCACACGGGGCAGCCTGGCCGCACATCGGGACTTCGCTGAGGTTGAAGTGGCAAAACGCGCAGAACGTGGTGCGTGCTGCACGGGGGCTGTTCTTTCTTGTTCTACCACCTTGATAATGACGATGATGATGATGCTCTTTGGAATATTGGCACCTACCCGCTCAGGGGTAATCACGTTGATGGTTCTGATTATGTATAATGATATTTCATTTATGGATGGAAACAATACTAAGAAGAGGGAGAAAGGCCAAGAAATAGAAAATTGAAGACTTTAAATGAGGGCAAGAGAATCTGGGAGCGAAACATGAAATATTTATAAATAATAAACAAAGTGGCGAGAAAAATTTGAGAACAATTGTGTGTGAGAAATGCGACGTCTGAGGATTAGGTGCACAAAGAATCCATTTCGAGGAAATCACCCTAATTGACGAGAAAAAAAGTGGACTCTCCCCGTAATTTTTTAAAATTAATTAACCGAACACAATAAATCAGCGGTTACTGTTGCCTTAAACGAAGGCAGCGGTACCAAGTAACTAAATTTCTCGAGAACGTGTTGCTAAGGCCACCTTCTGCGATGCAGCATCAACGCATGTTCCCTTCTGATTTGAGTCTTGCCGGGAGAAGAAAACGAAATGTGCTTCAATTTCATGGGAAAATTAGCACGTCGGGAACACTTTGGAATCAGCCTGATATGTAAGGAAACATTCAATTGCTCAACTTCTAAATGATGAACTACCGGAGCAAACCTAGAACTGTTAGTATGTGCAATTTTCCTCAGTCACTTTGCATGCAGTTCTTGAAAGTAATGTTTAATGAGAAGCAAGAAAAAATGCTAGCAAAGAAACCGTAGCAAGGAAAGCGTACATCGAGGATTTCCTTGCGCTTTGCCGGCGCGTCCATGCTTCGATGTCCGAATGAGAAAAACTACGTCAAATCTTGAAGGGCATCGGAAGCATTGCCTACAATGCCCTAGTTGCCCAAAATCCTCCTACTGTCGCTGACGTCGGCTCTACGTGTCAGCGTCTCTACGAACTTGATTCTGTTCGCCTTCAGTCGGACAATAGCGAACATCACCAGCAGACCGGGACCTGCGTGACATGATACGGGAGATTATACGCGAAGAACTCCAATCAATGGGCTTCTTACCACCTTCTCCATCTATCACGCAACCTTCAAGCATGGCCTTGCGTGACATCGTAAGGGAGGAACTAACATCATTCACCGGTCCAGCCCACGTACAGTCACCTCCGTTCAGCCCTCCAATTTACGCGCAAGTTGCGGCCGCACCTCTTCGCAACGTGAACTCTACGTTGCCACTGCCATCGTTCCAGTCGGTTGCTGCTGCACCACCGCTCCACTTTCGGCCAATGCCACCCAACCCTCCGTCTGCCCACTTGAGTGCGCTATCTGCCAATGCGCCGAGCGCCTTCTACTACCTGCCTTGGCGCTCGCCTCGCCCAACATGTTTTTACTGAGGATATCGTGGCCATATATCGCGCTTTGCCGCAAGCGCCAGCAGGACGAGCGTCGCGGGTACGACATGCGTGAACGGGACTTTTCCAGCGGGAATTTATACGCCCAGCGTTATTCATCTGGACAGCAGCGGTCTCCATTTCCGCCCGCATCGACTGAGACGCGGAACACTTATCATTCAAGCCGACGCTGATTACCTTCACCCTTTCGTCACTCCTCCTCTCCTCTTCGGCCAGCCTCGTATACCACTGACAAGCGGTCGGAAAAATAATTGATGCAGTTTTCATAGGGGAAACTGCATGTAACAGTAGGACTGATATTCCTCCAGCATATAAATAAATAAAGCAGAACAACAAATTGGAGCCGATCGGTAACAAACCTACAACCTTCGAATATCACGTCCGATGCTCGCTTATATGAGCTACGGTGGCACTCATCCTTCCGGCCTTTTTATCAGTATTTACGTCTTCATTGCACCCTGCAGGAGTGTTAGTCAGCGCTACTGGTAGCCATGACTGCGAGCGTGGCACACCCTTGTTTAGGCGAAGGTTGCAGGTTACAGGTTCGAAGGTTGCATGCTCGATCTCCGCCGGCAGCGAGTGCTCTTTGCTTGGTCCTTAATTTTTTCTCATATCATGAATACTCTTACCCTTTTCTATACACTTCTTGGCTTGAACGTCTGTTCGTTTTTATCAGGTTTCTCTCTAACACAGAGAGAGCAATATAAAATACCCCCTTTTTCGCTCAGTGATTTCGAGAATCTTATTCTTGCAGACTATATGACAACTAGAAATTTAGGGCAACAGCTAGCTCGTAAAAAACTAATCACGTGCTACCCGGCACCAAAAGGTAAATCAACAGTGTTCAATGCGTGCCTTCATGGTCAGGAGCGGCGCTGACTAACACTATGCGGTTTGCGCGCGCATAAATAACAGATAATTTGTACTCGTGGACGACCGTCATCGTAGGCCAATTGGTAGTGTGTCCGATACGTTGATCTAAGTTTGCAGGTTCAGTCCCCGCCAGCGATACATTGTCTTTCCACCTTATTTATTTGTTGATGTGTGGGATTTAACGTCCTAAAGCAATCAAATGAATATGAGAGACGCTGTAGTGGAGGGCTCTGGAAATTTAGACCACATGGGGTTCTTTAACGTGCACCCAAATCTGAGCACACGCACCTACAGCACTTACGCCTCCATCGAAAATGCAGCCGCCGCTGCCAGGATAGGATTCCGTGACCTGCGGGTCAGCAGCCCAGTACCTTACCCAATAGACCACCGTGGCGGGGCTTCTTTAATTTGTTCGCAATAAATAAAAATACTACTGTCAATTTTCACTTTAATTTCTTCGACTCCATTGTTGGTTGGTTCTTATTAAAGCGGACTCTGGCGAAAAGAGAGCGAAAAAAATGTAGTCTCTAAAGTTGAAACTTTAAAGCTGTCACGCCTGCCATCTCCTAGGTTATAGATTTAATATTATAGGTGCAGCTATTGTGGCTCACTGGTGTGCCATTTCATTCACATGTAATACTGCTGCGTGGGCCATTGCACCCAGCCTACAAAAGTTTCGAAAGTACTTTCATCGTTGCAACAGAAACCTTTGCTTCTTTGCTCTGTTGTTTATATACGAAAAGGTGAATATGGCTGAGTGAAAACAGAAGCGCAGCCCTGGTTTGTGCGAAAACACCGCTAGCGCGTATGTGCCGCCTAAATTCGTCGAGACACATCTACACACCACTGTCCTGAAAAACGAAGACAGGAACACATGAGCAGCAGACACCAGTCAACATTTTCAAATAGACGAAATGAATAATGGAAAAAATACTTTTGTTAACCGTCGGCATTAAAATATCTGACTCCGGAGCCTCAAGTTTAATCATTTTTAAATTGTTAGTAATTTGTACGGTGTGTTTGGATATGAGTTATGCAGATCTTGCACATCCACCGTCAGGTTGATGCAGGTAGCTCCTATTTTGGCACGAAATGTCATACCGTACAGTGCCGCATCATGGTCCTTCTTGATTCTGAGCTTCATCGAAAAGAACTGGACTGAAAAAACTCTTTACCACCATCCTCTTTCCTTGTCCCACCTTGTCAGAGCGACAGGGCACTGCCAAAGCACTTGATATAGAGCAATGACTCCCATACACTTCTCAGGGACATCAAATGTTATCTTTCGGGTAAATTCAGCCAGAGTCACGCCCGACCATACCAAATTCGCAGTTATCGAATGATTAATTAGTTTGAACTATCACTTCAAACACGTCGATGCTGTTACTTCAATGCTATGAAAACTTACGGCTAATATCAGCATGAATGGATGGTACACTAGATCGGATTTCACTATTTCAAACATTGTTGCCTTAGGAGCTTCCTCACAATAGGTTGTTTCTATCGGGATATTAGTTTCTCTGCACAAATATTCTGAATTGAACCAGGATGGTTTTCATCGGTAATCTCTAAGTTAGTGAAATAATTTTTCTAACCTTATAATGCATTAGTTGTACAATCAATATGCGATTCCTTCTGGTAGTTGGTTTCTTGGCCAATAGCTCACAGTGGGTCTGAGCCATACATATGGGGCATCATCATCATATCGGACCTTGGGTAGGTTCGCCGCGATAGTGTAGTGGTTAAGGCACTCGGCTGCTGACCCGCAGGCCACGGGATCGAATCCCGGCTTCGGCAGCTGCTTTTCCGATGGTGGCGGAAATGTTGTAGGCCCGTGTGCTCAGATTTGGGTGCACGTTAAAGAACCACAGGTGGTTTAAGTTTCCTGAACACTCCACTACGGCGTCTCTCATAATCATGGGGTGATTTTGGGACGTTCAACCGCATATAATAGTTATAATTAACCTTGGGCAGTGAGACGCGCACCAAGAAAGATTTTTTTTGTCTTCCTGGATGCTTTGCCAGAGCTTGCGGTGTGATTAGGACGACACCGCGCAGAGCGAGTACAAACAAGAACACTCTAAGGCAAAATCACCCGATAAAGGAGTAACGGAGCCCAATAGGCGCACGCGATGAACGGATAGACCGTTTAGGAACAACCACAGAGGGAAGCGTGTGGCGCCAAACCACTTAGTCAGGGATGAACCGCCCGGGCACTGCAGGCAGAGCGAAAAGCGTTGCCAAGGTGACCAGCCCTCCTTTTTCACAGAACACATTTTATTCTCCTCATATGCTGGCTCAGTCTTTCCCCGTATTTTGCCGGAGGAGTTACTTCAGTTTTGCATTCGCACTGTGGATACTTGCGCACAAGTATCCACAGTGCGAATGCAAAACTGAAGTATAGTACGTTAAAATGAGTTTCACAATGTTTTTGTCGATAAAATTACGGGAGGTGTAATCTTTGTCCCTACTTTGAACCTTATGATCTAAAGCATTGCCTCCGAGATGCGGCGCACAGCAATTCATTTGTAGAGCAGACGACGGATGACAACTTGCCCTAAAGCGTGTTCTTCAGGTTAACGCGGCAGTCTTCGTGCCCCAAGAGATAAAAAATTGTTATGAATCGTTTACGAACTTTTCAACATTCAATTCTCATACACAACGTGTTGCAAACACATGGCCGTCACAGCAGCTCCATCTGTGTGTCAGTAATGGAGAGGCACCACATATTAGAAGTCTCAGTGCTCTACGTATAAGTGTGAATTCAGATACTGTAGAATGTCGTGTTCAAAATAGTTACTCCTATCTGCTAAAACAGCCCTTCTTCACCAAATGTGCTCACATTTACTCGCGTTCGTCGCACTGTCCAGGCAGATTTAGCAGCAAATGTTGTCACAATCCATCGCGGGTTAGCACAAGGCGATGTTGACAAACTAGCATCGTCAAAAATACCTAGCTCCGCTAGAGCAAGCTTTTTTTTACTCCGTTAAGGCGTAGTTAAAAGTTACAAAAAAGAAAACCGTTTTGGTTTCACCAAGCATATAAAAAGTGGTGCTGTCAGAACGACGCTCCGTCGAAAACATCGTTCTAATGGAATGTTCGTTCAGCGGAAGATGCATGTATTCATAATCGGTGAAATTGCTGTTCCATATTCACTTTGATAAAACTTTTGTACTGGCGAAAACCTCGAAATGACAATCGCGGGTGCGTTGCAACGAAGAAAGCTGGCAGCGCCTCCGACTACAGCGCCCCCGCTACAGGCTCACGAATGGGAGCCACCTTAGAGCGGCCGCTTTTCACACCTCCCACCTCTAACCACCCTACCGGTATGCCAGCATTGCCGAGTCGCCTCGTAAAAAATGGAGGGTGAACCGACCCATGGGGTGGGGGGGGGGGCTGTATTCAGAGCAGTTGTGTATGTGTTGTGTTTTGTGAATGAGATTGCTTTTCGGTTGTTTCTGAACTACTGAAACCCGAAGTAAAGAGATGAAGGGAAGATCTGCCTTGTTTACAAACCATGACGGTTTAGCGGTCGGTGAGCTCTCAGCACATGTGCTTAAATCCCTTCGCGGTCTTGTAATGTGAATAAAAAACACTACTGACGTCAAAGTTACACGGGGCGCACTGCCCACTAATATGCGAATAAACGCCGCAACTGTTATGAAATATACGCTCGGTGTCCCGTTCCGAACATTTTACGAGTTATACTCCTGTCAAACGGCCACCACTGAACTCTGTTAAACTCAGTCAACGTAAATCTCCCCTATAAAGTCTGACGGAGATAGCGTTGTGGGAGTGTGTGTCACACAGCAATGACAAGGCTGTTATAGTTACCGTGAAGGGGCTCAGCCAGTGCCGTTGGATTTTCGCAGAAGTGTCCGGATTTTATCTCTCGATGCCTTTTTGTGGATTTTCGTTATGTAACTTTTACAAAAATACAATATTGAGGAGGTCTAAAGCGAACAAAAATTTAATATTCAAATGAAAATGCATTCGCTAAATGTAGCGATGCTGGCAGCGGCGCTGGCCACCTTGTGCCCATCGCTACGTTTGTTTACAGTGCACCGTTCTCGACGAATAGTGTTTTTTATAGCCCGTGTATGAAAGTGTGTTTTCTGCTATCGCGAGCGCACTCCAAGTTGCTTTTGAATGAGGTCGAGTCCCATTACCCATTCCTGCAGCTGTCGAAGCAGTTGACGATAATGGAGTGCTGCCAGTCGTTCCTCTCACGATCAAACTTAACACGGCGACGACAGCAATCGCACACGTGGATGAAATATTTTTAAACGGCAGCGCCCAGCCCTACTGGCGAGGCACGGTGTGGAGGGCATCGGGGTGGAGAATAGCTGCACTCCGGCGAGCCTATATAAATGTAAACAAACACGTTATGAATGAGTACTGCAACAAAAAACAGTTTCATATTGCCGAAATGAGTTATTGTGCTCAGTGTGGCAATCCGGCGCTCGAAATGTGTTTCATACATTGAGATACCGAGGACGAGAGTACCTAGTTCAGCTGCAAAGGAAGATTGTTGAACGCCCTTTGCGAAATGCTCCGTTTACCTTCGTTTGCGTAATGGTGGCCGTGTCACACGAACCTCATCTTCTATGTCGTAAGGACGCGGGAGTGAAACGGTGTTCGTGGGTGCACGCGTGACAGGGGTATTAGTCCTCCGCCGATCATTTTTTCAGCGGCTGCCCACAGCTCCGTAGTGCCTTATACAGCGCTGTCAGTTTGGTGTCGCGGATACTGACATACACGCTGGTTTTCAATAGGAGCTTATGTGATTAGCTAAACCTACAAGCTCTTTAGAACGCGCTACGCCACAACAAGTGGAAACTTACGGGATGGTTTCATTAGAATCTGGAAAGAGTAAACAGCTGAGGCGAGAAAATTCTACACCTTCAGAGGCGCAGCGTGGAAATCCGCAGCAGACTCTAACGTGAAGCTGGCGGTTTCAAAATTACGTATACGCCTACTTGCCTTCAGTCATACCACGCAGCGTTGTTTGCAGCTTCCTTTGCGTAATGTGTGGTGGCTGTAGTGCAGAACTCACCTAAAGTCTTTCTGCGGCAGCATTCCGTCCTGTTGAAATTTTCATACGGAACAACGTGAACAGCCGCCGTAATGGAAGTCTTAGGATATGTTTTGTTGTTTTGCGCAACCACAATCGTGCATGAAACACGAAGTTTCTTAAAACAGTTCTCTTGTTTTATTTGGCTCCTTGTACGATGAGCTGTCCATTTTGTTTGGAATGAAACTGCCATCTCTTCCGACAAAGGCAGTGCAATGCGGTCCAGGGCGATTTGTAGTACACCTGCAACGAAGTCAACGTACAGAGCTCGTGAGTCGTATGTGGCCCACTCAGCACACCCTAACATTTTGCTGCAGTAAGCGGAAACCGGCCCCTCCGGATGTTAAGCTCGAAACGCCGTGAGTAGCTTCGTGATCGCTTTGAAGCATTCGTATCCGGTATACGAGGCACTGCAATGTCCTCAGAAGCACTCTCTCGGCACGCTGCGTGGGCCGCATATTATCTGTGAAAGGACGAGTAGTCGGTTAAACACAGCGACGTAGAAACATCACCACCGCCGGAACAATAAACATTACAAAATATTAGCAATGCGCTGACGATGTCTATGTAACGGCATGATTCTTCGGCGTCTGCCGAACAGCATCGGCAGACGCAGCGGCAAGAACACGGCAAGCGCTCGTAGCGAACCCCTGCTGGTGTTCTTGGCGGTAAACGACGCTCTCCGTAGTTGCATTCATTGTACGTTACGAAAACAATTCGAACAAAAACAAAATGCACCTTACGCGGTACTGCAGTTTGCGTAAAGATATAAATATGCATGTGCTTACTTATTACCGTTGTGAACGGTGCGACTGTAAGGAGAAAAAAAAACAGCAGGCGTAAAACAACAAAAGGAGAACTCTCAGTGATACTTTTACTTCTCAAACACTAAAAGCGAATGTCTTAAGGTTTTGAGAATTAGGCGATTAGACGGGCTGGCATAAACCCTGGGCGAAATAAGTGGCAGTCCGTGGGATTCATTAGCGACTATCTTGGTGACAGCAAATTGACTGCATCAAGTTGTTTAACTATGGTATTGAGTGCTTTTCCGAAGCTTTGATGGTTCTTTCGATTTGTTTTGTTCTTGTTTGATATTGTGAGTTCACTTTTATGGCATCACAAGTCAATTTTAAAGGGATGCCAATTGAAGCAACGACGCAACGAACTGCAATCGCGTAGCTCCAATGCCCCATAATTCAATACCTTGATTTTATTATCAGTGGTGAAAATTTAAGTGGAAGTTTGGTTTATAAATTTGGCGCTGAACTCTCTGCGCGCAACATCAAATTTTCGCGAAATTCGCTGGCTGAAATATCATGAAAATTCAGTTGATAGGTTTATCCCACCCACAAGTGACAATGTCCTCCGTTGTTCAGTAGACGCCTTCAAAATTTATGACGTCTCAACGTTTGGTGCGGGATAATTGAAGTGGCGTCATGTTGTTATAAGATTGGCGTTTTCGGGAACGTGAAACTGTACTTCGCCAATTTGTGAAAAAGTGTTCAACTCTTTATTGTCACTTTAAGCACAGCATCCAAGGACTGAGCGCCCCTGTTCTTTATCCCCAAGCTACATTCTTTAATCATCAAGTGCCAAGCCGCCTAAATTTTGTCTATGTCACAATCGGGTCGTAATTGGCAAGCGACTCAGTAAGTTTAGGAACGTTTCGTATTGTAGGTAGCACGGTGGCAACAATGATCGGTGCTACTTTACATTGGTTAGCTCATTGAGGATTTTTGTCGAGGAGTCCACAGCTGTGAACATCAAACCCGTTTCATGAATAACCAGCCTTGCTATCGAATTAGTGGCGCAAGTATGATAGTGCACATGCACAATTACGTTCACCCCGTTTAAGTTGAATCAAAATCCTCACAAAATTGGCTGCGAAAACCAGAAGTTGGGCTTTAATTCCTAGTGTGTAATTCAGAAAAGGCTTACCGTATGTACATTGTAAGGAACATATAATTAGCATAGTCGACACTCCTTCAGAATGATACGTGCCGCGCTCACCTTTTAACTTACACCTTTCTATTTAGAAAGAATCCCTATAATCACATAAACTTAGCTTGAGTCGAGTAACAGATATTTTTGATAACTAGATGCAGAGGACGCAGAGGCACAGAGCGGCATTCGCATAATAGCAACCCAAATTGGAGGATGTGTAAAACATAGCGTATCCTGAATAAAACACACGAATGAGTAACGAGGCTGTATTGACGAACCCAACTATTGTGAAGTGATCAATTCGTTTCTCCCTTATTATATAATAAATTCAAACGCGACCAGGCTTCAACTCAATGCATAAGAAATCTAGGGTTACATTAAACATATATAGCCGGAACATTTCGTGAATAGAATATCGAGCAGCGCGAAACGCCCCCGGATGTCAGGAGCTTTGCTTTCTCTCACGAATGTTCAGCTTTTCCTCACCGAAGAAGTCTCGCTCGCATGCATTTGGGAAAGTTCGTGAAGAGTTCAAAAGGGCGCCGCCTGGAGCTTGTAGAAAGCGCTGCCTGCCATCGCATGGCATTTCTGTCACATGAACTCGCCCCGTGCGTGCAACTCGTACCCGCTTTTCCTTCAGCCAGGACACCATGGAAAAAAAAAAGAACTAGAAAAACTTTTCCAACGCATTGCTCTAAATCCTTCTTCTTAGCATTATCGTGTAAGAAGGTCGAGAATATTTTGACAGCAATACTCACAGTCCTCGGAGAGCAGCGTGAACAGTATGAAGAAGAGTGTGAGGCTGATGAGCAAGAGTAGGGTGCTCATCGCGATCACGATGAAGTGTTCCCGGGTTCTGTCGATTACGCTGTCAAGAAGAAATTGCAAAGATGCTTTCATTATTACTGGCGATGTCGCTTTCATCTGTCGCTTTGTCCATAACTTTTTACCTTAACGCTATTCGGGAGTACATACGCGGCCGCAAAAGGCACATTATTATTGAAATAAATTTCGCATGCAGCTCTTAAGCATGACCAAGCGGAATTTCCAACAGCTACTCATCTGTCATTAGGTTCAAAAGCAAAGAAATGTTTTGGGAAAATATTCTGTGTATGTATTCACGATTAATTTATCATGAACTCGCCACACTAGCTTAGCAGATAAGGTGGCGCGATGGTAAGCCCCGAGATTGGGGTGTGAGTACCACCCACTTCGGCTACACTGGAAAAGCCAACCCGCGTTCAAAGACTAATAAGTGGTTTGCCTACTTGCCTTCGCTACTTTTACTACAGGTGATACCTCTTCCTGGCCACTTATTTTTTAGAAACACGAGTACAATGTCAGGGACAAGTGTTGAACCTACCAATATTTCGCGGTTGTCAGCTACACGTTGTTATCGTGACTTGCGCGGTCGGAAGCACACGGAAGTAATTGAAATCATTTATCGCGCACGATAGTAAGGTGAGAAAAGGAGAAACGGATGGCCGACTGCATGATAAAGCAGCGCAGAAGACAACCCACATCTCATATTTCACGTGTACGACGACCAAAGTAAGGTACGTACTGTAATGACTGCAGGGGGAATCACAGTTCATTTGTCACAAATAACGCCACAAAGAGCCGAAAACGCCAGGAGAAAATAATGTGCTGGTTTTTTTGCACTCAAAGGAGCTGGTATTGGGCTTATTAATGCAGGCCGATTGCACGAATGTGAGATTTAGATTCAAGCGAACTGTGAATAACTCAAGGCGGCCGAAATAGGAAGATCTCGGCACTGGTGTGCCCCCTTTGTAGCCGTCCCAGAATAGTGAATTTTTTGACCGAGTCGAATAAGTACGAATTAAATACTGTCCGCACAGTTTCCGAATAGCAAAGTAACAATTGTAGAAATAGCGGTAGCTCTTGAATCGCCCAATATATTACTTGCAGCGAATGTTAACAAAACTATATTATAATTACTTTTAAGCGTCAAAAACAACTTCGATTGTGTAAACAGCGGTATGTTGATGTGTATCAGTGACTAGAAAATTAAAAATATGTTATAACAATGCATTGAAAAGCAGAAGTGACTGCAGCATTCACGATGGCACTTCGCCGCCAGTGTTTCATGAAACTAAACGTGACAAGAAGATTTAAGCAATGTAGCACCTAATATGGAGCTAAACGTTCGGCGAAACGGACAGTTAAATTATCACTTAATAGCACTTAATGGCAAGAACGCTACGTTGGCATAACACTTGCACGAGTTGTCAGTGATGTAAACTTGTACGTGAGTTTTACTCCTACATTCGAATGCAGCGTAATCCCCAACGTCTTATGACAAATACCAAGGGATTGTTAGTAGGCTTTCAACACGTTCACTTTGGTGACACTCCAGTTCCAAGCAAGAACGCCTTCATCCTGGCCTAAATATATTGCATATAACTGAACTTGCATGAATCTGGGTAATTTGGTTGCTGAAACAAGTGAAAAGTCTCCGCTGTTCCCACCGAATCGAACAGAGCACAGTTCGATTTGTTATACGATATTTCAGAATATTTTCAGAACTCTACTCGACTGCATCGTGGTACTGGAACGTGACACCTTAGAAATTATTTGGGCCGCAGTAATAGCTAGCTGCACTAGCATAGTACTGAGGTAGCTAGTACTTGCATAGTACTCGCATAGTACTACAATAGCTAGTACTAGCATATGACTCGCATTGTATTGCGGTAGCTAGTGCTAGCATAGCACTAGCTAGCTAGGTCGCTAGCAACGAGCTATCAAAAAGAAACTTTTCACTAATAGCATTTTACGTTCAATAAGTACATTTACGTAATACTTTTTCTGAACCAAGCCGCCGGCGTGATTATATTCTCAACATACCAAGCTGCTATTTCTTAGAAATTTCCAGATTCCTACTTTTTATTGATTTTTTTCATAAGGTAGGATGGGTCAATTTTTGTGCATTCAGTAAGAGTTTCTTCATATACAATAAAACCTCGTCATTCATACTACCTGGTACTGTGAAAATTCCTTGAATTAAGGGGGGTTTTGAAATAACGAAGCATACAAACAGTGCGATGCAAGGAACCTTGAATTTTTAAAGTAGTGAGCGGCGTTTGTCTGCTGTGCCACCTTATTTGACAGTTTCAGGTGTTGTTTTTCAGTAATACCTGGCTCTTATGGTGCCGCAAACGGGAGGAGACAACGGGCCTCGCTGCTGCCAGCGTAAGTATAACTACATAAATAAAACACAAAAACTGGTCTCGTTGTCAACTAAAATGAGCATCTGCGTAGACAAAGACGTGCTTTACTGCAATAAAGGGGCCGAACGCGGGCACCACGTCACCTGCTCCTCGCAGCATCAGCTAAATTAACTCATTCTTTCTGATTAAATAACGAAAATTACTAAGAGCCACTGTGAGGGAATTCGCGGTGCGTTATGGCTCGAAAACATGGCCATTTTTTTTTTCGTTTTTGTGAATCTCTTGGACTGAGTTTTCCAAGTTGGTGTTGCAGACAAGAACTCTGCCAGCAGAATAAATGCGTTAATTATTCGAGGAACCGCCAATCAGAGGTTCACATACATCTGAAGTTCTGTCAAAATGACATTTATTATTATCCTTGCATTGTCAAAAGCAATGGGAAAATCGTGATTGATGCGCCGACGTTGCAAAAACGAGGGACATGCTGCCCGCGTGTCGTTTCTGTACTGCAATAACGCACGTCTTTTTCGCGGGCGCTCATTCGGGTCTATCACAATTATACCTTTTCTTTATCTGAAATTATCCGAAACTAGTTCATCCAGAATCACTAGTTAAATACCTCTATGGGAAAACTCAAAACTCTAACTAGTGGAATTGTCGTGTGGG
Source organism: Rhipicephalus microplus (assembly GCF_043290135.1). NCBI lineage: Eukaryota > Metazoa > Arthropoda > Arachnida > Ixodida > Ixodidae > Rhipicephalus > Rhipicephalus microplus. Next base: position 373,838 of record NW_027464596.1, read on the forward strand.
AGCGTGTGTTTCGAAAACCTTTTCCTCAGCCACCAAACACTCAACATTTGTCCTCTTGATGCTCCGCTTAGTAGGTTTCCTGATGGAGATCTAGCCCGTGTGAATTTACAATTTCATCAGCGCACAGCACAACGCGAGGCCCACGCACACTTGACCTGCGTCGACAGACCTTTGCTGACACGGCAGCGTAGTAGGCGGCAAAGCCGGCTTGGAAGGGAAGAACATTTAACACTAAAACAAAAAATGATATTGGTGATAAAATATTTTGCCGTTGCCTCGGGTTCGTAATGTGCTGTCATCTCGGTTAACTTTGAAATAATGCAATTTTTGAACATTAGGCGCGATTATTTCAAAACATATTTTTTTTTTACTTTTCTTCCCTTATTTCAGCAACCTAAGTATCCAAAACATTTATTTCAGCCAGTATTTAGATAACGTAACAAAAAATATGCTGATGAAGGGAAATATTTGTTTGAGGAAGTGCTCTTCGTCAACACGACATCTAACAGCTAATAATGAGCGATAATTGTGTGCCAGAAGGAAACACTCCACAAAAAATGAGCATAGCAACTTTCAGTGTGAAACCTGCTTCAGTAAAAAAGAATATGGGTTACTATCTCAATAATAGTGAAATAATAGCTGTACATCGAATAGTTATGAGGAAACAAGTACATAAACTGCGCCTTAAATACATTGCGGGTATTGGGCTTACCCTGTTCCCTCAAGCGCCATAAATTCCGCGGGTTTGTTCAAAATTGGTATCGTCAATCGGCACATGGGACCTAAAGTTTTCGAATTAACTGGACTGGTGCCGACCGCCACTTCGAATTATCCATTCAAATACATGTCAAAATACGGGTCCACAGATCCTTCGAACTATGTGGTATTTAGAAATAACCAAGCTCATATAAATCAGGTTTTACTGTACAAGAAAAGAAGCCGCTCAGAGTGGACATTTTTGGGCCTGTTATTTCGACGATTGACTATTTATAAGCACTCTTTTTCATGCACTACTCACGGCGAACTAGCCCAGCCGTCAGAATTGATGTGCTAAATCTGAAGTTAGAACAAATGACTGCCACAGTGATGTTTACGAGCCATGGCATACACCATACGGCCGTTGCCTAAAAAGTGTTAGTATGGCGCATAAACGGATTTTCCTGCAGACAAAGGTTGATAAGAGTAACTTCATTTCATGATGATGATATGTGGGGTTCAACGTCCCAAAACCACCATGTGATTATGAGAGACGCCGTAGTGGAGGACACCAGAAATTTCGACCACCCGGGGTTCTTTACGTCCATCCTAATCTGAGCACACGCGTCAACAGCATTTTCGCCTCCATCGGAAATGCAGCCGCCGCAGCCGGGATTCGATCCCGCGACCGGCGGGTCAGCGGCTGAGTTCCTTAGCCATTAGACCACCACGGCAAGGCTAACTTCATTTCATCAGCGGCGGACCACAAGATGCGAAGAATTGTTCCGTAGGATGCAGTGCACATCGTGGGACGAATACAAAAATTCACATTTTTGAGTTATTCAGCAAGTGAATAATTATATAAAAGGTATTCAATACATATATTCCTGAGAAAAACATATGCTTGAGCTGTCGGTGCTCTCTAATGTGTGTATAGCTGTGCGTCACACGTACATGACTTAGAAACTCTAAAATAAGCTTGGAGTAAGTTTTAAGCAAGACGATTGCAATATTACCAAGAGATTTTGATGTTAACAGTGATGGTGCCTGTACGTCAGCTACTTCGTATTCTCTTAGTTCATAGTAATTGTTATGTGCAGCCGATTCTGGCATTTACCTGGAAAGATGCTTGAAAACACACACACAATGCCACATACTGCCGTCCCTGAAATCCATGCTAATTTAATGCTTGAGAAAGCTGACGATACTTGGCTAACTTAGCCATTCAATCAGTATCAATCATTTTTCATTGTTTTTGTACCTCAATAGTACCAGCTAATTTATTAAAGTATGACACCACTAACGGCATCGCTTGTTCTTTTTCCAGGACGGTCTTTTTCTAGGTTGCTTCTTTCAATTCGAATGTCGCTCGTATATCTCAGTGGCGACAAAATAACATTGTTTTTTTTTATTTCATTGCCACTAATAAGGTGAAAAAATCATGTATTAACGGGAATCCGCACGCATGGACAGTTACTAATAATGAGAGGAAAAACGCTAAATAGAGATAACGTTGGTTACTAAAGCAACTAATAATGCTGTAACACGTTATAGGCAAATTGGCTATAGTAACTAGGCGAGCATATTTTTGAGCTGTCTTGTTATTGGGGAGTATCTTTGGCCAGAGCTCTGAAGAGATATTAACAAATAAAGAAATTGTTGGCTTTTTCACACCCACTGGCGGTGGGTAGCTGTGCTACGTCGAAGAACCTGGTATCTATCGGACACGTGGTCGTAGAATGCGCAGACGCTTGGTCGGATAGCAAGCGAGACTATTTCGCTCCGCGTACATTTTACCGTGTGCTTCCTGCACGTATCGTCGCACGGTTAACGGAAGATGTGCTGCCACAACTACTACCTAAAAAGTAATAATATTGACAGTAATCAGCATGCCATTATTAGTTAACATTCATACTCACGTCGTCTCTCGCGCAATGGCAGCGATGTTCCTCCTGAATAAAAAAACCAAACAAAAATATTTTATGATACAATGATCGTTCAAGTAAATCAATGTCACGTACATTCTCGTAGGCCGTATTTCCATTCGATTTCTGCTACGTGCGATCACTATAGATTAGGACCGGGAATTTTTATCGCTCTTCTTGTATAGCGTGACATCTTGAATGATTACTTATGTAAAGCGCAATTTTGTTTTTTCGTCTACTGCTCGTCGTACCGATCTGCCAAGAAATATGAAGTATAATTTTAGAGTGCATTCTAAGCCCTAGGCGTGAATAATAAAAGTATATATATATACATTTTCATGTGGCCAGACAAGCAGCAACGGTCACCCTTGTCGACGTGAACGCCACTGAACATTCTTTTCTACTGGGTGCTCCACTATTTTAATGATTGCTGCCTCTGATGTACAAGGGCACAAACTTTAGTGGGACATACACACCGCAATCATGAACATGAAGTGCGAACCTTACCAATTTAGGGAGAACTAACACACAATGGCACCAAGGAACCATACTTATAACTCTGATTATTTCCGGTAGTATGCGAGAGAATATTATAGTCAGCTGTCTGCTCGTAATACCATCACGTACAACGTGACACCAACAGGCAGAGAAGGTGTCTCCTACTAGCCGTAATGGTTTCTGGCGGCGCTGACTGGCGCTCCCCCGTTTACCGCACATGCATACCTTATAAAGAGGACGGGGAGATCACCGCCGTCATGGCTCAGTGACAGAACATCGATCGCGCTATTAAAAGGTCACAGGTTCGGATCCAGCCGGTGGGAAGTTATATATTGTCCACTTTTCCTTCACATCTGCATTACGATTGCTTCTAATAAAAACCCCTTTACTTTTCCAGCCATCAGAGACTGTTCTCAATGTTGTTCTATGTCACAAAGAATACGAACCGCTAAAACTAACACTTCTTTCCTTCAGTATGCTTAGTGGAGCTCAATATAACAAAAAAAAAAACAGCTGCCATGTTTAGTATGGTCACTGTTCCTACTTTTGCCCTTCAAATGTACGCCTGCTTTGAAGCACGAGTAACTATGTAACTTGTGGGCTTGGTATGAACTTTGATAACATTGTGCTTGATGAGGCGGCGAAAAAAACCTTCTCTTAGCACAAATGGCGAAGAAACAAAAGTATCTTTGCACTCTGTAAGTAGTGAAACAAGAGTAGAAATAATAGAAACAGTATCTCAATATGAAAACACCTAATTCTCAATACAGTCGTACTTTTACAGGTTTCGAAACTAAGGCAGTTTCGTGGCCATGATCAATATATTCGATCTCGGGCCATTTACCACACTGTTTGCCCCAGCGATCATAGGCGGTTGATTGAGGTCAGCGGGTCCCTGCGATGAAGTGGAAAATTCTGCAAGATCACTCACGTGTATGCGCTGGGGCTCACAGTATCGGTGGCGGTTTCGCCAGAAGAGAACACCGGGAACCTGACCACGGATCCGGCGGTCATAGTCACCGCCTAGCCGCCTCTCTCTCCCTCTCAGGTCAGCACTGCGTATGTAAAATAAAAGCGGCAAAAATAAACAACACATGACCGATGTGGATAAATGGACAGTGCTACAGAACACGCATAGTGGTCACCGATCACGCAGGTTTCGCGACGCTCAGGCACGCATGGCCGAGATTATTTCCTGGAGGACGGTGGTCGACTACAACACGATTACACTTAGTACGAAAAACTGGGTTCGCCCGCATTCTTCGCGTTATCCACAGTAGCTCGCTGCCTGCTGTCCAAGTTCCACGGGCACCTGGAGAGCAAGTAGCGATAATGTAACTCTTAACGCTGTATCTTCCATGGAGTAGACGGACAATAAAGGTACGCGTGTGAGTTTAATTCAAGTAGTGAAAGCATTATCCGGTTTTACCAATACAGAAAAGGATGTGACAAGGGCTATAGAGTGCCCACCAGCCCTACAAGTGTATGACAGGTTTGAAGGAAGGTAGGATAAGGAAAGAATGTGAAAGAGGTTAGAGAAGAAAGAGGCATTGATAGAGTGTCGAAGGATTTGTAGGAAACTACCATGCAACCAGCACAAAGTGTGGAACGGGCTGGCAGCACAGTGGGCGCTTATTGAACTTAAAAAAAAAGAAAGGAAAAAAAGCTTTGGTGTTGAAAACGTATAAAATAGATTACCAATCTGGACTGACAATACAAGGCACGTGTGGCAGTTTAATCTGGAAATAGGTCAATTATTCTTTTCGTTGCGTATCTTCTTGCTCCTCGATGTCTTGAGTAGGCGTCTTCGTCATTGTCCACAGTATCAAGTTTTGTTCTAGGCCTCAAGGCGTATGGTCTCGTGTGAATTTACGTACTGAAGTTCTTATTTCAGGAATGGCTTTTGTTGTAGAGTTGGTATAACTGGCCTCTTTATATTTCGTGGTGCTTTCGCGTTTTTGTTGAGCATCATTGGTAGTGCTGTTATTGTCGTCTTCATAAATTCTCCTATTTCATCTTCTGTGACTAACTTGGGATTTGTGTGTCCGTATATCTAGTAGCCAGACGGCGAGAAATTCTTTAGTTTTCGTGTCTGTTTGTCGCAGGCCAACTTTAGTATCACAAACACTTTTGTGAGTAAATTGATACCGATTGCGAGCTCAAGACTGTGTAAAAAAGTGTAATTTGAAAAGTATTGAACGTATCCGCACGTAAAACTGAAATTCGTTGAACTGCCTTATTTGCATCGATTTTCAGACTCGACTGCTGCAGTCTGTTAAACTGGTAACATTTGCCGACTTTGAGGTAGCCTTGAAACGCAGAAATCGTGTTGTAAGCGCTGTATCGCGATGAGCTTAGGAAATTCTTGTTATGATCAAGTTTTGTTTTCTTTTGCGAAACACAGTTTCACTACTTTTCCGGCTGACCAATCAAATTCAAACTTTTGTTGGTAACGCATCACTCCCGTGAATTTTGTTTTACAAAAATAAGATGCCAGAGCCACCGCAATATCGGCTGTACCGAAGAAGTTCTTGGTGCGTGCGGGGACGGGAATTCAAAACGTTGCTCAAAAATAAAAAAAAAGATTGTCCAAAGTGAATTAAGAGCTTCATATTTTAAAAATTGTGTTCTGCATTAAAAATTTGGTTGAATCTATAGAACGCCACGGCCATTCCATTCTTGAACATTTCGAACCCCGTGACCTTGACCTGACACTGAAAACCTATTTGATGAAATTTCTGACTGTTTAAACTACTAAATTAAAAAAATGCCCCCACTTGCATGAGGTGTTTTTTTCCCCTAAAAGAGCGAAATGCAGAAACCAAAACTGGCCTACATCTCAGCGGAACGTAAAGCAGGGCAAAGTATATTCAATTTCTGGAACTGTTATCTGACTGGGACTATTCGTTATTTTAAGATGAGCTCGAAAAAGCAGTTTCTAATCAAAATGTGCCAAGTACAACTGTTTCGTTCAAAGTGAGACACATTCATTAAACCAGCTCTGCGTCAATAGACATGATCAAAAACCAACATTGTCCCACTTAAAGGTTTCATTTGTGCTTTAGTAGCTTTGTTATCGTGTTCACTTTCCACATTTAGTTTTTTTTGCGTGAGTAGGCACTTACTGAAAGATATGGGCCCGGATTCACAAAACTCACTTACGAAAACATTTTTGCGCAAGAGAAATTTTGTTGCGTAAGTCGATTCACGAAACAAAAAAACGTCGTAAGAGGCCATAGTTGTCACATCAGCCACTGCAAATAAAGCGCGCTGTGACTGCCCGGGAACATGTCAACGATGGTGATGCAGTTGCTATATTTGCTTACGCCACTGAAAAGTGCTCGTAAGTGGATTCACGAAGCGAAATTGTGCGTAAAAACAACATGGCTGAGAGAAAATCCCAAGAGTGGTCTGGACCACTCTTAGGAACAATGTGGCTACTTAGAACCTGCTGCCGCAGCGGTATACTTTGGTGCCCTGGCTGGTTTTGAGTTAATTCACGCCCATTAAAGGCTGTCTGATGACTGCTGGTGCGTTTTTATTTCTTTCGGTGCTTTGAGCTTCGCGTGTTGTTTCCCTTCTACGCAGTGGATGGTGTTGACAACCACCACCATCTATTAAGTTCGAAGTCGCAGTAATTGAAGAATTCTATTGGGCGTCAATGGCATAAAACTACGCATGTAAAGATTTGTGGTTGGATGAAAACCAATGTGATACGTGAATGGTCGATGCATTCGAACGCGACATGACATAGGATCAACCTTATTTGTTATGTTGTTGTGTTGCGCCCCATCTCATCCAATTAAAAGTGCGACTCGAGATCCTTGCCTCATTGGTGGAAATTACCACCAAAGAGGTGAATGGAAGCACATTCTTTGCACGCTATAGGAAATAAAAATGAGAGGAAGTTTTCAGTGAGTGGTTCATAAAGTTTGTGCTCTAGTGTACTTTCATTGGCTCTAACTGTCCAATGGTTGCGATCTCTGAAATACAGCTGTCGATACACTTTGGGACGATCTGGAACAAAGCGTACTTTGTAAACCAAAGCCTATTAGGGGTGCGCGTGATTACGCATGGAACTACAAACAAATCATGCATCTTCACCCTCACTGTTCAGACACCGATATGGACCATGATAATATGGCAAGCAATCGGAATAAAATGACCCTAGTAACTTTGGATGACACCAAAAATATGCAAACCCTCACGATTCTGGAGCAAACCTTGGCTGAATTCATCCCTGCGTCAATTACCAGCCATTTAACTTGGCGCACGAACATCATTCAGAGGTAGAGCGAGCCACTGACATGCATTTTGTGCGACGCAGCGGCCACTTGACCTGAGAATAATAGCGTTGCGAAGGCGAATCCCCTGTCGCATGCTCTGATCAAAGCAGACGACAAACGCGAGCAGACGACGGCTTCGCCGACAGGCACAGCTTGTGATTGGTTGTGAAGCAATACCCTCTACATCAGCTCACTCCGTGACGTTGCCAAAACACTTCTTTCATCTGGCACGCCTGTCCTGTTCGTCATATCATCCCCCTCGCGCATAAGAGAAATTTTTTTTCACGCCGTGAAAATAGTGCAAGTACTTTCTAAGAGCTCTCTTACGTGCGGTGCAGTTGTCGAAAACAACATGGCGTCGTAAACAGCATATCGGTCGGTGCGACTTTCAGCAAATGCTTCTCGCACGAGTTACTTCAGCGTTTGACCGGATGTGTTGTGATTACAGCAGCTCTTTCAGTGCGTGTGAGCAGTGCGGAAAGCTGTGGCAGTGCAATGGTGTACGGTGAAGCGCAGCGAAGCCTGTGCGTCGGTGTGGTTATCAAGCGGGGATCGGCGTCGATGTATCGACGGCAACTTGCACTCGAGAAGCCTGCAATGTGTGTTTGTGTGCCGGTAACAGTTCGTTCGCTTGACTTTCCAGTCTCTCAGTTGGGTGCTGTGCGACATTTCGGATTGTCAGCGTTTTGACACGTTACTTGAGTGACCCCAAGTACGTACGGAAACGTATGAACTACGCGCTCGGTTCTTGCTTCGCCACTAGTTAGCCCGTACGCTTCTATTTACTTGAGAGCAATGTACTGTTCGGGAGTGAAACGATGTTCGTTGTGAACAGTGGTGCTGTGTTGACGTTCCAAGACTTGTGAACAAGCTGTGCTCGTGTGACCTAAAATTGAAAGACAGCGTTGATGACTGTTTTGCCCGGCGAAGTTGTGGTGGGGCAGCTTGGCGCTTTTGTTTATTAAGTCGTCACTTCTCCTTTTTGTGATAACCATAGTCATAGCGCTGTGATGTGATCAACCAAAACTGCGAGATGCTACATTCTGTTGTGGATCGTGTTACTTTGGAAGCGCGCCTAGACTGTTCTTCGGTAACAACTTGAGAGTTCTATGTGGCAGCGAGAGCCCGTGAACGTCAAGCTTCCCTTCGGCCCCCAGAAAAAGCAAAGATTTCACCGGTGCCTTGCTTTGGATGAAGTTGTAGGCCAATATCGCTTAACTACAGGTTTCCGAGTTCGTCTGGCCATCGTTTTTCACGGCAATAGAGCCTTGACAACAGCCGGTCATGGCCAGTTCTTACACTTTATCAATGGACGTGCACGCCTGGCCAGCCCTTCATTGCTGTCATTGGCAGCCTCCAGTCTGCAGATGCCCTTTGCCTGTTGGCCGTACTTGGTTCCTCATGACACCGACGGCTACTAAATGCTGCCATCGGTGAGTTCACCTAGCAGAACTAAATTTCACCAGTACTATAATTCACGCAGTTCTATAACGTGTGCAAGTTTTTAAGCCCATCAGATGTAATGTTTCTCTATGGTAAGTTGAAGCATGAAAAATTTACTACTACTGTTATATACATACAAATATTATGGAGCAAATACATAAAAAGTTTTTGTGATTTGATACAAGTGAGCTCTTGTTTGATTATGAGGTTGGGCCTGTCGATTGACCACGTTTGATAGTTGGAAAGTTAATGTGAATTTTCTTTTCAGAAGCCAGGTTGCCCTTAAAAAATTTATGGTATTTTGGAAAATTAGTTCTATAGACGATTACCACTGTGCTAGTACTATACTTCAGTAGGACATATATATTGCGGTACGTAAATTTTACATGAGGCTTCAGTTTATTTCAAAGTGATTACAGCAGATTTTGGTCACATTAACGAAGTGATAGCTTCCTCAAATAAGTATTAGAAGTGAGTGCTTTAATGATTGTTTTTAAATATCTCGTTTTTGGCTCTTCACAGATCGCAGAGATTGGTTTGTTAAGGTCCTGTGATTCATCGGTTGAACATTCTGGCACATCAATCCTCATCATTACTTGGAGCACCTGTACAAAAATAGGAAGGGCGCGTTCTCCCTAACTATGCAAGCCTATGTCACTGCTGGGACTGTTATCATTCAGCGGATGGGGCGTGGAAGCAGGCTTGGCAGCCTCATCTGGAAGGACTGCGATCTGCTTGGGAGCTTCGAGCGCACAAACTGTCTAACGGCTGGCTGCAAGGTTAGTTTTTCTTTAATACATACGATTACGTGCACACCACTTACTGTGCACAAATTGAAAAGCCAAGCATGGTTGCTTTCAGTGGATACCTGTAATATTCTTACACATAATTCTTATTCAACATTTATAGAACTAAGTTGCAAGATAATCGAGAATGTTGAAAGCTGAAAGCCTGCAGCTTATGAATGAAACTCCAATAATCTGAGGCTCAAAAGCTTGTGCTTTGAAACGAGCACAAATACTTTGATTCCTTATTGAGCTCTCGAGCTTGTGACTCCCTCTGTGGATCAAGTGCTCTGAAGGAAATAGCAAGTGGGTGAAAATTGCCTGGCTGTTCACAACTTGTAAGGAGAAAGACCTATTGAAGAAGCTTCAGATGACATAGGGCCAGTAAGTGCATCTTTTACCTAATGTAGCTTTTCCTCTCTCAGTGCTGTTGCTTATGTTTCAGCCGAACATGTTCACCACGATTGCATAGTGATATATATTTTTCTACAAATTGTACCTGACCTAAGTATGCATTGTTGATCTCTAAAAGTGACGTTCAGTGTGTTTCAAAGTCATGGCTTCTCATTTCTCTGTCTGTGGCTAGCCTATTTCAGCAGCAGAGCGATGCAGCTAGCACACATGCAATCCAAGCCATGGAGCGCTCCTTTGGTGTTCTGTGCAGGACCTGTGCAGGACGCAGCATATCCATCCGGCAAGACACTGGTATCAACAATAATGGTGAGTGTTGGTGGCACCTGTAGGAGCCCGTTGTGTTTGTTGCGTATGATTATTTCCCTTGATGAAGTGCGTTTTTGAAAGGTTTTCTTCATTTAGAATAATAGATGTCAGCAACAAGCACACTCATAATCCACAAGTTCTTTGTGTCTTCTAGACTGCCCATTTGCTCCTATACGCAGTACGGTGAGCTGGCTATGTTAGACAGCCTTAAAGTTAGGAACATTGGCTGTTGCGTTGTAATGCAGTCTAACTTGTATTTCTTAGTGAACTTATTTGTGGTCTGCTTCTCGCACCTAGTGTAAAGTCAAAATAGAAGAAACTTTATCGGCTTTTTATGTCTGGCAGAAGTTTCATGCCTTCATCTATAACATTGTAGTTTTGCTCTTGTATCATAATAAATATATTTTCAGTCATCACTGTTTGTGTGTGTGTGTGTGTTGAGGCTTGTCATTGGCTTCTGAAAATACAATATCTGTAAATATGAGAACATAATTGACAACTATACACTCTTGCATGTAGCATGGTTGTAACAATGATCTGTATTTTTCTAAGTTCCAGCAGTAACAAGGGGTTTGGTGCTCCACGGTCATGTACAGTGTATCAAGAGCAGAGCACAGAAGACCAACAAGTATAAAGGGACTGCCAGTGACTGTTCTCCTGCTCAAAGTTTACAACAGCAGAAAGAGCACATTGTGATGTCAGGAGCAGCTGCTGCTTAACTTCTTAGCAGTGCATTATTCAGCAGTTCATTTGCTTGCATTCAAAATTATTTAAATTTTGCATGGAAGATACCAAACTATGACACTAATTTAAAGGCTGCTGTAGTGTTAGTGGGCAAATATTTTTGAGCTGAAGTTTTTAACATGTGTGTTAAGTGCCTGCGTGCCTCTACATTTACATGCCAGAAATCACAGCATCCATGGTCGCCAATGGTAACTGTGTCTGCATTCTTTGTAGTACAAGAAGTAAAGCCATGGATGCAGTAATCATGTACTTAGTCGATGTAATCCTTCAGTGTACACTCATTTGTATAGCACCAATGATGCCATGAGTGTATAAGCTCTGGGAAGTGAATCTATGTGGATTATTTTATTTGGAAGGAAGTAGATCATCACTACTCCTAGTATTTTTTAACAGAAGATTTTAGTGCTTGGGTATTATCCCACTGCCTGTCCGTCCTTCAACAGTCTACTTATCTACTGTGTAAGTGTAACTTTTTAAATGTATACTTTGCTCGGATAGGTTTGTTCATAATGTAATGGAAGTGACTTATCATCTATGCAGCTCTACTCAGACTAGAAATAAAAGTACCTATTTTTATATGTAGCTATACCATGCATTCACTTGTGTTTTTCTAGGTGCCTGTACAATTGTTTAGCCCTAAAAAAGTGCTGGTAAACTCTAATATTGAATTTGGCATCTTAAAATAGTTTGTTAGTGGAAGTAAGACTGCGTTTGCAATCAGTATTACTATCCTCAGATGAACTGTGAGAACTCTGTGGAAATTTATTTACATTTTTTGAACTTTGTGAAGGCAAATGTTGTTATGTTCTTTTATTGTGGTCTCTGTTTCATGCAAATGACACATAATTACTTTGCAGTGGCATAGTATTAGTTGTTATTTTACACATATGTGCTGAGCAACATCGCAGTTGAGGCCAGCAGCAAGACATACATGCAGTGCACTGGAGCATCACCTCACATAGTGTACAGTCTTTGCCCACCAGTAAACTCAATATTTTTCAAGCAGACTAATAGACAGCTGTATGGGAACTGTGTTGATGTGGAAACTTTGAAGTCTTCTTGAGGAGTGTTTTTCATCATTTTTGTCCAGGTGAAGTAGCTACCCAAGGCCACAACTGGTGGGAATGTGGTGGTTTCCTCTCTCCAAAAGCACTCTTACCAGCTGCCTCAATGTTAGCATAGGGTGAATTCACGAACTGGAAAAATAATTGGTCTTTGTTTTCTTGGCCGAAAGAGTCGCTTCCGCCTTTGAGCCACCACGACGCGCCAGAATAAAAACTTTTAGCTAAATAAAGTTGATTCTACTTTTGAGAAGTGTTTTGGGGAAACGAAATGGCACCTATAGCTGTCAATATAAACACTGTTTGCACCAAGGAGCTTAGTAGCTTATAATTGTATTATTCATGTTTTGTCTAGAATTTACTCGTGCTGTGCCAACTTTCAGCCCAAGTGTCCTAACATGCTCTGTTAGTGGGTTGTGAATGAGCCAAGCTATGTAAATAAACAGAGTGATATTGCAGACATGTACAAAATATTGATGCACAGCCCTTTTTTTTAGCATGACATTGTCAAGGGCTTTATTCTTGTGTTTTTTATAAAAACTGCTTGTCACTGGGCAGCAGCAGAAAACTATGCATCAAGCTTTTGCGAGATAATTCGAGAAACACCGTGTTCAGACATAACAGTGCCGGTGGATATCTCTCGTAAGTTACTTTCTGTAGTATATTCAAAATGAGTGTATTAGAATTGTTGTTTTATAGCCATTCATTTTAATATTTACACCTGAGTGTATGTATGTATGTATGGGTGTACATATGTATATGTGTGTGTGCGTATATGTATGTATGTATGTATGTATGTATGTATGTATGTATGTATGTATGTATGTATGTATGTATGTATGTATGTATGTATGTATGTATGTATGTATGTATGTATGTATGTATGTATGTATGTATGTATGTATGTATGTATGTATGTATGTATGTATGTATGTATGTATGTATGTATGTATGTATGTATGTATGTATGTATGTATGTATGTATGTATGTATGTATGTATGTATGTGTGTGTGTGTGTGTGTGTGTGTATGTATGTATGTATGTATGTATGTATGTATCTTTTAAATGAGAATCCGTTTATCATTGGTGAGTAAGTTTGGTAATGATTAGGCTGAATTTGTTTCTAGTTATATTTCTTTGAGCCATTATACATTTCAATTTGTTTTGTACTGCATAAAAATAAATGTAACCTTACACAGAATATGTGTGTTCGAAGAAGTTTCATTTACCAACCTACAGTCATGGGCAAGAAATTGGGTGAAATGGAACGAACCTGCGGAGATTAGTTTCGAGCATAGCTACTCTACATGGCATATCTCGTACACATTGCGTTGGTAGAATAGGTCGATTTCAACCTGTCAATTTTAATCAGAATAAGCAAGCTATCACCCGTGGTTGTATATGTGTGTGATATTTATGCATACTGTGATACCGGTTCGCAATTACAATTAAGGTCACAAACCTAGTCAAGCTGGATACACAATTTTTGTCCATGCACCTTTCATCTGCACTGGAACTGTTGTTAATAAAAAATAAACTTCAGTTTAGAAATTTATTCTAGTAGCCAAAAGCAGGGTATCTCTTTATCACACAAATCAAATTACCATTGTTCTGTTCCATTCTGGACAATACGGGACCCTCTCAGCAGAACTCGATTAACTGCTGTAGTTCATTTTAACCCTTGACAGTGACATTACACTAAAGCATGCAGCATGACAAATAGCGGGAGAGAAGACACAAACTAATCACTCTGTTGGCATCAGCTCTAACTGTCCGTGCTGTTTGGTCTTGCTGCATGTGATGATGCCCACCAAATTAGCACGAAAGCGTGTCCCAACAAAGGCAGTCAACTTGGCTGCAAGCAGTTAGCTCACTGCATGTGTAGATTTTCTTCAAAACACCGTGAAGACTGATTGCTGGTCGAATATCCAAACACGTGAAAAGTAATATACCAGGTATGTTATTGGTATTTCAGCACTGGACACTTTTGCGATACGAGAGGATGGAGGAGAAAATTATGAACCCTGAATTGTTTAATTTTTTGAAGGAGCACAGTACAGCGCTTTTGGGTCAAAAGGGGAGTGAAAGAAGCAAGTGCGAAAACCTACTTCTCAAAAACTTAGTACCCGCCACCACGCATAATGTCAGGCCGGGCAACCTCTTGAAAAAAAAAAGTGCTCAGTGATTCTGCGAATTGAACCAAGTACCTTCCAGATTGTAGTTGAGCGCTGTAACCACTCGTCCACTGCAACAGTGCTTGTGTTCGCCTTATTGCTGATATATCGTCATTCCTTCGAATGAAGCCAAATGCAAAAACGTCCCGTGAAACTTTGTCAAAAATAGAAAAAATAGTTAGAATGCGTTTTCCCAAGGTTACTAGAAGATAGAAACCGCCACGTGTGATTGTATAACCGTGCGCTATTTATTCTTGTACATTACTATCATGACGTTGGGATAGCTGGCTCTAACGTACGCTACCTTCTCATAGTTTTCCAAATATAGATAAGAAAATAAAAATATATATCGGCCTGTGACAACGCTAATAATCTATTATGAGTTCACTGTCACTAGTGTCACTTTCACTAAATGAATGCTCAGTTTGCTTTCATTATCGTTATTTAGAAAGTTTTGGCTCATTAACTCAACTCTTTTAATTAGCATTGATTCTCACACCTAAGGACAGTCACACTTCATCTCGCTTTCTGAGTGGCTGTCACTCTCATATAACGCGTACTCCACTTTTTTATGCTCTCCGAGCATCTGGCCCTGTTTTGCGGAGACTTTTTCTGACGTCTGCTGGGCCAAAAAATTGTCTTTATTATCTATCAATTTCAAGCTTTCGCGAAGCCGAAACGAGAGTCTCTCTCTCTTTTCATCCTTTTCGCACGTGTGATAACGTCTCTCGACCTCAAGACTCGTATACACGTCCCTTGCTTTGCACACTCAAACAACGCTGGGCGAAATATTTGCACCGTGTTTTGTGAAAAGCATTAGCACTGAGAACCCTCCCGATAAGTCTCCCTCATTTTACGTAGACATATACCTAAGCGTAAGCGTAAGCACGTTCTCGCATTCCGGCTTTACAAAAATGCTGCGGTGCATGGAACCAGCGAAATTGCGCTCAAAATTTCATTTGATTACTGCTGTTATCTATTTCCGCACAATTCGTCTGCAGGCACCAAAGTCGCTCATGTGTCTTGTAATAAGAATATTGTAACAAAGGCTACCTTTGACTATAGGTACAAAACACCCTTACGTTCACCACTATACCGTGCTAGATTGCACCGAATTTGTGAAGTAGCAGCGCAGCTTCAATGAAATGTAAGGTAACTGGTCGCGTTAAATAGGGGAAGATATTCGAGGCACATTTTCAAACAGTGCATGCATCGATTTATGTGTGGTTTCATTTATGTGGTACACCTGGAGTGTTGATTATTGTACTTGGCGAGATAGTGCATGGATTGCTCGATGACTTAAGGCCATCGAGCAATTTCGTTTTTAGCTACAGTCGTTGATGAAAGGCGAGTGCTTGGCTTTGCACAGCCCGCCAAAACGCCTATTACAACGTACGCGGCATCCCGTAAGCGCTGTAGCAGACGCTCGCGGAACTGAAACTTAGATGCAGCAAATCATTGGCTGTCATCGTATACTCTCGATGCTAGACGCTTTGCGTGCTACCTTGATATTATCGGCACACATTTCTTTCTTTCCTTGTCGTTTCATCAGCTATCGTGTGTCCTCCTTGCCCTCTTAAGTGCCGAATAAGTTAAATTCATACCCGCGCTATAGTAATCCCTCCAGATAAGAGAACTTTTGGCTAAGAAAATGCGTAGCCAAAAAGAAAGCTTTGTGAATTCGGCCCATGATGTCTAATAACAAACGTCGATAGGGCAGAGAAAGGCTCACTTGCCTACTTCTGTTTGAATCTTAGTGATTATTTTCGCCTAAAGTGCAACAGTATCTCCTACTCTGTTCACTACAACACAATATAATTCAAATAAAATTGGTATGCTACAAAGATATCGGGCGTCTATCTATTCCCTAAAGCAGAAGAGGTGGTCAGAAATGGCATGGCATGAAACTAACTGGAACACTTTTTAGGGCCTTCAATTGATGCCAGGAACAAAAAACAAACAGTGATAATAGTCGAAAATAGCGCCCCTTTTGCCAAGAAGGACCACTCGCTCCTCAAATCTAGTAATCGGCATTACGCCTATGCGTCGAAGCATGGCAGCGACGGAAAATGCTAGAAATGTCAGCGATTTGTAGATGTTACATTTTCCTTTGCTCGCTTATTTCTCGCTGTATTTTATTTTCTATGTGAGAATAAAAGCAGGTATGTTAGCAGACAGCAAGATACTAGGACGTGAAGCCACAACCACATACTTCTTTCAATGTCTAGCCATTGTGCCACACCTTGGCGCGGCAACAGCGGACGCTGTGTGAAGCATTAACATTGTTTTACACTGGGGTTCCGTGTCTTTGAGTAAAAAAATCAAGCACAAATAAAACCTAGATATTCTCGCCTGGTAGAAATTTGGGTGCAACCATAGGATGAGCAACTTCATATGTGGTGTTATTTCTCGATCCGCCAGAAGATCAAGGCCAATATCTACCGCATGTACAGGTGGCGCTGGAGAGGTACGTCAAGAAGTGCGTTTCGTTGGGCTAGTTGGTCTCTCATTGCAAATTAAATAAGCAGCGCGAATAAAACGTAGTGCCGTGAACGAACATATGGGACGAGGAGTGAGAAACAAGTTAAGGTTTTATTGCCTCAATGCCATTGCGTTGAGACAATAAAACATGAGCCAGCGCTCCTCCTTCACTATCAAAGTAAGTCAAAGCCTAACTAGTCCCTCAAGCATTTGCCAGCTTACCGGTGAGAATGACGGCTGAGGCAATGTTGAGGTAGCGTCGCGGACGTTTCGTCGAGCAGCGGAGCACACGGGCCTGCCTGGCCGCACATCGGGACTTCGCTGAGGTTGAAGTGGCAAAACGCGCAGATCGTGGCCCGTGGTGCGTGCTGCACCTGGGCTGTTCTTTCTTCTTCTACCACCTTGATAATGATGATGATGATGATGATGCTCCTTAGAATATTGGCACCTACCCACTCAGGGGTAATCACGTTGATGGTTGTGAATATGTATAGTGATATTTCATTTATGGATGTAAACAATACCAAGAAAAGGGAGATAGGTCAAGAAATAGAAAATTGAAGACTTTAAATGAGGATAAGAGAATCTGCGAGCGAAACATGAAATAGTTATAAATAACAAAGTGGCGAGAAAAAATTGAGAACAACTGTGTGTGAGAAATGGGACGTCTGAGGATTAGGTGCACAAAGAATCCATTTCGAGGAAATCACCCTAATTGAGGAGAAAAATAAGTGAACTGTCCCCGTAATTTTTTTAAATTAAATAACCGAACACAATAAATCAGTGGTTACTGTTGCCTTAAACGAAGGCAGCGGTACCAAGTAACTAAATTTTTCGAGAACATATTGCTAAGACCACCTTCTGCAATGTTGAATCAACGCATGTTCACCTTTGTTTGAATATTGCCGGCAGAAGAAAACTAAATGTGCTTCAAATTTATGGGGAAATTAGCACATTGGAGGCACCTCAGAATCAGCCTTATATGTAAGGAAACATTCAATTGTTCAACTTCGAAATGATGAACTACCGGAGCAAAGCTAGAACTGTCGGTATGTACAATTTCCCTCTGTCACTTTGCATGCAGTTTTTGAAAGTAATGTTTAATAAGAAGCAAGAAAAATGCTAACAAGGAAAGCGTAGCGTGCGTTATTCGTTGTAAATATGATAGAAATGGAGGCATCTATTATGCGCTTCATCATCATCTGGGCAGCAGTCAATCATAATCACCTGTTCTGGCTGACAATCGTCATCAACTTTGAACGTGAGCTTCATCTTCGGGTCCGTTGTGGTTGTTCGTTCCCGAGTTTACGGCCAATGAACCTCGTTACACCCGAGTCGTCATACGTGGTGGAAGTGGATTGACAATCCCGGTCCTCTCCTTCGAACGCCTACTCACTGGAGCTCCGTTCAGGCCGCCGCTTGGACGCTCAGTCCACCCACATGTCTCAGAGTGAGTGAGCGGACGCCCTTTTTGCTCCTGTCCCTGCGCCGCAAGGCCCCCCTCGTTACATCGTAAACCACCAGCGCGACCCTCCGATCTTCGCTGGTCTCCACGGCGAAGATGTGTAGGACTGGCTTGATAACTACGAGCGAGTAAGCGCAACTAATTACTGGGACGACTCTAACAAGCGCCGCCGAGTATCGCTTTATATCACGGGCGTTGCCAAGACATGGTTCTTGAACCGTGAGATTGACCTCACCGACTCGCCTGCCTCTAAGAAGCAGCTTCGCCAAGTATTCGACACACCTGCCGTTTGATCCGCTCTAGCAAAGTGAACCCTAGATACTCGCAAACAACATCCCGGTGAGTCGTACACATCGTAAATCGAGGATGTCCTTGCACTTTGCCGGCGCGTTAATGCTTCGATGTCTGAGTGAGAAAAACTGCGTAAATCTTGAAGGGCATCGGAAGCATTGCCTACAATGCCCTAGTTGCCCAGAATCCTCCTACTGTCGCTGACGTCGTCTCTACGTGTCAGCTTCTCGACGAACTTGATTCTGTTCGCCTTCAGTCGGGCAATAGCGAGCATCGTCCAGCAGACCGGGACCTGCGTGACGTGAAACGGGAGATTATACGCGAAGAACTCCAATCAATGGGCTTCTTACCACCTTCTCCATCAATCACGCAACCTTCAAGCAAGCCCTTGCGTGACATCGCAAGGGAGGAACTTACATCATTCACTGGTCCAGCCCACGTACAGCCACCTCCGTCCAGCCCTTCAATTTACGCGCAAGTTGCGGCCGCGCCTCCTCGCAACGTAAACTCTACGTTGCCGCTGCCATCGTTCACGTCGGTTTCTGCTGCATCACCACTCCACTTCCGGCCAATGCCACCCAACCCTCCGTCTGCCCACTTGAGTGCGCTATCTGCCGGTGCGCCGAGCGCCTTCTACTGCCCGCCTTGGCGCACGTCTCGCCCAACACGTTTTTACTGTGGATATCGTGGCCATATATCGCGCTTTGCCGCAAGCACCAGCAGGACGAGCGTCGCGGGTACGACATGCGTGAACGGGAATTTTCCAGTGGGGATTTATACGCCCAGTGTTATTCATCTGGACAGCAGCGGTCTCCATTTCCGCCCGCATCGACTGAGACGCGGAACACTTACCGTTCAAGCCGACGCTGATTACCTTCACCCTTTCGTCGCTCCTCCTCTCCTCTTCAGCCAGCCTCGTATACCACTGACAAGCGGTCGAAAAAATATATGATGCAGTTTTCAGAGGGGAAACTGCATGTAACAGTAGGACTGATATTCCTCCAGGATATGAATAGATAAAGCAGAACAACAGATTGGAGCCGATGGGAAACAAACCTGCAACCTTCGAATATCACGTCCGATGCTCACTTACATAAGCTACGGTGGCATACATCCTTCCGGCCTTTTTATCAGTATTTACGTCTTCATTAAACCGTGCAGGAGTGTTAGTCAGCGCTACTGGCAGCCATGAATGCGAGCGTGGCACACCCTTGTTTAGGCGAAGGTTGCAAGTTACTGGTTCGATGGTTGCATGCTCGATCTCCACCGGCAGCGAGTGCTCTTTGCGTGGTCCTTATTGTTTCTCATTTATATCATGAATACTCTTACCTTTTTCTATACACTTCTTGGCTTGAACGTCTGTTCGTTTTTATCAGGTTTCTCTCTAACACAGAAATAGCAATCTGAAATACCCCCTCTATCGCTCAGTGATTTCGAGAATATTTTTGTTGCAGACTAGATGACAACTAGAAATTTAGGGCAACAGCTAGCTCGTAAAAAAACTAATCACGTGCTACCTGGCACCAAAAGGTAAATCAACAGTGTTCCATGCGTGCCTTCATGGTCAGGAGCGCCGCTGACTAACACTATGCGGTTTGCGTGCGCATAAATAACAGATAATTTGTACTCGCGGACGACCATCATCGTAGGTCAATTGGTAGTGTGTCCGATACATTGATCTAAGTTTGCAGGTTCAGTCCCTGCCAGCGATACATTGTCTTTCCATCTTCTTTAATTTGGTGATGTGTGGGATTTAACGTCCGAAAGCAACGAAATGAATATGAGAGACGCTGTAGTGGAGGGCTCTGGAAATTCAGACCACAAGGGGTTCTTTAACGCGCACCCAAATCTGAGCACACGCACCTACACCACTTACGCCTCCATTGAAAATGCAGCCGCCGCAGCCAGGATAGGATTCCGCGACCTGCGGGTCAGCAGCCGAGTACCTTACCCACTGGACCACCGTGGCGGGGCTTCTTTAATTTGTTCGCAATTAAATCAAAATACCACTGTCAATTTTCACTTTAATTTCTTCGGTTCCATTGTTGGTTCGTTCTTATCAAAGCGGACTCTAGCGAAAAGAGAGCGAAAAAATGTAGCCTTTAAAGTTGAAACTTTAAAGCTGTCACGCCAGCCATCTCCTAGGTTATTGATTTAATATTATAAGTGCAGCTATTGTGGCTCACTGGAGTGCCATTTCATTCACATGTAATACTGGTGCGTGGCCCATTGCACCCAGCCTACAAAAGTTTCGAAAGTACTTTCATCGTTGCAACAGAAACTTTTGCTTGTGTTGTTTATATACGAAAAGGTGAATATGGCTGAGTGAAAACAGAAGCGCAGCCCTGGTTTGTGCGAAAACACCGCTAGCGCGTATGTGCCGCCTAAATTCGTCGAGACACATCTACACACCACTGTCCTGAAAAACGAAGACAGGAACACATGAGCAGCAGACACCAGTCAAGATTTTCAAAGAGACGAAATGAATAATGGAAAAAAAATACTTTTGTGAACCGTCGGCATTAAAATATCTTACACCGGAGCCTCAAGTTTAAGAATTTCTAAATTGTTAGTAATTTGTACGGTGTGTTTGGGCATGAGTTATGCAGATCTTGCACACCCACCCTCAGGTTGATGCAGGTAGCTCCTATTTTGGCACGAAATATCATACCGTACAGAGAAGCATCATGGTCCTTCTTGATTATGAGCTTCATCGAAAAGAACTAGATTAGAAAAACTCTTTGCCACCATCCCCTTTCCTTGTCCCACCTTGTCACAGCGACAGTGCTTAAGCACTAAAGCCAAAGCACTTGATATAGACCAATGACTCCCATGCACTTCTCAGGGATTTCAAATGTTATCTTTCTGAATAAATTCTGCCAGAGTCACGCCCGACGATACCAAATTCGCAGTTATCGAATGATTAATTACTTTGAATTATCTCTTCAAACGCGTCGATGCTGTTACTTCAATGCTATGATAACTTACGGCTAATATCAGCATGAATGGCTGGTACACTTGAATGGATGGTACACTAGATCGGATTTAATTATTTCAAACATTGTTGCCTTGGGAGCTTCCTCACTATACGTTGTTTCTATCGGGATATCACTTTCTCTGCACAAATAATCTGAATTGAACCAGGATGGTTTTCATTGGTAATCTCTAAGTTAGTGAAATAATATTTGTAACCTTATAATGCATTAGTTGTACAACCAATATGTGATTCCTTCTAATAGTTGGTTTCTTGGCCAATACCTCACAGTGGGTCTGAGCCATACATATGGGGCATCATCATCATATCGGACCTTGGGGGGGTTCACCGCGATAGTGTAGTGGTTAAGGCACTCGGCTGCTGACCCGCAGGCCGCGGGATCGAATCCCGGCTTCTGCGGGTGCATTTCCGATGGTGGCGGAAATCTTGTAGGCCCGTGTGCTCAGATTTGGGTGCACGTTAAAGAACCACAGATGGTTGAAGTTTCCTGAGCACTCCACTACGGCGCCTCTCATAATCATGGGGTGATTTTGGGACTTTCAACCGCACATATTAATTATAATTAACCTTGGGCAGGGAGGAGCGCACCAAGAAAGTTTTTTTTCACTTCCTGGATGCATTGCCAGAGTTAGCGGTGTGATTAGGACGAAAACGCGCAGAGCGAGTACAAACAAGAACACTCTGAGGCAAAAAACCCGAAAAAGGAGTAACGTAGCCCAATAGGCGCACGCGATGAACGGATAGACCGTTTAGGAACAACCACAGAGGGAAGCGTGTGGCGCCAAACCACTTAGTCAGGGATGTACCGCCCGGGCACTGCAGGAAGAGCGAAAAGCGTTGCCAAGGTGACCAGCCCTCCTTTTTCACAGAACACATGTCATTCTCCCCATATGCTGGCTCAGTCTTTCCCCGTATTTTGCCGGCGGCGGTTACTTCAGTTTTGCATTCGCACTGTGTATACTTGCGCACAAGTATCCACAGTGAGAATGCAAAACTGAAGTATAGTACGTTAAAATGAGTTTCACAATGTTTTTGTCGATAAAATTACGGGAGGTGTAATCTTTGTCCCTACTTTGAACCTTATGATCTAAAGCATTGCCTCCGAGATGCGGCGCACAGCAATTCATTTGTAGAGCAGACGACGGATGACAACTTGCCCTAAAGCGTGTTCTTCAGGTTAACGCGGCAGTCTTCGTGCCCCAAGAGATAAAAAATTGTTATGAATCGTTTATGAACTCTTTCAACATTCAATTCTCTTACCCAACGTGTTGCAAACACATGGCCGTCACAGCAGCTCCATCTGTGTGTCAGTAATGGAGAGGCACCACATATTAGAAGTATCGGTGCTCTACGTATAAGAGTGAATTCAGATACTGTAGAATATCGTGTTCAAAATAGTTACCTCTATCTGCTAAAACAGCCTTTCTTCACCAAATGCGCTCACGTTTACTCGCGTTTGAAGCTTATTGCCGCTTTTCCGTTCCGGTTTTTAGACTTCTCAATTTATCAGCGCATTCTCGAAAAGCTCTGATTTGTACCACGAATATTGTCGCTATAAACAAAATAATGCAACATGTTTTTTATATTACTGTATGATGCCCTTCGGTTGTCTATTTACAAGATTTTACGAAAAATCGAAGATGGTTTTTTTTATTATTCAAATTTGAGTGAAGTATGCTTTTGCCGATATGAGAAACTTGAGGCAATATATAAAAATTTAAGTTTGCCCTACGGCAGCAATAATTTACGCACCTGATGAACACACTATATCCTTGAAACGTGTCAAGTTTGAAAACGTTGCTTGCATTACTTTCGGAGAAAAAAATGGGGAATATGTAACTTATTTTACACTGTCGCAAAATTAGACATTTTTAAAAGCTATTTTCTTAAGGTCTACAAACTTTAAGCCATATGAATTCATTCTTCATTAGACATGCATTTCAGGTAAAAAATATCTTCATTGAAACAAAAATAATTGTCTTTCTATAGCATCTGCAATTTTCGAAAATGACAGGTGACAAAATTGGTGCCTCCGTGTTGATGAACTTTGATGTTTTTGTATCTCGTAAGTTATGCCGTTAATCATAAAACGAAGTTGACTTTCGGGCTACCTGGTGAGAGAAGCACGAAATATATAATACTCAACGAAATCTAAAGTATCAACTTTTGGACCCGTGTCGATCTCTCGTGGAATCACCCTAGATTTACTTATAGGAAAGTGACGATATTGTACGCTTTGTGGTGCTCTTAACACCTAGAGCATTGCTTTTTGATAAATAGATTTATTTACCTGAAAATTATGTCTTCGCGCTTGGTTTTTAAATTCAGCATGCGAGAATTCGTGCATATTGTGGAAAGACAGGAAGAATGGAGCGTGACAAGACTAGTTTAAGAAATGATGCGGTACCTGACTTGTTCCCAAGGCTGCCCGAATATATATCGAAGAGCTAGCCTAAAGAATGAAAATGACGAAATGCTGCTTCATTGGACTACGTACCAGCAAAGAAGCGTCCGATAACCCTAGTATGTTGGAGGGTCGCCCAAATGACTCGACAAGCTGCCAAGGCAGGGGACAAAAGATTGAATCTGACCCTGCCGAAATATATATCCAAGAGTAAAGAACGAAAAGGACAAAATGCTGCTTCATTGGACTACGTACCAGCAAAAAGTACCCGATAACCCTAGTAGGTAGGAGGACCGACCAAATAACTCGGAAAGCTGCCAAGACAGGCGACTAAAGATTGGGAGCTAAAGGGACTTCTATATCCGTCAGAGTCTCGGTAAAACCTGGTAGAAATACATGGAAACCAAGTTGACACAAGTGTTTAGCGCAGTGCACCTGTATTCGAGTTTAGTAGCCACTCTTCTACAATCTCTAAGCAGTTTCCGAAATCGGCTGCATTGAACATTGCAAAAAGTTGAACAAAACGGTGGTCAGATAATTTTGCGCGACGAGAATTTTTTTCGAATTGTCTGAACCAAGTAAAAAGTGTAAAAAAAGTCAAACAATTCAATCTTTGTGCCACTTAAAAAATGTCCGTTAGTGGTTTACTGTAATAAATTCTGTTGCAGGCATGAAACTAAATATATTCTCAGTTTCTACACATGTTTCAGAAAACTGCCTCAAGTGCAATACAAGTCCAGCATTGAGAAAATGGCAATGCGTAACTGCACTCGGGTAAGTCGCACTGTCCAGGCAGATTTAGCAGCAAATGTTGTCACAATCCATCGCGGGTTAGCACAAGGCGATGTTGACAAACTAGCATCGTCAAAAATACCTAGCTCCGCTAGAGCAAGCTTTTTTTTACTCTGTTAAGGCGTAGTTAAAAGTTACAAAAAAGAAAACCGTTTTGGTTTCACCAAGCATATAAAAAGTGGTGCTGTCAGAACGACGCTCCGTCGAAAACATCGTTCTAATGGAATGTTCGTTCAGCGGAAGATGCATGTATTCATAATCGGTGAAATTGCTGTTTGATATTCACTTTCATAAAATTTTGTACTGGCGAAAACCTCGAAATGACAATCGTGGGTGCGTTGCAACAAAGAAACCTGGCCGCGCCTCTGACTACAGCGCCACCGCTACAGGCTCATGAGTGGGAGCCACCTTAGAGCGGTCGCTTTTCACACCTCCCAATTCTAACCACCCTACCGGTATGCCAGCATTGCCGAGTCGCCTCGTAAAAAATGGAGGGTGAACCGACACAGGGGGTGGGGGGGGGGGTGTATTTAGAGCAGCTGTGGGTGTTGTGTTTTTTGTGAATGAGATTGCTTTTCGGTTGTTTCTGAACTACTGAAAGCCGAAGTAAAGAGATGAAGGGAAAATCTGCCTTGTTTACAAACCATGACGGTTTAGCGGTAGGTGAGCTCTCAGCACATGTGCTTAAATCCCTTGGCGGTCTTGTAATGTGGAAAAAAAAACACTATTGACGTCAAAATTATACGGGGGGAACTGCCCACTAATATGCGAATAAACGCCGCAACTGTTATGAAATATACGCTCGGTGTCCCGTTCCGAACATTTTACGAGTTATACTCCTGTCACACGGCCACCACTGAACTCTGTTAAACTCAGTCAACGTAAATCTCCCCTAGGGAGTCTGATGGAGTGTGGGAGTGTGTGTCACACAGCAATGACAAGGTTGTTATAGTTGCCGTGAAAGGGCTCAGCCAGTGCTGTTGGATTTTCGCAGAAATGTCCGGATGTTATCTCTCGATGCTTTTTTGCGGATTTCCGTTATGTAACTTTTACAAAAATACAATATTGAGAAGGTCTGAAGCGATCAAAAATTTAATTTTCAAATGAAAATGCATTCGCTAAATGTAGCGATGCTGGCAGCGGCACTGGCCACCTTGTGCCCAACGCTGCGTTTGTTTACAGTGCACCGTTCTCGACGAATAGTGTTTTTTAGAGCTCGTGTATGAAACTGTGTTTTCTGCTATCGCTTGCGCACTCCAAGTTATTTTTGAATAGGTCGGGTCCCATTACCCCTTCCTGCAGCTGTCGAAGCAGATGACGATAATGGAGCGCTGCCAGTGGTTCCTCTCACGGGCAAACTTAACACGGCGACGACAGCAATCGCACACGTGGATGAAATATTTTTAAACGGCAGCGCCCAGCCCTACTGGCGAGGCACGGTGTAGAGGGCATCGGGGTGGAGAATAGCTGCACTCCGGCGAGCCTATATAAATGTAAACAAACACATTATGAATGAGTACTGGAACAAAAAAGTTTAATATTGCCGAAATGAGTTATTGTGCTCAGTGTGGCAATCCGGCGCTCGAAATTTGTTTCAAAGGGAGATCGTTGAACGCCCTATGCGAAATGCTCCGTTTACCCTCGTTTGCGTAATGGTGGCCGTGTCACACGAACCTCATCTTCTATGTCGTAAGGACGCGGGAGTGAAACGGTGTTCGTGGGTGCACGCGTGACAGGGGTATTAGTCCTCCGCCGATCATTTTCTCAGCGGCTGCTCACCGCGCCGTGGTGCCTTATACAGCGCTGTCAGTTTGGTTGCGTGTATACTGACATACGCGCTGGTTTTCAATTGGAGCTTATGTGATTAGCTAAACCTACAAGCTCTATAAAACACGCTACGCCACAATAAGTGCAAACTTACGGCATGATTTCATTTGAATCTGGAAAGAGTAAACAGCTGAGGCGAGAAAATTCTACATCTTTGGAGGCGCAGCGGGGAAATCCGCAGCGGACTCTAACGTGAGGCTGGCGGTTTTAAAATTACGTATACGCCTACTTGCCTTCAGTCATACCACGCAGCGTTGTTTGCAGCTTCCTTTGGGTAATGTGCAGTGACTGTAGTGCACAACTCACCTAAAGTCTTTCTGCGGCAGCATTACGTCCTGTTGCAATTTTCATACGGAACAACGTGAACAGCCGCCGTAATGGAAATCTTAGGATATGTTTTGTTGTTTTGCGCAACCACAATCGTGCATGAAACACGTAGTTTCTTAAAACAGTTCTCTTGTTTTATTTCGCTCCTACGATGAGCTGTCCATTTTGTTGGGGATGAAACTGCCATCTCTTCCGACAAAGGCAGCGCAACGCTGTCCACGGCGAATTGTAGCACACCTGCAACGAAGTCAACGTACAGAGCTCGTGAGTCGTATGTGGCCCACTCAGCGCATACTAAGATTTAGCTGCAAGAAGCGGAAACCAGCCCCTCTGGATGTCAAGCTCCAAACGCTGTGCGAAGCTTCGTGATCGCATTTGAAGCATTCGTATCCGGTATACGAGGCACTGCAATTTCCTCACAAGCACTCTCTCGGCACGCTGCGTGGGCCGCATATTATCTGTAAAAGGACGAATAGTCGGTTAAAGACAGCGACGTACAAACATGACTACCACCGGAACAATAAACAATACAAAATACTAGCAATGCGCTGACAATGTCTATGTAACGGCATGATTCCTCGGCGTCTGCCGAACAGCATCGGCAGACGCAGCGGCAAGAACACGGCAAGCGCTCGTAGCGAACCCCTGCTGCTGTTCTTGGCAGTAAACGACGCTCTCCGTAGTTGCATTCATTGTACGTTACGAATACCATTCGCGCAAAAACAAAAGGCACCTTACGCTAAACCGCAGTATGGCTAAAGATATAAATATGCATGTGCTTACTTATTACCATTGTGAACGGTGCGACTGTAAGGAGAAAAAAAAAACAGCAGGCGTAAAACAATAAAAGGAGAACTCTCAGTGATACTTTTACTTCTCAAACACTAAAAGCGAATGTCTTAAGGTTTTGAGAATTAGGCGATTAGACGGGCTGGCATAAACCCTGGGCGAAATAAGTGGCAGTCCGTGGGATTCATTAGCGACTATCTTGGTGACAGCAAATTGACTGCATGAAGTTGTTTAACTATGGTATTGAGTGCTTTTCCGAAGCTTTGATTGTTCCTTCGATTTGTTTTGTTCTTGTTTGATATTTGGAGTTCATTTTTATGGCATCACAAGTCAATTTTAAAAAGATGCCAAATGAAGCAACGACGCAACGAACTGCAGTCGCGCAGCTCCAATACCCCGTAATTCAATACCTTGATTTTATTATCAGTGGTGAAAATCAAAGTGGAAGATTCGTTTATAAATTTGGCGCTGAACTCTCTGCGCTCAACATCAAATTTTCGCGAAATTCGCTGGCTGAAACATCATAAAAATTCAGTTGATAGGTTTATCCCACCCACAAGTGACAATGTCCTCCGTTGTTCAGTAGACGCCTTCAAAATTTATGACGTCTCAACGTTTGGTGCGGGATAATTGAAGTGGCGTCATGTTGTTATAAGATTGGCGTTTTTGAAAACGTGAAACTGTACTTCGCTAATTCGTGAAGAAGCATTCAGCTCTTTAGTGTCACTTTAAGCACAGCATGCAAAGACTGAACGCCCCTGTTCTTTATACCCAAGCTCTTTTCTTTAATGGTCAAGTGCCAGGCCGCCTAATTTTTGTCTATGTCACAATCGGGTCGTAATTGGCAAGCGAGTCAGTGAGTTTAGGAACGTTTCTTATTGTAGGTGGCACGGCGGCAACAATGATCGGTGCTACTTTACATTTGGTTAGCTCCTTGAGGATTTCTGTCGAGGAGTCCACAGCTGTGAACATCGAACCCGTTTCATGAATAACCAGCCTTACTATCGAATTAGTGGCGCAAGTATGATAGTGAACATGCACAATTACGCTCACCCCGTCAAAGTTGAATCAAAGCCCTCACAAAATCGGCCGCGAAAACCACAAGTGGGGCTTTGGTTCCTAGTGTGTAATTTAGAAAAGGCTTACCGTATGTACAATGTAATGAACGTATATTTAGCATAGTCGACACGCCTTCAGAATGATACGCGCCACGCTCACCTTTTAATGTACACCTTTATATTTTGTAAGAATCCCTCTAATCACATTAAACTTAGCTTTACTCGAGTAACAGATATTTTTGATAAATGAATGCAGAGGACGCAGAGGCACAGAGTGGCATTCGCATAATAGCAACCCAAGCTGGAGGATGAGTAAAACATAGCGTATCCTGAATAGAACGCACGAATGAGTAACGAGGCTGTATTAGCGAACCCAACTATGTGAATTGATCAATTCGTTTCTCCCTTATTGTATACTAATTCCAAACGCGACCAGGCTTCAACTCAATGCATAAGAAATCTAGGATTACATTAAACATATATAGCCGGAACATTTCGTGAATAGAATATCGAGCAGCGCGAAACGCCCCCGGATGTCGGGAGCTTTGCTTTCTCTCACGAGTGTTCAGCTTTTCCTCGCCGAAGAAGTCTCGCCCTGCATGCATTTGTGAAAGTTGGTGAAGAGTTCAGAAGGGCACCGCCAGCAGCTTGAAAAAAGCGCTGCCTGCCATCGCATGGCATTTCTGTCACATGAACTCACCCTGTGCGTACAACTTGTACCCCCTCTCTTTCAGTCAAGACACCATGAAAAAAATAAAAGCTACAAAAACTTTTCAATGCATTGTCTTGAGTCCGGCTTCTAAGCATTATTGTGGAGCAAGGTCGTCATTATTTTGACAGCAATACTCACAGTCCTCGGAGAGCAGCGTGAAGAGTATGAAGAAGAGTGTGAGGCTGATGAGCAAGAGCAGGGTGCTCATCGCGATCACGATGAAGCGTTCCCGTGTTCTGTCGATTACGCTGTCAAGAAGAAATTGCAAAGATGGTTTCGTTTATATTGGCAGTGTCACTTTCATCTGTCGCTTTGTCCATAACTTTTTACCTTAACGCTATTCGGAAGTACATACGTGGCCGCAATAGGTACATTATTATTGAAATTAGTTTCGTATGCAGCTCTTAAGCATGACCAAGCGGAATTTGCAACAGCTACTCATCTGTCATTAGGTTTAAAAGCAAAGAAAGGTAATGAGAAAATATACTGCGTATGTATTCACGATTCATTTATGATGAACTCGCCACAGTAGCTTAGCAGATAAGGGGGCGCGATGGTAAGCCCCGAGATTTGGGTGTGAATACCAGCCACTTCGGCTACACTGGAAAAGCCAATCCGCGTTCAAAGACTAATGAGTGGTTTGACTACTTGCCTTCGCTACCTTTAGTACAGGTGATACCTCTTCCTGGCCACTTATTTCTTAGAAACACGAGTACAATGTGAGGGACAAGTGTTGAACCGACCAATATTTCGCGGTTATCAGCTACACGTTGTTATCGCGACTTGCGCAGTCGGAAGCACACGGAAGTAATTGAAATCATTTATCGCGCACAATAGTATGGTGAGAAACGGATGGCCGACTGCATGATAAAGCAGTGCAGATGACAACCCACTTCTCATATTTCACGTGTACGACGACGAAACTAAGGTATGTACTGTAATGACTGCCGGGGGAACCACAGTTCATTCGTCACGAATAACGCCACAAAGGGCCAAAAACGCCAGGAGAAAATAATGTGCTTGTTTTTTGCATTCAAAGGAGCTGGTATTGGGCTTAATTATGCAGGCCGATTGCACGAATGTGAGATTTAGATTGAGGCGAACTGTGAATAACTCAAGGCGGCGAAAATGGGAAGATCTCGGCACTGGTGTGCCCCCTTTGTAGCCGTCCTAGAATAGTGAATTTTGTGACTGAGTCGAATAAGTACGAATTAAATACTGGTTGCACAGTTTCGGAATAGCAAAGTAACAATTGCAGAAACAGTGGTAGCTCTGGAATCGGCCAATATATTACTTGCAGCGAATGTTAACAAAACTATATTACAATTACTTTTAAGCGTCAAAAACAACTTCTATTGTGTAAACAGTGGTATGTTGGTGTGTATCAGCGACTAGAGCAGTAAAAATATGTTATAACTATGGATTGAAAAGTACGAGTGACTGCAGCATTCGCGGTGGCACTTCGCCGCCAGTATTTCATGAAACTACACGTGAGAAGAAGATTTCAGCAATGTAGCACCTAATATAGAGCTAAACGTTCGGTGAAACGAACAGATAAATTATCACTTAATAGCACTTAATGGCAAGAACGCTACGTTAGCATAACACTTGCACGAGTTGTCAGTAATGTAAACTTGTACGTAAGTTTTACTCCTACATTCGAATGCAGCGTAATCCCCAACGTCTTATGACAAATACCAAGGGATTGTTAGTAGGCTTTCGACACGTTAACTTTGGTGACAATCCAGTTCCAAGCAAGAACGCCTTCATCGTGGCCTAAATATATTGCATAGAACTGGACTTGCATAAATCTGGGTAACTTGGTTGCTGAAACAAGTGAAAATAAGTCTCCGTTGTTTCAACCGAATTGAACAGAGCACAGTTCGATTTTTTATACGATATTTCAGAATATTTTCAGAACTCTACTCGACTGCGTCGCGGTACTGGAACGTGACACCTTACAAATTATTTGGGCCGCAGTAATAGCTAGCTGCACTAGCATAGTACTGTGGTAGCTAGTACTTGCATAGTACTCGCATAGTTCTACAATAGCTAGTACTAGCATGTAACTCACATAGTACTGCGGTAGCTAGTACTAGCATAGCACTAGCTAGCTAGGTCGCTAGCAACGAGCTATCAAAAAGAAACTTTTCACTAATAGCATTTTACGTTCAATAAGTACATTTACGTAATACTTTTTCTGAACCAGCCCGCGGGCGTGATTATCTTCTCAACATACCAAGCTGCTATTTCTTAAAAAGTTTCAGATTCCTACTTTCCATTGATTTTTTTTCATGAAGTCGGATTGGGTCAATTTTCGTGCATTGAATTGAGTAAGAGTTTCTTTATATACAAAAAACCTCGTCATTCATAGTACCTGGTACTGTGAAAGTTCCTCGAATCAAGGGGGTTTTTGAAATAACGAAGCATACAAACAGTGCGATGCAACGAACCTTGAATTTTTAAAGTAGTGAGCAGCATTTGTCTGCTGTGCCACCTTATTTGACAGTTTCAAGTGTTGTTTTCCAGCAATACCTGGCTCTTATGGTGCCGCAAACGGGAGGAGACAACAGGCCTCGCTGCTGACAGCGTAAGTATGACTACTTATATGAAACAAAAAAACTGGTCTCGTTGTCAACTAAAATGAGCATCTGCGTAGACAAAGACGTGCTTTACTGCAATAAAGGGGCCAAACGCGAGCACCACATCACCTGCTCCTCGCCGCGTCAGCTAAATTAACTCATTCTTTCTGATGAAATATAAAAATTACTAAGAGCCACTGTGAGGGAATTCGCGGTGCGTTATGGCTCGAAAACATGGTCATTTTTTTTTTCCTTTTTGTGAATCTTTAGGACTGAGTTTTCCAAGTTGATGTTGCAGACAAGAACTCTGCCAGCAGAATAAATGCGTTAATTATTCAAGCAACCGCCAATCAGAGGTTCACATACATCTGAAATTTTGTCAAACTGATATTTATTATTATCCTTGCATTGTCAAAAGCAATGGGAAAATCATGATCGATGCGCCGACGTTGCGAAAAGCGAGGGACCTGCTGCCCGCGGGTCGTTTCTGTACTGCAATAACGCACGTCTTTTTCGCAGGCGCTCATTCGGGTCTATCACAATTATACCTTTTCTTTATCTGAAATTATCCGAAACTAGTTCATCCAGAATCACTAGTTAAATACCACTATGGGAAAACTCAAAACTCTAACTAGTGGAATTGTCGTGTGGGAGCGTGTGTTTCGAAAACCTTTTCCTCAGCCACCAAACACTCAACATTTGTCCTCTTGATGCTCCGCTTAGTAGGTTTCATGATGGAGATATAGCCCGTGAGAATTTACAATTTCATCAGCGCACAGCACAACGCGAGGCCCACGCACATTTGACCTGCGTCGACAGCACTTTGCTGACACGGCAGCGTAGTAGGCGGCAAGGCCGGCTTGGAAGGGAAGAACATTGACCACTAAAACAAAAAATTATATTGGTGATAAAATATTTTGCTGTTGCCTCGGGTTCGTATTGTGCTGTCATCTCAGTTAACTTTGAAATAATGCAATTTTTGAACATTAGGCGCGATTATTTCAAAACATACTTTTTTTTACTTTTCTTCCCTTATTTCATCAGCAACCCAAGTATCCAAAACATTTATTTCAGCCAATATTTAGATAACGTAACAAAAAATATGCTGATGAAAGGAAATATTTGTGTGAGGAAGTGCTCTTCGTCAACACGACATCTAACAGCTAATAATGAGCGATAATTGTGTGCCAGAAGGAAACACTCCACAAAAAATGAGCATAGCAACTTTCAGTGTGAAACCTGCTTCAGTAAAAAAGAATATGGGTTACTATCTCAATAATAGTGAAATAATAGCTGTACATCGAATAGTTATGAGGAAACAAGTACATAAACTGCGCCTTAAATACATTGCGGGTATTGGGCTTACCCTGTTCCCTCAAGCGCCATAAATTCCGCGGGTTTGTTCAAAATTGGTATCGTCAATCGGCACATGGGACCTAAAGTTTTCGAATTAACTGGACTGGTGCCGACCGCCACTTCGAATTATCCATTCAAATACATTTCAAAATACGGGTCCACAGATCCTTCGAACTATGTGGTATTTAGAAATAACCAAGCTCATATAAATCAGGTTTTACTGTACAAGAAAAGAAGCCGCTCAGAGTGGACATTTTTGGGCCTGTTATTTCGACGATTGACTATTTATAAGCACTCTTTTTCATGCACTACTCACGGCGAACTAGCCCAGCCGTCAGAATTGATGTGCTAAATCTGAAGTTAGAACAAATGACTGCCACAGTGATGTTTACGAGCCATGGCATACACCATACGGCCGTTGCCTAAAAAGTGTTAGTATGGCGCATAAACGGATTTTCCTGCAGACAAAGGTTGATAAGAGTAACTTCATTTCATGATGATGATATGTGGGGTTCAACGTCCCAAAACCACCATGTGATTATGAGAGACGCCGTAGTGGAGGACACCAGAAATTTCGACCACCCGGGGTTCTTTGACGTCCATCCTAATCTGAGCACACGCGTCGACAGCATTTTCGCCTCTTTCGGAAATGCAGCCGCCGCAGCCGGGATTCGATCCCGCGACCGGCGGGTCAGCGGCTGAGTTCCTTAGCCATTAGACCACCGCGGCAAGGCTAACTTCATTTCATCAGCGGCGGACCACAAGATGCGAAGAATTGTTCCGTAGGATGCAGTGCACATCGTGGGACGAATACAAAAATTCACATTTTTGAGTTATTCAGCAAGTGAATAATTATATAAAAGGTATTCAATACATATATTCATGAGAAAACATATGCTTGAGCTGTCGGTGCTCTCTAATGTGTGTATAGCTGTGCGTCACACGTACATGACTAAGAAACCCTAAAATAAGCTTGGAGTAAGTTTTAAGCAAGACGATTGCAATATTACCAAGAGATTTTGATGTTAACAGTGATGGTGCCTGTACGTCAGCTACTTCGTATTCTCTTAGTTCATAGTAATTGTTATGTGCAGCCGATTCTGGCATTTACCTGGAAAGATGCTTGAAAACACACACACAATGCCACATACTGCCGTCCCTGAAATCCATGCTAATTTAATGCTTGAGAAAGCTGACGATACTTGGCTAACTTAGCCATTCAATCAGTATCAATCATTTTTCATTGTTTTTGTACCTCAATAGTACCAGCTAATTTATTAAAGTATGACACCACTAACGGCATCGCTTGTTCTTTTTCCAGGACGGTCTTTTTCTAGGTTGCTTCTTTCAATTCGAATGTCGCTCGTATAGCTCAGTGGCGACAAGGTAACATTGTTTTTTTTTATTTCATTGCCACTAATAAGGTGAAAAGATCATGTATTAACGGGAATCCGCACGCATGGACAGTTACTATTAATGAGAGAAAAAACGCTAAATAGAGATAACGTTGGTTAATAAAGCAATTAATCATACTGTAACACGTTATAGGCAAATTGGCTATAGTAACCAGGCGAACATATTTTTGAGCTGTCTTGTTATTGGTGAGTATCTTTGGCCAGAGCTCTGAAGAGATATTAACAAATAAAGAAATTATTGGCTCTTTCACACCCACTGGCGGTGGGTAGCTGTGCTACGTCACAGAACCTGGTATCTATCGCACACGTGGTCGTAGAATGCGCAGACGCTTGGTCGGATAGCAAGCGGGACTATTTCGCTCCGCGTACATTTTACCGTGTGCTTCCTGCACGTATCGTCGCACGGTTAACGGAAGATGTGCTGCCACAACAACTACCTAAAATAATAATATTGACAGTAATCAGCATGTCATTATTAGTTAACATCCATACTCACGTCGTCTCTCGCGCAATGGCAGCGATGTTCCTCCTGAATAAAAAAAACAAAAATATTTTATGATACAATGATCGTTCAAGTAAATCAATGTCACGTACATTCTCGTGGGCCGTATTTTCATTCGATTCCTGCTACGCGCAATCACTATAGATTAGGACCGGGAATTTTTATCGCCCTTCTTGTATAGCGTGACATCTTGAATTATTACTTCTGTAAAGCGCAATTTTGTTTTTCGTCTACTGCTCCTCGTACCTATCTGCCAGGAAATATGAAGTATAATTTTATAGTGCATTCTAAGCTTTAGGCGTCAATAATAAAAATATATATATATATACATTTTCCTGTGGCCAGACAAGCAGCAACGGTCACCCTTGTCGACGTGAACGCCACTGAACATTCTTTTCTACTGGGTGCTCCACTACTTTTATGATTCCTGCCTCTGATGTACAAGGGCACAATCTTTAGTGGACAACCACACCGCAATCATGAACATGAAGTGCGAACCTTACCAATTTAGGGAGAACTAACACACAATGGCACCAAGGAACCATACTTATAACTCTGATTATTTCCGGTAGTATGCGAGATAATATTATAGTCAGCTGTCTGCTCGTATTACCATCACGTGCAACGTGACACCAACAGGCAGAGAAGGTGTCTCCTACTAGCCGTAATGGTTACTGGCGGCGCTGACTGGCGCTCCACCGTTTACCGCACATGCATACCTTATAAAGAGGACGGGGAGATCACCGCCATCATGGCTCAGTGACAGAACATCGAACGCGCTATTAAAAGGTCACAGGTTCGGATCCAGCCGGTGGGAAGTTATATATTGTCCACTTTTCCTTCACATCTGCATTACAATTGCTTTTAATAAAAACCCCTTTACTTTTCCAGCCATCAGAGACTGTTCTCAATGTTATTCTATGTCACAAAGAATACGAACTGCTAAAACTAACACTTCTTTCCTTCAGTATGCTTAGTGGAGCTAAATATAACAAAAAAAAAACAGCTGCCATGTTTAGTATGGTCACTGTTCCTACTTTTGCCCTTCAAATGTATGTCTGCTTTGAAGCACGAGTAACTATGTAACTTGTGGGCTAGGTATGAACTTTGATAAAATTGTGCCTGATGAGGCGGCGAGAAAAAAACATTCTCTTAGCACAAGTGTTGAAGAAACAAAAGTAAATTCGCACTGAGTGCGTAGTGAAACAAGAGTAGAAATTATAGAAACAGTATCTCAATATGAAACAACCTAATTCTCAATACAGTCGTACTTTTACAGGTTTCGAAACTAAGGCAGTTTCGTGGCCATGATCCATGTAATCAACCTCGGGCCATTTACCACACTGTTTGCCCCAGGGAACATAGGCGGTTTATCGAGGTCAGCGGGTCCCTGCGATGAAGTGGAAAACTCTGCAAGATCACTCACGTGTATGCGCTGGGGCTCACAGTATCGGTGGCGGTTTCGCCAGAAGAGAACACCGGGGACCTGACCACGGATCCGGCAGTCATAGTCACCGCCTAGCCGCCTCTCTCTCCCTCTCAGGTCAGCACTGCGTATGTAAAATAAAAGCGGCAAAAATAAACAACACATGACCACTGTGGATACATGGACAGTGCTACAGAACACGCATAGTGGTCACCGATCACGCAGGTTACGCGACGCTCAGGCACGCATGGCCGAGATTATTTCCTGGAGGACGGTGGTCGACTACAACACGATTACACTGAGTACGAAATACTGGGTTCGCCCGCATTCTTCGCGTTATCCACAGTAGCTCGCTGCCTGCTGTCTAAGTTCCACGGGCACCTGGAGAGCAAGTAGCGATAATTTAACTCTTAACGCTGTATCTTCCATGGGGGTAGACTGACAATACAAGGCACGTGTGGCAGTTTAATTCATGTAGTGAAAGCATTATCCGGTTTTACCAATACTGATGAGGATGTGACAAGGGCTATAGAGTGCCCACCAGCCCCTCAAGTGTATGACAGGTTGGAGGGAAGGTAGGATAAGGAAAGAATGTGAAAGAGGTGAGAGAAGGAAGAGGCAGTGATAGAGTGTCGAAGGATTTGTAGGAGACTACCATGCAACCACCGCAAAGTGTGGAACGGGCCGGCAGCACAGCGGGCGCTTATTGAACTTAAAAAAAAAAGAAAAAAAGAAGCTTTGGTGTTGAAAACTGGTAAAAAATAGATTAGCAATCTAGACTGACAATACAAGGCACGTGTGGCAGTTTAATCTGGAAATAGGTCAATTATTCTTTTCGTTGCGTATCTTCTTGCTCCTCGGTGCTTGAGTAGGCATCTTCGTCATTGTCCACAGTATCAAGTTTTGTTCTAGGCCTCGAGGCGTATGGTCTCGTTTGGATTTAGGTACTGAAGTTCTTATTTCAGGAATGGCTTTTGTTGTAGAGTTGGTATAATTGGCTTTTTTATATTTTGTGGTGCTTTTGCGTCTTTGTTAAGCATCATTGGTAGTGCTGTTATTGTCGCCTTCATAAAAACTCCAATTTCATCTTCTGTGACTAACTTGGGATTTGTGTGTCCGTATATCTTGTTGCCAGACGGCGAGAAATTCTTTAGTTTTCATGTCTGTTTGTTGCAGGCCAACTTTAGTATCACAAACACTTTTGTGAGTGAATTGATACTGATTGCGAGCTAAAGACTGTGTAAAGAAAGTGTAATGTGAGAAGTATTGACCGAATCCGCACGTAATATTGAAATTCGTTGAGCTGCCTTATTTGCATCGATTTCCAGACTCGAATGCTGCAGTCTGTTAAACTGGTCACATTTGCCGACTTTAAGGTAGCCTTGAAACGCAGAAATTGTGTTGTAAGTGCTGTATCGCGATGAGCTTAGGAAATTCTCGATATGATCAAGTTTTGTTTTCTTTTGCGAAACACAGTTTCACTACTTTTGCAGCTGACCAATCAAATTCAAACTTTTGTTGGTAATGCATCACTCCGGTGAATTTTGTTTTACAAAAATAAGATGCCAGAGCCGCCGCATTATCGGCTGCAGCGAAGAAATTCTTGGTGCGTGCGGGAACAGAAATTCAAAATGTTGCTCAAAACAAAAAAAAATGATTGTCCAAAGCGAATTAAGAACTTCATATTTTAAAAATAGTGTTCTTCCATTAAAAAATTGGTTGAATCTATAGAACGCCACGGCCATTCCATTCTTGCACATTTCGAACCCCGTGACCATGACCTGACACTGAAAACCTATTTGACGAAATTTCCGACTGTTAAACTACTAAATTAAAAAAATGCCCCCACCTGCGTCAGGCGTTTTTTTTCCCTAAAAGAGCAAAATGCAGAAACCAAAACTGGTCTACATCTCAGCGGAACGTAAAGCAGGGCAAAGTATCTTCAATTTCTAGAACAGTTATCTGAATGGGGCTATTCCTTATTGTAAGATGAGCTAGAAAAGGCAGTTTCTAATTAAAATGAGCCAAGTGCAACTGGTTTGTTCAAAGCGAGCCACATTCAATAAACCAGCTCTGTGCCAACAAACGTGATCAAAACAATCAACGTGGTCCCACTTAAAGGTTTAATTTGTGCTGTAGTTGCTTTGTTATCGTGTTCACGTTCCACATTGGTTTTTTTTTTGCGCGTGTAGGCACTTACTGAAAGATATGATGTCTAATAACAAACGTCGATAGGGCAGAGAAAGGCTCACTTGCCTACTTCTGTTTGAATCTTAGTGATTATTTTCGCCTAAAGTGCAACAGTATCTCCTACTCAGTTCACTACAACACAATATAATTCAAATAAAATTGGTATGCTACAAAAATATAGGGCGTCTATCTATTCCCTAAAGCAGCAGAGGTGGTCATAATTGGCATGGCATGAAACTAACTGGAACACCTTTTAGGGCCTTCAATTGATTCCAGGAACAAAAAAAAAACAGCGATAATAGTCGACAATAGCGCCCCTTTTGCCTAGAAGGACCACTCCTCCTCAAACCTAGTAATCGCCATTACGCCAATGCGTCGAAGCATGACAGCGACGGAAAATGCTAGAAATGTCAGCGATTTGTAGATGTTACTTTTTCCTGTGCTCATTTATTTCTCGCTGTATTTTATTTGCTTTCTAAGATTAAAAGCAGGTATGTTAGCGGATATATTGACGTGAAACCACATCCACACACCTCTTTCAATGTCTAGCCACTTAGTTGTGCCACACCTTGGCGCGGCAACAGCGGACGCTGTATGAAGCTTTAGCATTGCTTTACACTGGGGTTCCATGTCTTGAGTAAAAAAATCAAGCACAAATAAAACCTAGATATTCTCGCCTGGTAGAAATTTAGGTGCAACTATAGGATAAGCAACTTCATATGTGGTGTTATTTCTTGATCCGCCAGAAGATCAAGGCCAATATCTACCGCATGCACAGGTGGCGTTGGAGAGGTACGTCAAGAAGTGCGTTTCGTTGGGCTAGCTGGTCTCTCATTGCAAATCAAATAAGCAGCGCGAATAAAACGTAGCGCCGTGAACGAACACATGGAACGAGGAGTGAGAAACAAGTTAAGGTTTTATTGCCTCAATGCCATTGCGTTGAGACAATAAAACATTGAGCCAGCGCTCCTCCTTCGCTATCAAAGTAAGTCAAAGCCTAACTAGTCCCTCAAGCGTTTGCCAGCTTACCCGTGAGAATGACGGCCGAGGCAATGTTGAGGTAGCGTCGCGGACGTTTCGTCGAGCAGCGGAGCACACGGGCCTGCCTGGCCGCACATCGGGACTTTGCTGAGGTTGAAGTGGCAAAACGCGCAGATCGAGGCCCGTGGTGCGTGCTGCACCTGGGCTGTTCTTTCTTCTTCTACCACCTTGATAATGACGATGATGATGATTCTCTTTAGAATATTGGCACCTACCCACTCAGGGGTAATCACGTTGATGGTTGTGATTATGTATAATGATGTTTCATTTATGGATGGAAACAATACTAAGAAGAGGGAGATAGGCCAAGAAATAGAAAATTGAAGACTTTAATTGAGGATAAGAGAATCTGAGAGAGAAACATGAAATAGTTATAAATAAGAAACAAAGTGGCGATAAAAAATTGAGAACAATTGTGTGTGAGAAATGCAACGTCTAAGGATTAGGTGCACAAAGAATTCATTTTGAGGAAATCACCCTAATTGACGAGAAAAAAAAGTGGAATCTCTGCGTGAATTATTAAAATAAATAACCGAACACAATGAATCAGCGGTTACTGTTGCCTTAAACGAAGGCAGCGGCACCAAGTAACCAAATTTCTCGAGAACGTGTTGCTAAGGCCACCTTCTGCCATGCAGCATCAACGCATGTTCACTTCTAATTTGAATATTGCCGGGAGAAGAAAACGAAATGTGCTTCGATTTCATGGGGAAATGAGCACATCAGAAACACCTTAGAATCAGCCTTATATCTAAGGAAACATTCAAATGCTCAACTTCGAAATGATGGACTACCGGAGCAAACTTAGAACTGTCGGTATGTACAATTTTCCTCTGTCACTTTGCATGCAGTTCTCGACCGTAATGTTTATTGAGAGACAACAAAAATGCAAACAAGGAAAGCGTGGCGTGCGTTATTCGTTGTAAATATGATAGAAATATGAAGAAATAAAGCAGAAGAAGAAATTGGAGCCGATGGGTAACAAACCTGCAACCTTTGATTATCACGTCCGATGATTAATGATATGAGCTACGGTGGCATTCATCTTTACGGCCTTTTTTATCAGTATTTATGTGTTCATGAAACCCTGGGAGTGTTAGTCAGCGCTACTGGCAGCCATGGCTGCGAGCGTGGCACACCCTTGTTTAGGCGAAGTTTGCAAGTTACAGGTTTGAAGGTTGCATTCTCGATCTCCGCTGGCAGTGAGTGCTCTTTGCGTGGTTCTTAATTCTTCCTCATTTTTGATCATGAATACTCCTACCATTTTCTGTACACTTCTTGGCATGAACGTTTGTTCGTTTTTATTGAGCTTCTCTTTAACATAGAAAGAGCACTCCGAAATCCCTTCTCTATCGCTCTGTGATTTCGAGAATCTTTTTCTTGCACACTAGATGACAACTAGGAGTTTTTGGCAACAGCTAGCTCGTAAAAAAAAACTAATCACGTGCTACACGGCACCAGAAGGTAAATCAACAGTGTTCCATGCGTGCCTTCATGGTCAGGAGCGGCGCTGAGTAACACTATGCGGTTTGCGTGCGCATAAATAACAGATAATTTGTACTCGCGTGCGACCATCATCGTAGGTCAATTGGTAGTGTGTCCGATACATTGATCTAAGTTTGCAGGTTCAGTCCCTGCCAGCGATACATTGTCTTTCCATCTTCTTTAATTTGGTGATGTGTGGGATTTAACGTCCGAAAGCAACCAAATGAATATGAGAGACGCTGTAGTGGAGGGCTCTGGAAATTTAGACCACATGGGGTTTTTTAACGTGCACCCAAATCTGAGCACACGCCCCAATATTGTCCGCAAAAACGTCGCAAGGAGCAGGAGACCGAACATCTGGAATAGGAAGACGTAACGATTGCTCGACGTCTTGACTATTGAGTCAAGCTGGCTTATTATATGCGTAATAAAATTAACAAAATAAATATTGCATTGCCCTACATGTTGTGGGTAATTTGCGCCAAATATGTGAGAATATATATGTTATGCATACTTAAACCTCTAAAAGCTAACAAATAAAATTAGCATAGTTTTCTTGGCTGTTGGGTTTGATTCACTGCCTTGCTGATACTCACTGGTGCAATTATTCAATCCCTCTGTGACGACCCTCTTTCCCTATCTCCACCATTAATTGATGTATCTTGTCGACTGCGCAAGCGTTGTTGACCTGCCACTGAACCAATATCATTTATCGAAGGGATGAAGTGATAGAATCGTGGGCACCAATTTATTCCTGTTAAACGCGGAGAAATATTCACACGCGCCTTGATTGTTCCCACTTTTGTTTGATTTAGTTTTCGCCCACAAACCTGGCTATGGAATGCTCAGCTCAAACTACACAGTCAGCGAAGGTTCGCGATCATTGTTCGTGAAGGTTCGCGACCAGCAAGACGCGAACACTCGAGATTATTCCAAAGTTTGCGCAAAGACCAGTGATCACTGATATATTCAACATTATCACTATAATTCGCGACGCGCTCGGCCACTTGTCAGTTGATCGACGGTTGACGCTCCGTTCGCCGCTCTCAGTGCCAGTGTATTGCTCACTTTACTTGGCCACAAGCTCAGCCCAATAAACTGTTTAACCTGAAGACCCAGTCTTCTCCCTTCAAACTTGAAGCGCC
Source organism: Rhipicephalus microplus (assembly GCF_043290135.1). Lineage (NCBI taxonomy): Eukaryota > Metazoa > Arthropoda > Arachnida > Ixodida > Ixodidae > Rhipicephalus > Rhipicephalus microplus. The sequence continues at coordinate 416,454 of NW_027464596.1, forward strand.
TAGAACCTTTCCAAGCCACCAGAGTGTTTAGTTTTGGATACCCTTTTTGTGTGTGTGGTTTCTACCCCACCTCGGGCCTCAGATGCTGTTGCTCCTTTGGTTTTGAATGTAGATACAACAGTTTTATATAACAATCCCTAGCTACCAACCAGCCAGAGCAGACCTAACAGGCAAGCACGTACTCGGGCACATTCCAATGGTTAAGAATCTGCATATTCGGGAAAAGATCTAATAAGACGTCTACAAATATCACAATTTCGTTTTTTTGTTTCTGCAGAGTGTACGTGGACGCCGTGCTTAATCACATGACTGGTCATTTTCAATTAAAAAAAGGCACAGCGGGCAGCAGCTTCTAGTACGATGAATACAGCTACCCTGCCGTACCGTTTGGCCCCGATGACTTCCACACAAAAAGGCATTGTGGCAGCAAGTCCGGTGGTATCGATAATTACGGAGACGTAAATCAGGTGAGCAAAATGCGAAGCTTAAGCTGTCTATATTAAGACAATACAGGGCGTTCAGCGAAAACTGCTTCTAGCCTTTAACAATGCATAAAATGTATATATTGCACATTTAGCAAGTACTTCCTGCAAAGCTGTGTTGGTTGTTGTTTCAAATATCAGTAGCCACACACAATCCGCAGTTTTTTTTTTGCACTCTATACCTGTTTTCTACGATGAACGCAATACGCTCGTCATCAAAGGAAGCCGTAACAGCCTTACTATATTTGCAATCTGCGAATAGGAAATTCCAAGTAAATCATACGCTGCACGTGTCCCCGTAAGAACGAACAGGTGGTCCTGAACACCATTCACGGTTTCCATTATATTTGCATTAGATAGACATTTCTGACTCGCAAGAATATTTCTTAAGTTATTCTTGAAAAAATATGCTGCATACCTCTAGAAGTATACATGTTGGCCGCTATAGCACTTTGCCACCAGTTTCCACTTTCTGAACTCTAAGTAAACTTAGCAAAAAATTGTGCATTTGTTGTTCACGATAAAATTCTACAATAAAGATCCTATGAAATGCTACATTACTAGTATAATATTTGACTGTACAGCAGAAGGATTCTTGAGAAAATAATGCTAAAACACGGAATTGCCCGAAATACCTGTTGATTTTATTAATATGGGGGGTTTAAAGTTCTAAAACCAACATATGTTTGTGAGAGACGCCGTAGTGGAGGGCTCCGGAAATTTTGACCACCTAGGGTTCTTTAACGTGCACATCTGAGCAATCGGGCCTACTGCATTTTCGCCTCCGTCGAAAATGCAGCCGCTGCAGCTGGCATTTGATCCCGTGACCTGCAGGTTAGCAGGCGAATACTTAAACCACTAGACCACCCCAGTGGGGCACCGAAATACCTGTGATACAGGCATTTGTTGTTGTGGGAAATTTAAGCTGGTAACATGAAAAGTAGGAGGATACTAACTGGTCTGTGCGTCATTTGCGCTTGAGCATTACGTGACTTTTTACATTATCAGAATCGAAAAAAGTCTGCATAGATTAACAATGGTGTTTGAGTTCAAGAAGCTTTCAAAATATTCGTTTCTATTTTTGAGTACCTAAAGGGCGTTGTCTACCATGATGAATTCAAGAACGTTGCCTACCATACTATTCAAGAAAAAGTCTTAAAATTTCTATAGCAAGTAATACGTTATATAACGCATGACATATGCCTAACTCATCCTAGCGCTCGCGAACCTGATCGCTATCCACCACGACATTTATAGCGAGAAAGACGGGGCAGCTAGTCGACTCGGTTGTGAAGATGGACTTAAAGAGACGAAAATATAGAACTAAGCTCTATATGACCTGAAATTAATTACAGTAAGTGATTATGCGCGATGAGTTTAACAACAGGCAAGGCGTTCGAGCTTTGAAATGTTGCACAGCCTCTTCAGCAATCCATGTAAGAACAAGGTGCATGACATCTGAAGTAAAAATTTCAGCGACTACTTGAAGATTGAAAGAAGGGTGCAGATAATGGTAGTGTGAAATTATTAGGTTCCTTCTGACTGTTAGCCTAAACTATTTCTAACAACCTGCATTCATCGTATAGTTCAATGTCACACCACTGTGTAAATAAAAAGATACAAGTGCTGTCTGAAAGAACACAGTGAAGGGATAGTTGGTAATGCATAACTCAGAACAGTAGTGCAAAGAAGCACATGGACTGCGGGACATCACGACGGAACACAGACCTAACTATCCCGTTAGCGCCCCGCCGCGGTGGTCTATAGTGGCTAAGGTAACCGGCTGCTGACCTGCACGTCCCGGAATCGAATCCTGGCTGCGGCTGCTGCATTTTTGATGAAGGCGAAAATGCTGTATGCCCGCAAGCTTAGATTTGTGTGCACGTAAAAGCACCTCAGGTGGCCGATGTGTCTGGAGCTCTCCACTACGGCGCCTCTTATAATCAAGTGGTGGCTTTAGAACGTTAAATTTCACATATCAATCAAGCAACCAGTTAGCGTGTGTCACAGATCCCGTTTATTAGGGAGGCGATCGCCGGGCTAATTCCAAAGGCCAAAATATCGGCCCCCCGAACCGCACCACGAAAGCGTGAACAATTTAGAAGGGGTCCTATTTGGCACGCTAGCGGACGCTGGCTGTGGCCCAAAGAACAAGTCAGAGCCGAAAGTTGATATACAACACAAAATTATATTCTCAATTATGGCAGAGAAAAACGATACACAAGTATGCACACTCGACAATAGTTGAATACAAAATGTCACAAATCAAACAATGTACTACAAAGTACAATCAGCCACACTCGAAACAACAGACACAGACAACAATACGCACTACAGTGCAGTCGCTTGCATCGAACAACCAAGACACTTAAAGACTAAAGAGTTAGAAAACTTATTCAGTTCAAAGTTCTCGGAACTAAAGTCTGAACGATACACTCCGAGAATCACTCACTCAAAGTCCAGCGTTGGTGTCATTCCGCTGCCCCGAAGTTTGTCTTCCAGGAAACCTCGCGTCTTCAATTGGCCACTCTCCAAGCTTCAACCTTCTTCGTCGGAAACACGTCGGCTTCCCACACGCAGCTGTTGCCACGCGTCTTCGCTCGATAGCGGTAGACACATACTCTTGCCTGTAGCTCGAGTCTTCACCCCTCAGGTGAAAATTCTGTTCTTCTCCTCCTTTGTCACGGAAGACAAAAGGCTTCGCCCACAGGGCGGTACACACTACGCACTCTGGCGCATACCTTCTTCTTCTCCTGCTTTGTCACTAAGAACAAAACCTTCACCGACAGACGCGGCAGGATACCCTACGCACTCTGGCGTTAACTTCCTTCTTCTGCTGATCTCCCATCTCCGCTGCTCGGTTAAATACCTTCCGCGCAAGATTCCAGAAAGTTCTCATCATTTCATCGGCGCGATACGCAGCGATGGCTGGGGAGAGGGCGAGACGGTTCGAAGGCCGTCCGCGACGGATGACGCAACCCGGTATCACCACGCCCCTTTCCATCTAGAATTTTCCAGGGCTTGCTCGGCCGCCGATGTGGGGTGAGGAGGTTGGTCGGCGAACCTACACTTCCGAGAGGGGAGAAGGACGCGCGCCCGGGGAGTCTGTAGATGCTTGTTTTTTTTATCGTGGACCTCTCGGCGCTTCGTCACAAGAATTTGGCGGCACGCCCTTTTTTGAGCGCTCGTATTGTGACAGCGTGGCTTGCGGTACAACACCTGCTTGTGACGCAGACGGCCCAGTTAAGCTGGGCCGTGTGCGTATAAGGTAATCTTTTCTTTATATTTATTTTTATTTCCTTGCACCACAAGAAATTGGGAGTGATTTTTTTTTCTTTCGAAGCAGTGTCAAGCAACAGCGTGACCTTGAGTCAGAATAGTTGTTTGTCACGCAGCTGCCGGGGTTCTTTTTTCACTGAAACTGAGTAATTTTAGCGCGATAGCGTAAAAGATCTCGTTTCTCAGAAATGTCAGCGTGGTTATTGACGGCATTAATTGTAAGCAAAAAATCGTCTTGTGCATGACAGAAAAATTTAGATAAAAGCAAGTAAAATAAGCAATAAAAATAGTCAAGTCTGAATGATGATTGAACCCATGGCGTACGCATGGCATGTAGGTGTTCTAACACAGAAGCATGATCTTTCTTATGCTTGTTTATTGTCTTTGCTACACAACACAGAATACAATGAAAACTGTGAATAAAACAACCCGATACACTTTGTTCCCACGGTGGCATGGAAGTCCACTAGCATCATGGTGGTATATACACGATAGCATGATGTGTATTGAAATCGCTCTGGAATTAAACACCATATGAATGACATGCTTGGAAGGCATCTTCTTAACCCTTCATGTATTGCGTGCCAGAAGCGTGGAATCGCGCAAGGTGTTAAACCATGCGAATCGAGCAAGGAGTGACTGTTTTAAAGGCGGCCCGTACATGACAAAGTTCTCACGATTACCTAATCCTCATATACAGCAGAACCGTCAACAAAAAGTGAACAGCATCGTAGGGTCACGTATTGCCTTACGGACAACTAGTGGGGCCTTAGCTGATTCACAAAAGAAATAGTTATGCCGCATTGTGCACCTAGCAACCGTGCTTTCAGTAGATATTCAACGGTACTTTGAAACGACCAGTGCTGCGCTCACAGTCGTTCGTTTTCATAAGAAATCGTTGAGGCATGCACCAAGAGCAGAAGCAAGCTAGCAGTCCAGGAGTCGATGCGCATGAAGCCCGATAACAATATCACGATCTGCTCTTAAGGAAGAGGCTGAAGCATCTTCCAATTTTAATGATTTTTTCATCTTTATGGATCTTTTGATCAAGCACCTAACTGTTGGTTTTTCACTGGCAACCATCTACGTTGATGCCGACACCAGAGTTTCTACGAAGCAAGCCGTTTAACACTATCGCGTTTGTCACAAAACGAGCGCTCAAAAAGGGCGCGCCGCCAAATTCTCGCGACGAAACGCCAGAGTGATGCCGCGAGGTCAACGATAAAAAAAAGAAAACGAACATCCAAAGACTCACCGGGCACGCGACTCTCTCCCTCGGAGGCGTGGGTTCGCCGACGAACCTCCTCTCATCAGCGCCCGAGCAAGCCCTCGAATGTTCTAGATGGAAAGGGGCGGGGTGATGCCGGGTTGCGTCATCCGTCGCGGACGGCCTTCGAACCGTCTCGCCCTCTCCCCTGCCTTCGCTGCGTATCGCGCCGACGAAATGATGAGAACTTTCTGGAATCTCGCGCGGAAGGTATTTAATCGAGCAGCCGAGATGAGAGATCAGGAGAAGACGGAAGTTAGCGCCAGAGTGCGTAGGGATTCCGCCGTGTGGTCGGCGAAGGTTTTGTCCTTAGGGACAAAGAAGGAGAAGATGGGGATTCCCACCTGAGGGGTGAAGGCTCGAGTTACAGGCAAGAGCGTGTGTCTACCGCTATCGGGCGAAGACGCGTGGCAACAGCTGCGTGTGTGAAGCCGACGTGTTTCCGGCGAAGACGCTTGAAGCTTGGAAAGCGGCCAAGTGAAGACGTGAGGTTTCCTGGAAGAGAAACTTCGGGGGCAGCGGAACGACAGAGGTTTCCTGGAAGAGAAACTTCGGGGCAGCGGAACGACACAGGTTTCCTGGAAGAGAAACTTCGGGGACAGCGGAATGACAACAACGTTGGACTTTGAGTGAGCGATTCTCGGAAGAGTATCATCCAGACTTTTGTTCCAAGAAATTTGGACTGAATAGGTTTTCTATCTCTTTAGTCTTTAAGTGTCTTGGTTTTTCAATGCATGCGACTGCATTGTAGTGCGTATTGTTGTCTGTGTCTCTTGTTTCAAGTGTGGCTGATTGTACTCTGTAGGACGTTGTTTGATTGGTGACATATTGTACTCAACTATTGTGGAGTGTGCATACTTGTGTATTGTTTTTGATCTGCTAATAGTGAGAATATAATTTTGTTATGTTTATCAACTCTCGGCTCTGACTTGTTCTTTGGGCCATAGCCGGCGTCCGCTGGCGCGCCAAAAAGGACCACTTCTAAATTGTCCACGCTTTCATGGTGCGGTTCGGGGGGCCGATACTTCGGCCCTTGGAATTAGCCCGGCGATCGCCTCCCTAATTAACGGGACCTGTGGCAATTAATCTGGCGCCCGCGACTAGGACTTTTTGGTGCACAGTGTGTCCAAAGTAGTGAGAAAGAGCCTCTAGTTGTTGATGGTGCTATCGGAACGATTTTGTGTATTGTTCAGTGTTCTCCTTAACGAGTGCAGGGAAGTGTTCCGATAGACTGATCTAGGCAGATACTTTTTACACGTGGCAAGACTGCATTAGCGAAACACAATGGATCTCGAAATTTAATAGCTCTTGGTGAGAAGATGGGTTTTTTTGGCGCTGAACTACGGAAGTGGGTCACCAAGAAGGAAAAAGAAGAAAAAGAGAGGGCCAAGGAAAAGCGGCTGAGTTGCATGGACAAAGGCTGGCCGCTGGAAGGGCGAAGGAAGAATGGGAACAACAATTGAAGTTGAAGTTGGAGAGAGAAAAGCTGGCAGCTGAGAGGGCGAAAGAAGAAAGAGAGGAAAGGGAACGGCAGCGACAGCACGAGATGGAACTCGAGCGGCTCCGTTTGTAACAGCGAAGTGAAACTCCGGTCCAAGCTAGAGTTGAAAGCAGCGAACGGGAGGACCACGGCTTCCGCTTGTACCCAAGCAAGCTGCTCGTAGCGTTTGATGAAAGGAAGGACGACCTTGACGCGTACATTCACCGATTTGAGACAATTGCGGGAAGCTAGAATCGGCCGGAACATCAATGGGCAACTGCTTTGAGTACTTGCTTGAGTGGTGAAGCGCTCAATGTGTACAGTAGGCTGACGCCGACCGATGCAGCCAACTATGCAAAGGTGAAAACTGCTTTGCTGAAGCGATTTAGAATTACTGTGGAAAGATTCCGGGACAGATTTCGGACAGGAAAGCCAGCTGATGGTGAGACGGCTATGCAATATGCCGCCCGACTTTGCCATTATTTCGACAGATGGATTAAACTTTCAGGGATAGGGCAGGAGTACGATGAGCTTAGAGAGCTCCTAATTAGAGAACAATTTCTTACTAGTTGCCACACAAGCCTGTCGCTGTACTTGAAAGAGAGGAGAGCTACGTCACTTGAAGACATTCTTGAATTAGCTGATCAATTCTTGGAAGCGCAAGGTGACACTAATTTGGCCAAGGACAAAAAGGATTGTCCCGAAGATTCGAAGAAATCGGCTCCCGAAGAAAAGAAGCGTGCACCGGAGAGCATTCCGCGATGTTTTCTGTGTAACCGAGTGGGTCACCGTGCTAGCAACTGCCGAAGTAACTTCACGAGCCCCACGGTTGTAAAATGTTTCAAATGTGGTCAGACTGGGCACAAGGCAGACGCATGTCGTAACGGAGCGAGTCAAACTCACCAGGTATCATGTGTGCTAGCAGCACCGAAATCCGATGGTGATGCCGTCACCAACGGATTTGTGGAGCTGAAAAATGAGGAGAAACTTCCTATTGTGGGTGCTGTAATGACAAAACAGCCGACCGGTGTTACGAAGGGAATGCCAACGCTGCCTGAAAAAGTTGCGGGCAAAAAGGTTACGGTGTTAAGAGATACCGGTAGCTCCACTGTTATCGCGCGGAGAAATTTGGTACGGGAAAGTGAGTGAAGTGAGTGACAGGATCGGTAGAATGTTATGAACCGTTAACGGTGTCGAAAGGGACAACGATGGCTGAGACGCCGCCTCAGATATCGTCGTTGGAAGGGACTCGCCGAAAAGGAACGTGGAAACACAAGAAGAGATCGAGCGAACACCGCAAGAAAGGGCGCAAGCGCCGTTCGAAATGCACAGGATAAGTGTTGAGGACAAATCGAAATGTGTTTGACAGTGCTATATCTCAAGTAAATGTGGTTGTTGTCCTGTGTCACAACTGTATGTCGAGTGAATCAAAATTTTTGTTACGGTGATGTGATGTATAGTATTGTACGATTGTTGTAAAAAGAGAACTTTGGACATTTGTATTGTCTAGAATATGTGATGGAGTATTGTATTCATGTACCTGTGTCTATATTCTATGTGTTGTGAGATTGAATTGTAATGTACAATTGTATTGAGTGATCTATTGTGAATGTGACGTGTCAGGAGTGACGGACTATGTTACAGTCTCTGAGATTGTGGGGACTGTTCGCGCTCGTTTGTGTGGTTTTGAATATTATAAGATAATATTCCTAAAGTGCGGGCAGTGTCACAAAAAGAGCGCTCAAAAAGGGCACGCCGCCAAAGTCTCGCGACGAAACGCCGGAGTGACGCCGTGAGGTCAACGATAAAAAAGGAAAACAAACATCCAAAGACTCCCCGGGCGCGCGACTCTCTCCCTCGGAAGCGTGGGTTCGCCGACGAACCTCCTCTCATCGGCGCCCGAGCAAGCCCTCGAATGTTCTAGATGGAAAGGGGCGGGGTGATGCCGGGTTGCGTCATCCGTCGCGGACGGCCTTCGAACCGTCTCGCCCTCTCCCCTGCCTTCGCTGCGTATCGCGCAGACGAAATGAGAACTTTCTGGAACCTCGCGCGGAAGGTATTTATTCGAGCAGCCGAGATGAGAGATCAGGAGAAGACGGAAGTTGGCGCCAGAGTGCGTAGGGATTCCGCCGTGTAGTCGGCGAAGGTTTTGTCCGTAGGGACAAAGCAGGAGAAGAAGAGGATTCCCACCTGAGGGGTGAAAGCTCGAGCTACAGGCAAGAGCGTGTGTCTACCGCTATCGAGCGAAGACGCGTGGCAACAGCTGCGTTTGTGAAGCCGACGTGTTTCCGGCGAAGAAGTTTGAAGCTTGGAGAGCGGCCAAGTGAAGACGTAAGGTTTCCTTGAAGACAAACTTTGGGGGCAGTGGAACGACAGAGGTTTCCTGGAAGAGAAACTTCGGGGCAGCGGAACGACAGAGGTTTCCTGGAAGAGAATCTTCGCGGACAGTGGAACGACAACAATGCTGGACTTTGAGTGAGTGGTTCTGGGAAGAGTATCATCCAGACTTTTGTTCCAAGAAATTTGGATTTAATAGGTTTTCTACCTCTTTAGTCTTTAAGTGTCTTGGTTGTTCAACGCATGCGACTGCATTGTAGTGCGTATTGTTGTCTGTGTCCGTTGTTTCGAGTGTGGCTGTTTGTACTGTGTAGTACGTTGTTTGATTGGTGACATATTGTACTCAACTATTGTGGAGTGTGCATACTTGTGTATTGTTTTTGATCTGCCATTATTGAGAATATAATTTTGTTTTGTTTATCAACTCTCGGCTCTGACTTGTTCTTTGGGCCACAGCCGGCGTCCGCTGGCGCGCCAAAAAGGACCACTTCTAAATTGTCCACACTTTCGTGGTGTGGCTCGGGGGGCCGATATTTCGGCCCTTGGAATCAGCCCGGCGATCGCCTCCCTGATTAACGGGACCTGTGACAGCGTTATAATGGGCTTAGAGTGTTCATATTGCAATAACAAAACTGTCCCAAAGATGAACTGCGTTTTCTCTCTGCTGAGAAACTATATGTCAAATAAATGTATTACATTATTTTTTATTTCTAGGTGCCGTTAAAACGTACAATGGGTGAAAGAATAGGAAACGTGGTTCTAGCGGCCGTACATTGTACGTAACTATTTATACTACAATTCCCCCCCAAAAGCTATGCTAATATCACTGTTCTTGGTCTAAGACCTGCATATCAGTTAAACGCTAATAAAATCGTGAATGACAACCAGGACTACCTCTGCATTCTTATCCAGACACGCCGCGCTATGGTTACCTTGACTTATTTGCCGCAGGAAAAGAGAACAGAATGGTATTGGGTTACTCTGCTTAGCTTTACAACCCTAATTGCCAGTTTTATAGCATAAAAGTAAGTCCTGGCAGTACTTCAGCACTAGAGTACAGTAAATATTTCCAGGCTTACGCCGGGCATCATTGGGCCCCAAGAAAAAGTCAAGCATTTTTTTGTCTTAGTGCAATATTCTTAACCATGACGACGACGTGAAAATACTTGTCTATTTTCTGTGCTTAATTTGGCTCTGCCCATTCCTACAGGTGCGCGACTGTGAATATTTTGGACTTCGTGACCTGAAACACACAAGGCAGCATGTTAGAGCCAAGATCTCCGAGTTCCTGAATGAAGTCATTAGTTGTGGAGTAGCCGGATTTCGTGTCGATGCCGCCAAACACATGTGGCCTGCTGACCTGAAGGTTATCTACGCGAAACTAAACAACCTCAGCACAGAGTTCTTCACTGCGAGAGCCATGCCGTTCATCTACCAGGAGGTGATCGATATGGGTCAAGGCGAGCCGATAACCCACTGGGACTACAACAAAATGGGCAGAGTGACAGAGTTCAATTACGGTGCCAAGCTAGGTATGTGCAGAGTCAATCTGTTCAACTGTACTCTGCATGTGAAATCTGACAAAAGAGTGGAACGTAACTCTGTAGCCTAAAGAATACATGAACATTTGGAGTAGTTGTCCTGCACATGTGCTTCCTGTGTAGTTACTTTAGAGCGTAGCTCTAGGGCGCCCGTTCCTCTGTAAAGTGGCATCGTCGTTGCCACCATCGTCATCGCCGTCAGTGGCGTCGCCACTCGAACAATTGTGCAGTTGCGCAAGCCCCACTACCATGTAGAGCAGGTGCGAGTACGTAACGAAAATGATGTGCCACATGAAAGGGGCAAGCACTCAAGTGGGCTGGGTAAGCACCCTGCCGAAGATTATTATTCTACCACGGGACAAGCAATCTGCACATGACACTAGCCGATGAGTTTCGTCGTTTGTGGTCGCACAAATACAAAGCTGTCACTGCAAAGTGTTGTGCCACAATTGAGCAGACACACATTTTATCGGTCTCAGTGCCTAATGCTCGCTCCGTTTCCGCACATGTCACGGACACACATCACGATCCAATGTTTGGGCATGACTCTGTGCCGTGTCTTGCTGAAACCTGGATAAATTCCAAACAAGCCTTCGAAATTGTTGACTAGCATTACTGTTGTAGCTCTCATGGAGGCCACAAGACCACAGCGGGAGAGGCTATCTACTTGCGTACGAGTATGTATATATACTGACGGAATTACTGGTACCTAAACTGAAGTTGGTGGACTGTGAGCCACCAGCTTGGGCAACGGCTTGCTGGCCGTGGCTGCGTACGTTTCGACCCCCACATTTACCAAAGAAATCGTGCGCTTCCTGCGCCTCACTTTAATAGCACATTGGCCCACAGCAATGTTAGTTGTAGACGACTTGCATTTAAAGATAAAAACAACGGACACTTTCCAACACTTGTGTGCGAGTACATCCTGTCTCTCACCGTCATAACTTATCCCACTGATGTGACTACCTCGTGAAACACTTGCGTAGACCTTGTTGTCGAGAACCAGGCAATTTCGCACCAAGTCGAACATATCTTCGCTCGTTTCTTTGATCACCCAGCTTCCTTCGTTATAATAAAGAATTGGCAGCGCTAGAGGGAGAGAGAGTTCAAGAAAATAAATGGTGGTATGCAATTGTACATACGTAGATGTTCTTCCCAAATCAGTTATCTAAACGTATCGCGAAATGAAAACACCTAGGCAGCTGCACTCAGGATTTTCATTAGAAAGTATCGTAATTGTCAAGTTTTTTCAACTTTGTACTTCTTATTTATGATATGTCTTAGTTATGATAGCTCTTATAACGTATTTGTTATTTATGGTACGACGTGCTTTAACGCAGCCCACTGTATATAACCGATCTATGTACTCTGTCACCAGTTAATAATGCAACAACCACTTATGCAAGTTGTTCAGTTCGACATAGTTTAAATAGCTTATGCACTTGTTTTCTGTGCACAAACTTGAATGACAGAAAAAGAAGTTATTTTAACTCCACCATTTCTTCAGGAGAAGGTAATGTTTTGAAAAAGGCATTGGTGCTTCGAATTTACGGTGATTACGTGTTCTCTATTTAAAACGAAAAATGGGACTAGCAATAACGGCTGCAATCAAACAAATTGTGGCGCTAGTTTGGTTTAAAATAATTTTTTGTTCGAATTTTTATTTTTTATTTGAATAGCCAGTGGTGCGGCATGAACAAGCCTGCAAGCACACGGAGCAGCGTTGGCTCCTAGATTCGAGAAGGGTGGCTTTCCTTCGACGTGCATGCCTCGACGGGAAAGATGGCGGACCTATGCCCAACTCTGCCCCCGTGGGGAGCGTAGACAGAAACTGTAGTTGCACATGACTTACAATGCAGTCACCAGGTTGTGCGAAACCACACAGGATGTGGAAAGCTTTCGTGAAGTGAAGGATACAATATAGTGAGAAGAAAAAGATGCGGTTTGCCTTCAAGTCATCTCTGGCTGCTACCTAAAGGACCGTTGGAATTTTTTTTCATTCTTACTATATTGTACTACTCTTGTTTTTATCACCTACTAGTGATAATGAAACGTATGAGAAACGAGTCAGACTTTTTTTGGCACATGATGTTCGTGTGAAAAAAATCAATTACGAGAACAATCCCGCCTATTGAGAAATATGAGTGCAGCTTCTTGTAGTGGCAAGGCCAACTGTGCTTGAACATCTGGCTTCCGGCAAGGTATCGAGTGCACCATACTTTTTAATTTTTGTTTAATAAGACAGCACCCCCTGAGCCATTATTCGTCCTTCTTCAGGTAAGCGAGGCACCCAAAATGCCTGGCGTGTGTACTTCGCTGACGATGCATCTGCCTTAGGATGAATAACCACGCCTGCACTTCGAAGTGGATGTAAAGCACTAAAACACGCACTCGTTACACAATTAGTGCGGTGACTGCTTGTTATTTCACTTTTACACCATGCTATATCAGATAGGTTAACAAGGTTAATTGTCGGACATGACGCCTTTATAGTCTTTTCGCGTTTCAAACTCCAGCGCGGCTTTCTGATAGAATATTCGACAGCCACTCAAAGACCCCAGCTCCAAATCTGCATTCGATCCTGTGCAGTTATCCTTTGCTTTTATTTTTCTCAATCCCACCCATTACGCCACCGACAGCCACGGTGTCGGCAAGCTGCGCTCTATACACCAGAACACAGCGAGCTCAGTGCTTGCTGCCATATTGCAAAGCGCGTGGCGCCGTCTGTTGCAAGCGCGGCGAAGCAACACTCCCAACTGCCAGGCGAGCAGACGCTCTGCAAAGCAAACGCGAAACTTCACAACTCGAGTCCGGCTGTAAGCAAGTTTCGCGCTGTTCCTTTGCTAGAATTTTGTGCTGATTTTATGCGAAACGTTGAGACGTTCCTCCACAGTCCAAAATGTTTGCAGCATATGCAATGGAGGCTGCGGAAGCAACTTCATCAGGTACGCATTATCCGACTGAAAGAAACGCGAACAGCGGAAAGCGTCAACTGCGGCGTGGCTTGGCTGTGACAAGGCCAAATTTGTGCTCTAAGCTGGTGTCAACGTAGCGCTAGAATCTGGCTTCAACTTACGCTCATGCACCGCATGTGTATCAAATTCCAGTCCTGCCGGGCACTCAGAACACACCTGTGGTGCATAAGTGCCAGACAGGACACGATTTTAAAATACTACGATGACGCCGGCCGAAAGCACATGTAGATACGCTGAGGGACAGTCAAGGCATGTCGCAGTTCGAAGGAGTCAAAAGGCACGATTTCTGCACCGTTCACATCTCTTTGCAAAGAGATAGTAGGCCGTTACTGTTGTACTGAACCTGCGCGGTGCGTGTATGCACGCGTGACTCGTAACACTTATATCCTACTATTGACATGCGGCCTGCGAAAGAGTACGGCAATAGTTTTGTGCCGCATAATACTGGCATACTGCACGCAAATCGCTGTTGTAAAGTGGAATAGCTCGAGTCGGGCTTGAATAAACGCAATAAGTATACTTACTCCTACATTTCACTGGGCTCGTAGTTTTTCCTGTCGATTGCAATTATATCTTAAGGCGGCGGAGGTCAGCGTTTTTTGTTGTGGACGGCAATCTGTGCAATTGCGAAACACCACACCAGCACGATTCCCGCGATGCGCTGTGAACTTCACATGCAGTGCTCAGCAATATTTTCCACTTGCGCTGGTTGTTCTCGCATCAGATGACAGCGCAGTGGTGCCCAGATGACATTTCATAAGCAGGCGTAGCGTTAACAGGCGCGTTTTCGCTTTTTAAACTCCCAGAGCCACTGCTTGTCATGTTAGCGAAGTACGCCTTCGTAGTTTCAAACAAATAATGGCGTCTCTGTGAGCAAGGGTATACCGCCGAAGGCACCTGCATGGGTGCGAGGTAGGCGTGCCCTCGTCTAATGTACCTTAACAAGCGCGCTAACGCTGAGTGCAATCGTACGGCTCTCTTCATCTGTGGGCCAAGAACGTCAAATAATTGTGCAAGCCTTGAACGTTATCGATCCTAATCGCTGGTTCTTCAATTTTTTCTTAAAGGTTATAGCTATTGGTATCACACATGAAGTAAGAGATGAAGCTCAACATTCGCAACTTCTCAATCAATACTGCCTGTCAAGTGCATAATTAGTGCATAAGTGCACCAATTTGTTGCTTCACCATAACCTCGCACTAAAAAACGCTCGCGTAAGTTTCTTTTCTGTTTTCCCGCCAGCAACATGTACGAACTGCTCTCTCAAGATACCCTTCAGTATAAAAATATTTACGTGTTTTAAAACACGAGTGTCAGAGAGCAGGAACTCACCGACTGTTTTACTCTGGCCGACTGAAAGCGTTTAGTAGGCTTATCCTGTGTGTTCGTGTAGAAAGATCACCGAGCTCCTGATCTTTATCACGGTGAAAAGAGTGAGTGCCGTCACTAACAAGTGATTAGTAAACGTTCACAACATTGAAATAGAGCTATGCTTTAGTAAATGCTTACTTATAGAAGCAGCTGCTACATTGTTTGCTAAATGAACACGTGTGATTCACAGTCCTGACTGTACTTTTCATTTACGCACAATTGAAGGAGCTGTGCTGAGAAAACGCCCCGGACAGCTGCTTAACAATCTTCAAAGCTTCGGTGAGGCCTGGCACTTTCTTCCGAGTAGTGATGCGCTGACTCTTAGTGCCACCGTGCAGCTAGCGCGGGAGGCTGCCTGGTAAAAAATGCTGCACCGCGTCAACAAATGGTGCCGATCAGTTCAGTGGACATCTCTGACATGTCTGGCCTTTAATGTATTCTTTCTCTCTCTCTCACTGGAATGTCTGTTTGTAGCGAAAGCCTACTGAGCTCAGCAAATAAATCTGGTGATCGTCCTCGTCTAAGCTGAAATCTTCAAGTCAAATCACGAGGCTGTCTGCGAGCTGCTGTAACGACATGATTGACGTATCTTTCGCTTTCGCTGGCCGCCTAGTTATCGACATGGTACACCTATGGCTTCTTAGATGTGACTTCGCCCCACACGCGCACAAAACCACCATTAAAAACGCACGTACACGAAGTATTACGTGCCCGGTGATACCACCTTCCTAAATGCACGCTCACGCTCTTCATCTTGTTCATTTGCCGAAAGCCACGCAACTGGCTGGCTTGTGTCACGTGAACCGTACTCTCGGTCAGATCACGCCACGCTATCACTTCAAGGTCAGAGCGGTCGGGAGCGCTCTGATACAGAGGCTTACGCTCTGAAAGGAGCAACCGATGGTAGTCCGACCGCTTGAATTCTTCCAACCGAAGGCACACATACTTTTCAGGGCGCTCAAAAATGCCTAACTGAACACGCCACTAAAACGTGTTTCAGGGCCTGTTTAACAAACTGCGAGGCTGGTCGCTCTTGGAGGCTTAATGCGGTCATCTTGATTGATGCTAGGTCTCTCCTTGGCATTGACTGAGTGGAGTTGCCGCACAGCCAGTTACAGACCTTTCAATAATTTCTTAGCTCCAGCGCCAGTAACTCACGTGCAAACCTGGTTGCGGCCCTTCCGGTAGAAGCTCGGGCCTTACTAGGCCCAGCTCGTGCTACTTTAGGGAAACTCGGACGGCGGCTGCGCAAGCTGTCTCTATAGACGTTAGACTCTGGAATTTTGCGGACACGCTGCGTCACCTGGCACTGCAGTTTTGAGTAGTGCAAGCACCATCTCCCGTGCACAGTTTGCTGCGCGATCACGTGCAACTACAGCGTACGAAACGAAAATTCAGCGAAATGTTAGGAGTATTTGCGCATTCAGAATTTGAAAAAAGAGCTACGAATTACTCTCCGCTAGCCAAACGCGTCACTGAACCACCATAAAGTGCTTGATGGTTCACTCACCAGAATGACGGCGAGAACAAGAGCAGACGCAACAGCTCCGTGCTCTACAAAACCTACCCCAGTCGACGCTACTGTTACGTTGCGAATTGTCGTGGACGTAAAGGACTTCAGTTTTGCTGATTTCTGCAACTTTTACGAAGCAGAACGGCGAGAATGCTCGATACGGGCCGTCGCAAACGTGTTGGGTAAACGAATAACTCGCGCTCTCCACAGCCGGCCACATGAGAAAGTGTGATAACGAAAGCGATATAATAATGCGCTCGAAAGTTACCACGGAGAACACTGGTAACTTTGATTATGAAGTTTAACAGAGCCTCTTGCCGTGGTGCGCTATATGCAATAGTAAACAGGTGATGCGCGCTATAATCATCGCACACGCCGCAGCCACCGATAATCTGAAGTGGTCGCCAATACGCAGCGTTACCAATGAAAGGCTTTGAAAGCTCTAACTTCCTGCTTTAACCAGGAAATGTGAACACGTACGTCACACACGTGAACCACAAATTGATCGCGACCACAATAAGGTTTCTTTTTTTTGATGTTTGTCTCCGCGATTGCTGGAGCTATCTCGCAGGCCTCGGTTTTGCGTTTCGTTGTTTACTGAGAAAGTGGACACGCACGTAACCGCACTTGCAGTGTATAGAAACGGAAGACAACCGTCAACCTAACACTCCCCTCGCAAAAATCTTGATGGCGGTCTGTATAAGTCTGATGCAGTTTTCTATCAGTTGTACTCAGTTGTACTAGCGTTGTATAAGACTGATATAAAGTCTTACCAGTGCTACGAGCGTTCCTATGACACTGACTGGCCATATCTATGGCCAGTACTAGGTTAGAGGTTTTTCTTCTTCTTAATATATATATATATATATATATATATATATATATATATATATATATATATATATATATATATATATATATATATTGCCACGTTCCATTTCACAAGTTTTTGTTATCGTTCCGAAACACCACACGATTCTCGGCGCAAACCGCGCCTGCAGGTTTCGAGAAGGTTCCGGACTATAGTAGATCATTTTGATAAGCTCACGCCCACTGTGCGAACGGTACAGATTGTTCTCGAACCTACGCCACCGCCAGCGATAACGCTAGAAGATTCGATGGCAAGGGTATAAATGCCGACGCGCTTCGCCGCTTGTCAGTTGTTGATCGAAGGCCGACGCTGCGTTCGCCGCTATCAGTCCGAGACTGCTATCTGTGCAAGACTGCTGCTGTAATTACACTTTCCCTTCACCGGGCACAGGTTCGCCCAAATAAACAGTTAAATCCCAACACGAAGTTTCCTGTCTTTGGCCACGTCACGACCCTGTGACATCTGGTGGAGGTGCTGCTTCGTTCGTGTACCGGACGCCCCCGTCAAGCCGTGAACCCAGCCCCCGTCGCGGAGAAGACACCGACGCCAACCAAGAGCTGCGAACGAGCCGCCGACAGCAAGGTCTCCCACCGGAGTACGGCCTTCTACAAGACAAGGCGCGGAAGACCAAGACCATGACCTCGACTGCAGCGACAATGACAACCGGAGCGTCCCAGCCCGCGATCGTCATTCATCAACCCAGGGAACCACCAACGTTCCATGGCTCATCGTTTGAAGACCCGGAAACCTGGCTAGAGACATACGACCGTGTGGCCGCCCTCAACTACTGGGACAATGAAGAAAAGCTCCGTCGTGTGTACTTCTACCTAGAAGACACCGCAAGGACCTGGCTAGAGAATCAGGAGTCCACGCTCTGAACGTGGGATGTCTTCTGCGGCGCATTTCTGCAAACGTTCGCAAGCGTCGCTCGCAAAGAGAGGGCCGCTGCTCTACTCGAGACCCGGGTTCAGCTACCATATGAAAAGGTTGGAATTTTCACAGAAGAGATGATCTGCCTATTCCGTCACGCTGACCCAGACGTGCCTGAAGAAAACAAAGTTCGTTTCCTCATGCGAGGGGTCAAACAGGAGCTCTCCGTGGGACTAATGAGGAATCTATCGAACACCGTCCAAGAATTTGTATCCGAGGCGACCACCGTCGAAAAAACGCTGGACAAGCGCACCAGACAGTATAATCGTCGCCTGACTCCAGAATGCGCTGCTGCTCAAGCCAGTGACTCCGACGACCTGCGTGAAACGATCCGAGCGATCGTGCGGGAAGAGCTGCGCAAACTGTTGCCTTCGGCGCAGCCTCAAGTAGATTCGATCGCCGACATTGTGCGCGAAGAAGAGCGGAAATCGCTTCGAATTCCCGAAACACCGCCGCCCGAGCCAGAAACTATGAGCTACGACGCTGTAGCGCGCCACAACGCTCCTCCCCGTCCACGTCAAAACGCCGCCCCGTCACACTTCCGTCGCCAGATGCCACCGCCGCCACCACCCCAACCGACGTCCTACCGTTCCCCAGCAGGCCAGCGCAGTGCACCGAGGAAAACGGACGTTTGGCATGCACCTGACAACCGCCCGCTCTGCTACCACTGCGGCGAGGCCGGGCACACATACCACCGTTGCCAGTACCGACAGATGGGACTGCGTGGCTTCGCCGTCAATGCACCGCGTCCGCAGCCAGGAGATCGGCCACGTGACATCGCCGACTACCTGGCAGGAACTCAACGGACACCACGAAGTCCTTCCCGTTCACCGTCGCCCAGCCGCCGCATGTCACCGCACCCCCGGCAGTACTCTGGCCCAACGCGGGGCCGGTCTCTTAGCCCGTATCCGGGAAACTAAGGGCAGCAACCGATGGAGGTGCCGTTGCTGTGCGACGAACTACCGAAGATCCTCCGACGACGACGACGCCGCGACGGAGCTTTCCGAACACAACGCCAACCAGGCAAAGCCATGATGGCGAAAGCTCACTTACCGAAGGTGGCCTGACGACGCAACATGGAAGCAGCGGAACAAGCCGACGCAGCCGTGACGCGACGCCACGCCCTAACTGTAATGCGAGACGGCGAACTAGTGACCTCAACGTTGTTATCGACGGCCACAGTGTGACTGCTCTCGTCGATACTGGATCCGACTATTCTGTCATCAGTGGATCGTTCGCCGCGAAGTTAAAGAAAGTTAGGACAGCTTGGAAAGGCCCTGAAATCCGCACAGCCGGAGGTCATCTCGTAACGCCTGCAGGAATCTGCACAGCGAGAGTCACCATAAACGGCCGTATTTATCCTACAGACTTCGTAGTCCTACAGCGTTGCTCGAGAGATGTCATCCTTGGCATGGACTTCTTATGCCTCCATGGGGCTGTCATCAACTTAAAAACAAGGTCAATAACGTTATCCACAGAAGAAGCACTACCGCCGCGCACGCCGTCAGGACACCATGCCTTGAATGTGCTGGAAGAACAAGTCACCATTCCGCCTCGCCTAAGCGTCATTATTTCAGTCGGCGCTCCTAAATCACCTGACTTGGAAGGCGTCGTTGAAGGCAGTCAGCATCTGTTGGTCACCCGAAATATTTGCGTCGCAAGAGGAATTGCAGAGCTACGGGGAGGCAAAGCAACGGTTATGCTCACGAATTTCAGCAATGAGTACAAACATGTGAACAAAGGAACAACGGTCGCATACATCGAAGAAATTGTCGAAGTCACCAGTGCTTTCGCCCTCGCCGATTCTGCGGAACCTGCTCAGAGGAACCAAGCCCCTCCCATAGCTTTCGACGTCAATCCCAGACTTCCGAACGATAAGCAAGAACAGCTCAAGGCCCTGCTCCTGCAATACAAAGGTTGCTTTTCGCCGTCATCGAAAATTCGGCAGACCCCAATCACAAAACATCGAATCATAACCGAAGAAAATGCCAGACCACTCCGTCAGAGTCCGTACAGGGTTTCAACGCGAGAACGTGAGGCAATGAAGAGACAAGTTGATGAAATGCTGCGAGATGACATTATCCAGCCGTCTAAGAGTCCGTGGGCATCCCCCGTGGTGCTAGTGAAGAAAAAGGATGGGACCCTACGTTTCTGCGTCGATTATCGCCGCCTGAACAAAATCACAAGAAAGGACGTGTATCCTCTCCCACGAATAGACGACGCCCTTGATCGGCTCCATAACGCCAAGTACTTCTCGTCGATGGACCTCAAGACTGGCTATTGGCAAATCGAAGTCGACGAAAGAGACCGAGAGAAGACGGCGTTTATAACACCGGACGGCCTCTTCGAGTTTAAGGTGATGCCCTTCGGCCTTTGCTCAGCGCCTGCAACTTTTCAACGCGTTATGGATACAGTACTGGCAGGATTGAAGTGGCAGACTTGCCTTGTGTACTTGGACGATGTCGTCGAGTTTTTCTCGAGTTTCGACGAGCATCTTCGGCGCCTTGAAGCTGTACTTCAAGCCATGAAGACGTCCGGACTCACACTGAAGCCAGAAAAGTGCAGCTTTGCGTATGAGGAGCTCTTGTTTCTGGGGCACGTTATCAGCAAATCTGGAGTTCGTCCCGATCCACGGAAAACAGCCGCCATCGCCGACTTCCCGCCGCCCACTGACAAGAAGGCCGTGCGCCGATTTCTGGGCCTGTGCGCCTATTATAGGCGGTTCGTGAAAAACTTCGCCCGCATCGCCGATCCTCTCACTAACCTTACCAAGGCCGACTCCGAGTTCAAGTGGAAACGCCACAGGAACACGCTTTCCAGGAGCTTAAACATCGCCTTCAGACGCCTCAATTACTTGCCCATTCGACGAATTCGCCGAGACAGAAATACACAGATGCAAGCAGCGTAGGTCTTGGCGCCGTTCTTGTGCAGAGGGCTGACGGACTTGAAAGGGTTATTAGTTGCACCAGCCGATCGCTATCCAAAGCAGAAGCAAATTATCCCACAACAGAAAAGGAGTGCCTCGCCATCATCTGGGCTACGTCGAAATTCCGCCCCTACCTCTACGGCAGGCCCTTTAGAGTTGTGAGCGACCACCACGCCTTGTGTTGGCTAGCCACCTTGAAGGATCCTTCAGGTCGCCTCGCACGATGGAGCCTGAGACTTCAAGAATATGACATTACTGTGATTTACAAGTCCGGCAAAAAACACTCCGACACTGACTGTCTCTCTCGTGCGACTGTCGACCAACCGCTACCCGACGACTCGGATGACGACTACTTCTTGGGAACGATAACTACCGACGACTTCACTGAATGACAGCGGGCCGTCCCGGAACTTAAAGCCCTAATAGAATACCTCGAAGGCAGGACTGCCGAAGTCCCGAAGGTATTCAAGCGCGCACTTGCGTCGTTCTTTCTACGAAACGGTCTTCTACAAAAGAAAAACTTTTCACCGCTTCGCACTAAGTACCTCCTTGTGGTGCCTTCAGCTCTGCGACCAGAACTCCTGCAGGCCCTGCACGACGATCCGACGGCAGGGCACCTCGGTGTTTCCCGCATGCTCGCGAGGATACAAGAAAGGTACTACTGGCCACGTCTTACCACCGACGTCACTCGTTATGTGAGGACATGCCGGGACTGTCAGTGACGCAAGACACCGCTGACAAGGCCAGCGGGACTTCTGCAGCTAATTGATCCACCTTGCCGACCTTTCCAGCAGATTGGTATGGACCTACTGGGGCCGTTCCCGACGTCGGCTTTCGGAAACAAATGGATCGTGGTAGCTACCGACTACCTCACCCGCTACGCCGAGACAAAAGCCCTGCCAAAAAGCAGTGCATCCGAGGTAGCTAAGTTCTTCGTCGAAAATATCGTCCTACGTCACGGTGCCCCGAAGGTCCTTATTACCGACAGAGGAACGGCATTCACTGCCGACTTAACTCAAGCGATCCTGGCATACAGCCAAACAAACCACCGCCGGACGACAGCGTACCACCCACAGACCAACGGCCTCACCGAGCTGCTTAACAAGACGATCGCCGACATGCTGTCAATGTACATCGATGTCGAACACAAGACGTGGGACACCATTCTTCCGTATGTGACCTTCGCATACAACACGGCGGTGCAGGAGACGACGCAGATATCTCCCTACAAATTGGTGTACGGAAGGAGCCCGGCAACGACGCTCGATGCCATGTTACCCAACGTCACCGACGAAGAAAACCTCGATGTGAGCGAGTACCTCAAACGCGCCGAAGAAGCCTGACAACTTGCGCGTCTTCGTATCAAGAATCAACAGACGACCGACAGCCACCGTTACAACCTTCGACGACGCTTCGTGGAATACCAGCCCGGTTAACGTGTTTGGGTGTGGACGCCGATACGCTGACGTGGACTCAGTGAAAAGCTTCTGCGACGGTACTTCGGACCGTACAAGGTGGTTCGACGTCTCGGCCCACTTGATTACGAGGTTGTCCCCGACGGCATCACGAACTCTCAACGACGCCGATCGCGACCTGAAGTAGTCAATGTCGCGCGCCTCAAGCCGTTTCATGCACGTTAACAAACTGAAACAGTGTTTTTTTGTATTATTGTTGTATTGTAATTCATTCATTGTACTTTCTTGCATTATTATTGTACCTTCATCTTTAGTTAAAGCATCGGGAAGATGCCTTTTTTCAGAGGGGGGCAATGCCACGTTCCATTTCACAAGTTTTTGTTATCCTTCCGAAACACCACACTATTCTCGGCGCAAACCGCGCCTGCAGGTTTCGAGAAGGTTCCGGACTGTAGTAGATCATTTCGATAAGATCACGCCCACTGTGCGAACGGTACAGATTGTTCTCGAACCAACGCCACCGCCAGCGATAACGCTATTACATTCGATGGCAAGGGTATAAATGCCGACGCGCTTCGCCGCTTGTCAGTTGTTGATCGAAGGCCGACGCTGCGTTCGCCGCTATCAGTCCGAGACTGCTATCTGTGCAAGACTGCTGCTGTAATTAGACTTTCCCTTTACCGGGCACAGGTTCGCCCAAATAAATAGTTAAATCCCAACACGAAGTTTTCTGTCTTTGGCCACGTCACGACCCCGTGACAATATATATATATATATATATATATATATATATATATATATATATATATATATAATTGCAGGGAATGCATTCTTGGACACCGGTAAATAGTATGAATAAAAAGAAGACACACGTCGAAAAACGCAAAGGTTTCTTTACATTTCGGCCGTTGGACCGGCCTTCGTCAGAATAACAAATGTAACAGTTGTACAACACCATATAAGCGCATACGTTTCGTTGCAATAATCACGTGAGTGCAAACATCATAAAAACAAGTACAACAATCAGACATGAAATCTATATGGGGGCCCCCGTATCACATCCTACTTATAAGCAATCAAATAACAAGTCACGACACGTGCAGCACAAGTATTACAGCTGGTACAAGCAATAACATCTACAGCGGTCACTGGTGCAAGACGCTGAGTTTCCCCGTACTCTCATTTAAACCACCTGCGATTGTACTGAACTTAAGGATGAGAAATGATTCGCGCATTTCCCTGTCATGATGCGTTCGGAAGCCAGACTCCAGAATCGTGGCTCTAATGTGTTCAAATGAGTGGCCCATTGCGTTAGCATGCTTTGATATTGGAAGGTGAGGAAGTGAAGAGATATGAGCCTTGTGATTGTTAAACCGATATCGGAAGGGTGTTTCGGTTTCGCCTAAGTACTGCATTCCACAGATCAAGCATTCCAGGAGGTAAACTACATTACGCGTGTCGCAGTTATAGTCACCATTTATTTTCACGCTGAAGTTAGATGCGGTGCTGTTTGCGATAAGTGAAATGGTCATATGCTGGCAGACTTTGCAAAGAGGTTTGTTGCAAGGACGGCAGCCAGTAGGTTGACTGCGTACGCTTTTTGACGACATAAGTAGGTCACGCAGATTTTGCGCTCTTCTGTACGTTACACGCGGTGCTTCTGGGAAAATTGATTTAAGTCGTTCGCTTTGTAGAAGTATGTTATGGTGCTTTTTTAAAATGGCATTCACGTGTTGCGCAGGCGCGGAAAATGTTAGAACAAGGTTAGTGCAGGAGAAGACCGGCTGTTTATTCTTGGTGCTTAAAAGCGTTTTGCGGTCCTGGTTACTTGCCCTTTTTATGGCGTCATCTATAATCTTGGAAGTGTATTTCTGTTTTGATAAAGCATTCCGAAGCAGCGCACAATTGGAATTAAAATCAGTTTCTTCGGAGCATATTTTTTTAAAACGAAGGGCCTGGCTATAGGGTATGCTGGTTTTAGAGTGCTTGACATGGTTGCTATTAAAATGAAGGTACTGGTGAGTATCAGTTGGCTTTCTGTAAACTTAAGTGGCAAGCTTTCCGTCACTGTTACGTCAAGAAAGTTGATAGTTTGTCCTGAGTGGGTATGAGAGAATGAGATGGACGAATGAGCGTTGTCGAAATCGTGAATGAATGATAAGAGATGAGGTTCACCGTGCTGCCAAATCATGAATATATCGTCAATGTACCTTTTGTAGTACAATGGTTTAAGTGAACGGCTTGTCAGAAATTCATTTTCGAGTATGCCCATGAAAATATCGGCATAGTTAGGGCCTATGGGTGTGCCCAACGAGGTGCCATTAACTTGAAGGTAATGAGTGCCGTCAAATTCAAAGTTGTTAGATTCCAAGACGAATTTTAAAAGGGTCATCGAAGTCGAGCTGTCAATTATTTTGTCACAGACAGACTCCTATGAGTGAAGTACTGCTCGTATTCCATCCGCATGAGGAATGTTCGTATATAGGGACGCTACGTCAAGGGTCACCAGGAGTGAATCAGGGGGGACAAAGAGGTCAACGATGTCGGACAAGAAGTGGTTTGTGTCTTTGATGTACGATGGAAAAGAAGACGGAGTTCGGTTAATTACTGTATATACAAATTGGGAGACCAGTTCCGTAACTGTACCAATGCCGAAAACGATGGGTCGACCAGGGTTTCCTGACTTATGTATTTTTGGCAGGAGGTAAAAGCGACCCGCGACTGGACTTAGTGGAACGAGGGTATGCAGAGCCGAATTGGGAATTTCTTGCTTTTAAATGAGGTTAGTTAGCGTGCGTATAAGGATAGATTTGAGCTGCTCAGTGGGGTCTTCGTCTAGCCGCCTGTAAAAAGTGCTGTTGGAAAGCTGTCTGGAAGCTTCGCCGTCATAATCGTGTTTGTTTAGTAGTACCACAGCTCCCCCTTTATCAGCTCGTTTAATTATGATATCACCTCGACCTTTCAGTTGCTGCATTGCTGCGGTTTTGTTGATCGAAAGGTTTCTCTTAAACGGAACCTGTTTGCGGTAAATATGTAGCACATCGCGTTGAACGGCTGAGATTTAGAGGTCTAGGCACTTATCTCGTTGGGTAGGTGGGGTCCAATGTTTGTAAGATGGCAAAATAGAGGTAGGGGAATTAGCAGGGATTTTGTCAAGGATGTATTCTCTCAGTCTTAAATTTCTGGCAAAAGTGTCCAAATCCTTCATCAGCTTGAATTCACTAAAACCTCCTGTCACTGGGCAAAAATTGAGTCCTCGTGACAATAGTGAAATTTCATCAGCGGAAAGTTCATAGAAAGACAGGTTGACTACGTTACATGGTGATAGGGGGTCACCTAGAGGTCTGGAGTTAATAGATTTCGAAGAAATTTCAGCGGTATGCCTTATCGGGGGAGTATGAGGCGTAATAACTTTGTCCCTGACAAGCTTCTTTCTTTTAGCTGCATATACTTCATCTGATTTTTTTCGCTGGTATGCTGCCAGCAGCGCGCATTCATGTTTGGCGAGTTTATGATGGGAAAGAAATTGGCTTTCTTGGTTACGAATGGCTTTGAGCGATGTTTCGTAATGGCGAATGACAATGCGCACCAAGTCAAAATAAGCTCTCGAGAGCACTTCGTTCCACGCGACAACCTCAGAACCAGACATGCTAGTTGTGGCGGGTTTAATGACAATGCAGAGGCCTCTAGGTACAATGCTAGCTTCTAAATAAGTTTTTAACGTAGAGATATGCAATTCGCACCGAATATATATATATATATATATATATATATATATATATATATATATATATATATATATATATATATATATATATATATATATATATATAGGCAGGCATGGTGGTTGAGTGGCCGTAGCGTTCCATATTGATACAAAGTATTACTACCAGGAAAAACAAGGGAAGCGTGGGCAGAGAAGGAAGACGACGTTGCCTCCACTGCGATCCCCCTGAGTGGGTAAGAGCCATGGCGGTGGAGATCATCATCATTATACTGTGATCGCGAACAGTATAAGCTCAATCATGTCGTATTCTCGTTAACTGACACCGCCTTTATGTTGTACGAGAACCACGAGGACATATTCACGACTTGGGAACGTTTTGATGAAGAAGTGCAGAAGTGCTTCGGTGATTCGGACGCAAAGAAGAAACGCGCGGAGCAGACATTGTCTCAGAGGGCACAGCTTCCAGCAGAAACATGTACGACATACATTGAACAAATATTGAAGCTGTGCAAGATCGTGAATGGGAGGATGTCTGAAGAAGACAAGGTTGGACACGTTCTCAAGGGTGTAGCCGAAGACGTGTACAATTTTTTAATTGGGAAAGACTAGTTGAACTCCGTGTCCGACGTGATGAAGCACTGTCGTACCTTTGAATCCCTCAAGATGTGACGAATTTCTCCGAAATTCGGTCGCCTGTCCAACGTCGACACTGTGGCTAGTGTTGAAACAGTGCCGCTTAACGACCTTGCTTTGTTCATACGGCAGATCGTCAGAGAACAGCTGCTTTGATGTCAGCAGAGCTATCATCGCCCCAGTGATTTTCAGGATGGGTACGTAAGCGAAACAGAACGTGTGCGGACTCTTGCTTCTCTTCCATCATGGCAACCATTGATCAACGCAGCAGACGCTTATGAATATCAAGGCACACGGCAAGCTGGATTCTCCCGTCAACCACCTCCCAACTACGAACGAAGTTTTCGCCCATCTGTTTACCCAACATCGCCTCCCTTCAGGGCCCCCGAAGGACGGTACCACTATCCCATGCCTTCCAAGAGGAGTCGTTACTCTGAGCAACAACGTGCCCCTCGACCAAGCCCGGTATGCTACAACTGTGGTGTCCCGGGTTACATCGCACGTTTTTGTGACCACCGCCCATATCAGGGACAGTCTTGGCACATGTCTCACCAACCTTTCGACCATCCGCTCTCCACGTCACGGAAACCCCGCGCACCTACCGGATAACGCTACCCCTCGCCGGCCTCTCATCGAAGTTTGACACCGCCACCAGCTCCCCGTGCTCCACGATCGCCATCGCCACTGCGACGTGCACGTACACCGCCGCCGGAAAACTAGTCGATGCGGCCAGTGGGGGTGAGGCCGCGAGATCACAGGTGCTATCTACAGGTATACCCCCGTCAGCGTTTATGTTGAAGAACAAAGTTCATGTAGTTGTCGATGGAGTGGCTACAATGGCACTTGTGGATACAGGCGCGACAGTCTCGGTGATGAGTGTAAATTTTAAAAAACCTGCTGGGACCAAAAGTGATGTTTTGCCTGAACCGTGGGGTGACATTTCGTGGTGTAAGTTGTGACATGTTGTGTCCGGTGGGATATTGTACTGTGGACGTCTCGCTGTGTAGCAAGGTGTTTTGCACAGAGTTTGCGGTTATTCCGCGGTCTACACATGACGTTATCTTGGGTATTGACTTCTTGTGTGAGTGTGGGGCAACTGTAGACTGGAAAAGTGGGCATCTTTCTATAGATGGTACTTTCCCAACGGCACTCTTGGAAAATTCCCGTCCGGAGGAATGCATATTTTTTGTCTCCGTGGACACAGTCGTTCCTGAATTTTCTGCTGTATGTGTTCCCGTGACATGTTCTAGCAACAACTGTGGCACGTCTGACGCCACGCTCGAACCGATTCCCTTGGCATGCCTGAAAAAGAACATTCTCATTCCCCATTGTTTAGTGTCAGTCGTTGATGGACGGGCCGGTGTGTGGACAATGAACAGTTCTATGGAGCCGGCAATTCTGCCAGGCGGCATGAAACTTGCAGTATTAAGACCCGAATCATGTACGACACTGGTTGCGCTTCTTGATGCTACAAGCCAAAATGAACATCTAGGCTTAGAAGGTTCAGAAGATGCCCAATCGCTACAAATGGTCAGCAAGTCACTTGACCAAAGCGAACATCATACACTGATCGACGTTCTATCCAAGCACTCGAAAGTGTTCGATTTTTCTAAAAATAGCCAAGGGCCCTTAATCCCAGCGTCCCGGATACGTCATCAGATCCACACCGAGTCGGCGTATCCCATTAGGCAGAAACCTTATCGAGTGGCACCATCGGAGCGCAAGATCATCAACGAGCAAGTACAAGAAATGCTTGAAAAGGGAATAATACAGGAATCGGCAAGTCCATGGGCTGCTCCGGTCATTCTAGTGAGGAAAAAGGATGGTACGTGGAGATTTTGCGTTGACTACCGCCGACTGAATTCTGTTACCAAAAAAGACGTTT
This sequence comes from Rhipicephalus microplus, assembly GCF_043290135.1. Lineage (NCBI taxonomy): Eukaryota > Metazoa > Arthropoda > Arachnida > Ixodida > Ixodidae > Rhipicephalus > Rhipicephalus microplus. The sequence goes on from NW_027464596.1 coordinate 445,086, forward strand.
ATCCACTGCCGCGCATCGATGACGCTCTAGACTGCCTGCATTCCGCGTCCTACTTTTCATCTGTCGACCTGAGATCAGGTTACTGGCAAATTCCGATGCACGCAGCTGACAAAGAAAAGACGGCATTCGTTACGACCGATGGACTTCACGAGTTCAACGTTATGCCATTCGGATTATGCAATGCTCCTGCGACATTCGAAAGATTTATGGACTCTATATTGCGTGGTTTAAAATGGCATATATATATGTGTGACCTTGATGATGTCGTATTTTTTGGACGTACGTTTGAGGAGCACAACACTCGCCTAGACCTCGTGCTAAGCTGCATTGAAAAAGCTGGCCTTGTATTGAATTCAAAAAAGTGCCACTTTGGCGAGCGACAGACGTTGGTGTTAGGACATCTTGTCGGCAAAGATGGCATTAGACCTGACCCACAAAAGACAGCGGCCGTTGAATCGTTCGAGCGTCCTAAATCTGTGAAACAACTGCGTAGCTTTATCGGGCTCTGCTCGTATTTCTGCCGGTTCGTACCCAAGTTTGCGGATGTGGTTCACCACCTGACGAGCCTTCTACGCAAGAACAGCCTGTTTCAGTGGACCTCCGAGTGTGATGCCGCTTTTCACAAGCTGAAGTGTTTGTTAACTTGGCAGCCAATACTTCGGCACTTCAATCCTTCGTCGCCCACGGAAATTCACACAGATGCAAGTGGCATCGGTATCGGTGCCGTTCTCGTTCAGCGTTCTGGCAAGAAGGAACACGTTGTGGCGTACGCAAGTCGTTCTTTAAGCAAGCCTGAACGCAACTACACAGTTACCGAACAGGAATGCCTAGCGGTAGTCTTTGCCGTGCAATGGTTTCGCTCATACATCTATGGTCGCCCGTTCACTATCGTCACAGATCACCATTCCCTGTGTTGGCTGATCAACCTTCGTGACCCATCCGGCCGCCTCGCACGATGGGCCATTCGTTTGCAAGAACATGTCTTCACCATCTCATACAAGACTGGCCGTCTACACGCTGATGCGGATTGCCTCTCCAGAATGCCGCTACCATCGACAGATTGTGAAGCCGATAACTTTGACCACCTTATCGCTTCTCTGTCGTCTGGCTTTCCCGATGCCATGACTTTCGCCGCTGAGCAGCGTGCTGACCCAAGCTTAAAAGCTCTCTTCCCTGGAGCGAGAAACTCATTAGGCGAAGGCCGATTCTGCGCCCGAAATAATCTTCTTTACCAGAGAAACTTGTCCCCGACGGGCGCCCGCTTTCTGCTGGTTGTTCCTGCGTCCATCCAAACGTCTGTTCTGCGTCTCACGCATGATGACCCCACCTCTGGCCATCTAGGCACCGCACGAACACTTAGTCGCACGAAACAGTGGTTCTATTGGCCGAAAATGAGCAAAACAATTCAGAACTACGTGGCCAGCTGTACGCAGTGCCAGAGCCACAAGCGGCCCTCCTCGGGTCCAGTTGGTCACCTGCAACCGGTAAAGCCTCCCGGTTCCCCTTTTGAAAAAGTTGGAATTGACCTGATGGGACCATTTCCACGCTCCTAAAAGGGAACCGGTGGATAATTGTATGCGCCGACTACCTGACGCGGTACTGCGAGACGGCTGCCTTATGCTCCGTCACGGCAGTCCAGGTTTCAGAGTTCCTGTTGCATTCAGTAATCCTCCGACACGGACCTCCCCGCGTGATAATAAGTGACCGTGGATGACAATTTACAGCTGATATTGTCGAATCATTACTTCGTTTGTGTGCCTCCAAGTTCCGACACTCAACTGCGTATCATTCGCAAACTAATGGTCTCACCGAGCGCACAAATCTAACGTTGATCAACATGTTGTCAATGTACGTCACCTCTGACCACAAAAACTGGGATGAAGTATTACCATTCGTCACGTACGCCTTCAACACGTCGAAACACGAAACGACAGGCTACAGCCCTTTCTATCTGCTCTACGCTCGCTCACCTCGACATACGCTGGACACTATTTTGCCTTTTGTCATCCATGACGATTTAACAATTGCGGAAACCTTGTGTCGTGCGGAAGAGACCCGTCGACTTGCCTGCTTACGTACACTGGCAGCGCAAGAGTCCTCCAAAACTCAATACGACAGTCAACACAGGCATGTAACCTATGCCCCCGGTGATCTAGTGTGGGTGTGGACCCCAATACGCAGACGTGGCTTGAGCCAAAAGCTACTGGCATACTATGCCGGTTCTTTTGTGATACTCCGTCGTGTCAGCGAGGTCAACTATGAAATTGCACGTGTCACCACTAGTGGCCGACGTTCATGCAAGACAGAGGTGACGCATGTTTCCCGCCTGAATCCGTGTACATGAAGGATGGAAGAAAGACTCGCCCAGAGGGCTTCGTCTAAGAGAGGAGGAATGATACAAAGTATCACTACCAGGAAAAACAAGGGAAGCGTGGGCAGAGAAGGAAGAGGACGTTGCCTCCACTGCGATCCCCCTAAGTGGGTACGAGCCATGGCGGTGGAGATCATCATCATTACACTGTGATCACGGACTCAGGGCCCAATAACCCCCCCCCATTCATCATCATCATCGTCATCATCAGCCTGACTACGTCCACTGCAGGACAAAGGCCTCTCCCATGTTCCGCCAGTTAACCCGGTCCTGTGCTTGCTGCTGCCAATTTATACCCGCAAACTTCTTAATCTCATCTGCCCACCTAATCTTCTGTCTCCCCCTAACCCACTTCCCTTCTCTGGGAATCCAGTCAGTTACCCTTAATGACCAGCGGTTATCCTGTCTACGCGCGACATGCCCTGCCCATGTCAATTTCTTCTTCTTGATTTCAGCTATGATGTCCTTAACCCCCGTTTGTTCCCTAATTCAGTCTGCTCTCTTCTTGGCTCTTAAGGTTACACCTACTATTTTTCTTTCCATTGCTCGCTGCATCGTCCTCAATTTAAGCTGAACCCTTTTTGTAAGTCTCCAGGTTTCTGCTCCGTAGCTAGGTACCGGCAAGATACAGCTGTTATATACCTTCCTCTTGAGGGATAGTGGCAATCTACCTGTCATAATTTGAGAGTGCGTGCCGAATGTGCTCCACCCCATTCTTATTCTTCTAGTTACTTCAATCTCGTGGTTCGGCTCTGCGGTTATTACCTGCCCTAAGTAGACATAGTCTTTTACAACTTCAAGTGCACTATTACCTATCTCGAAGCGCTGCTCCTTGCCGAGGTTGTTGTCCATTACTTTCGTTTTCTGCAGATGCAGATGGAATGCGTTAGTGAAAGGAAACATACACAGACCGCTGACATCACAAAGGTGAAGGGGAGAAGGGAGAGAGAGATGAAGGGGGAAGTGGAGGGAAGAGTGGAGGGGGGAAGTGGAAGGGGGGCGCCCGAGGGGAGTCCACCGTATATTATTTTTCTCTTCTTCTCTTTTTTCTTCTTTTTCTTTTCGTTTTTTTCTCTCTTTTTCTTTTTTTTCTTTTCTGTCTTTTTTCCTCTTTCCTTGCCCTCTGATTTGAGATTGTATAAAGCTCAGCACCTACAAACTGTATCTTTAATCCTGATGAAGGCCAGACTCTAGGCCGAAACGTCGAAATAAACCACGTTGTGACCGCTCATGGAGGATCTACTGGACTATATATATATATATATATATATATATATATATATATATATATATATATATATATATATATATTGTAGCGAAGCCTCCGAACTATGAAATGGGTCGAACTCTTGAGTACCTTCTAGTGGGGCTACCCAACAAGGACGCCGCTCGCGCTGAGAGCCCGCGCTTGGCCGTTACTGTCGCCATTGTGCTTGCTCGCTGTGGGCCGGCTAATAAACGCCTTAACATTTTTATGGAGAGTGCTGTGCCCTTCAAACATCTTCGGTTCACATTCGATGCCCTTGGAGCTTAGATCCCGTACCGTGCATTCAACCATGCAACAAGACGCCGCCCAGCAAATGCTTCCTCCTGCGCCGACGCCATGTTCCGGTGTCCCCCGCATCCGCGACCCACCTGTCTTCACCGGCGCGGATGGCACCGATGTCGAGGACTGGCTCGCCATGTACGAACGCGTCAGCGTCCCCAATAATTGGGACGAGGCAGGTAAACTCGGCAACCTGGTTTTCTACCTCGCGGGTGTGGCCGGCATGTGGTATAACAACCACGCGTCTGATTTCGCAACCTGGTCTGATTTGAAGACCGCTATCACCAACGTTTTTGGCCGCCCTGCCGTTCGTGAGCTGCAAGCCGAGCAGCGCTTACGCGAACGCGCTCAGCAGGCCGGTGAATCATTCACCAGTTACATTGAAGACGTCCTGGACCTATGCAAGAAATCCAACGACAGCATGTCCGAATCAGACAAGATCCAGAACGTCATGAAGGGCATTGCCGATGATGCCTTCACGATGCTGCTTGCCAAAAACCCAGGCACAGTAGCTGAGGTCATCACGCTGTGCCAGAGCTACGAGGAGCTCCGCAGGCAGCGTTTGATGACCCGTCGCTCCACACCACGAGATGCAGGGCTTGCAGGCTTGGAAGCGAGCTGTGACCAGGTGGCACTGCTGGCAGACCTCAAGTCCTTCATACGTGAGGAAATCGCACGGCAGTTCTCTCTCCTGCCCTTTTCCCACCCACCGGCTGCTCAACGATCGGCCACTACCATTTCCCCCCCCCCATCCGCCGAGCGATTGAGCAGGAAATAGCGGAGGTCATGCCTGCGTACCACCCACAACAGCTTCCGGCTCCTGTACCCCCAAGTTACGCCCAAGTGGTCGCCAGGCCGCCTCCAGTCGTTCAAGCGCCCGCCCCACTGACTTACGCCGAAGCTGCCGCACGACCTCCATCCTTTGCAGCGGGTATGCCGGCTACGTATGTTGACGTGACCTCTCAGACTCAGCTCCAGCACCCCCTTCAGCCTTTCCAGCCACCGTTCCGTCCATCGGCTCTTGCGTCATGGACAAGACCTACCCCGGCGAACCGATGGCGCACATCCGACAACCGGCCCATTTGCTTTGCCTGCGGTTACGCCGGCCATGTAGCACGTTATTGCACTCGCGTACAGACGCCCCATATCTCGTCGCCTGTTGCTGGCCAGATCAGGCGTACCTATCACGAGGAAACACCGTCTATGCCACCGCCAACTCGCCTAGCTTCATCTTCTCGTAGGTCACCGTCTCCACGACGTCGTTCCCCGTCCCCCATGCGGCCAAGTTCAGCTGCTCACGAGCGGGAAAACTAGTCGTCGCAGTCCCCGAGGCAAGGACTGCGATGCTATTGCATTGTGAAAGCCCTCAGAGCCGCCCATCTAATGTCATTGACGTGCTTGTGGACGGTGTTCACGCATCTGCTCTTATTGACACAGGAGCTGCAGTATCCGTTATGGACGAAAAATTTTGCCGCTTGCTTCGTAAAGTGACGACGCCAATTTCTGGATTGTCCCTTCGTACCGCCAATTTGCATCGTATCCATCCTACAGCAGGGTGCACAGCTCGCGTTGTCGTTCAGGACGTTCTTTATGTCGCCGAATTCATCATTATTCCCGCATGCTCTCATGACATCATCCTGGGGTGGGACTTTCTCTCCCGCAACGATGCCGTCATCCATTGTGCCGCCGCCGAAGTTGAACTCTCCCCCTTCTCGCATTTGACGCCGGAAGACAGTTCTTCGAAAGTGAGCAAGATTCTCGTGAAAGACGATACCATAGTGCCTCCAAGCTCCACGATTCGTGTATCTGTCTACTGCGCTGGACTCTCCGACACAATTGCACTCGTTTCGCCATCCGACCGTGCTTGCCGAAGGAAAGGGTTGCTAGTACCTTTCGCGACCGTGCAAATCACCCAGGGCAACGCCTCTATTTTCGTGACCAACCCATCCCCGTACACTGTTACCTTGGTTCGAGGGGAATGTCTCGGCAGAGTGGAACCAGTGGATAACGCACAAGTCCTGGACGTACCTGATGACTCGCGTTGTCCCAATTTGCGTACCATCAGTGCTGTTTCCACTTCTGATTCATCATCTCCTGATGTATTTGGCCCTTACATTGATGAAAACCTCACGTCGGTACAGCGTTCCCAGCTTCTGAACCTGTTGCGAGAATATCGTTCTTCTTTCGATGTCGGGCGAAGTTCTCTCGGTCGTGCATCCGCTGTTACGCATCGTATCGACACTGGTACCCATCCACCATTACGGCAACGTCCCTACCGCGTGTCGCCTGCAGAACGTCGGGAAATTAACGAGCAGGTTGGTGATATGCTCAGACGCGACGTTATTCGGCCCTCGGACAGTTCATGGGCGTCTCCTGTTGTTCTTGTTGCGAAGAAAGATGGTTCTGCGCGGTTCTGTGTGGACTACAGACGGCTCAATAAGATCACTCGCAAGGATGTTTACCCACTGCCGCGCATTGATGACGCAATCGACAGCCTTCACGGAGCCGAATTTTTTTCTTCTCTCGATCTGCGCTCGGGGTACTGGCAAGTACCCATGGCTGATGACGCTCGACCGAAGACTGCGTTCATCACACCCGACGGCTTGTACGAATTCAACGTCATGCCGTTTGGTCTATGTAATGCACCCGCGACCTTTGAGCGCATGATGGACACCGTTCTGCGCAACTTGAAATGGCATACGTGCTTGTGTTACCTTGATGACGTTGTTGTGTTCGCTCCAGATTTCTCTACGCACCTCCAACGTCTGAAAGAAGTTTTTGCACGTGTCAGCAATGCCGGCTTGCAACTAAATCTGAAGAAGTGCCGCTTTGCAGCACGGCAACTCACCATCCTTGGGTACGTCGTATCCAAGGATGGCATTCTTCCTGACCCAGCCAAGCTTCGGGCCGTGGCCGAATTCCCCAAACCTGCGTCCGTCAAAGAACTGCGTAGTTTCGTGGGCCTGTGCTCATACTTCCGACGCTTCATACAAAACTTTGCCAAGATCATATCACCGCTGACGAAGCTCCTTGGAAGTAACGGGTCCCTCAATTCGTGGTCGTCTGAGTGCGACGACGCCTTCGCGAAGCTCCGCCATGTGTTGACGTCTCCTCCCATTCTACGCCACTACGACCCTACGGCCCCGACGGAGCTGCACACAGACGCCAGCGGTGTAGGCCTCGGCGCTGTCCTGGCGCAGCGCAAACCCGGATTCCCTGAATATGTCGTAGCATATGCAAGCCGTACGCTCACGAGAGCTAAGACAAACTACACCGTCACGGTGAAAGAGTGCCTGGCGATCATCTGGGCTCTTACAAAGTTTCGACCGTATTTGTATGGTCGCCCATTCGATGTCGTCACCGACCATCATGCACTATGCTGGCTTTCATCATTGAAGGATCCCTCAGGCCGTCTCGCCCGTTGGGCTCTTCGTTTACAAGACTACGACATCCGCGTGCTGTACCGCAACGGACGCCAGCATGCTGACGCCGACGCCCTCTCACGCTCCCCTCTGCCTGAAGTGATGTGCTCTGCTCAGTATCCTCGGCGGCTGTTTCTGCCATTGACGTTGACATAATCGCGACCGAACAGCGATAGGATAATTGGATCGGCTCGCTGATCGACTTGCTCTCTGATCCATCCGCAACGCCATCCACGCGTGCATTGCGTCGACAAGCTCGCCATTTCGCCATTTGTGACGGCCTTCTACACCGACGCAATTACGACGCCGACGGCCGGCAGTGGTTACTCGTGATACCCCGCAGTCTACGGTCAGAGATATGTGATTTGTGATATGTGATCGATTTGTATGGACCACTTCCTCTGACGTCGGCTGGTAACCGCTGGGCCATCGTTGCCGTTGACCATTTTACGCGATACGCCGAAACCGCCGCTCTCCCTGCGGCTGCTGCGCGCGATGTTGCGTCCTTCCTGCTGCATCGATTTATACTGCGCCACGGACCACCCCAAGAGCTTCTCAGCGATTGAGGCCGTGTCTTCTTGTCGGAAGTCGTTGAAGCCATTCTGGCGGAGTGCCATTCTGTCCACCGCAAAACTACTGCTTAGCACCCACAGACGAATGGCCTCACCGAACGCTTTAACCGCACCCTCGGCGACATGCTTTCTATGTACGTCGCTGCCAACCACACTAATTGGCATAATATACTGCCCTTCGTCACCTACGCCTACAACACCACCCCTCAGAGCACGACTGGTTTTTCACCTTTCTACTTGCTGTATGGAAGGCAGCCGTCCTACACCATGGACACGATACTCCCGTACACGCCAGATCCATCTGAGTGTACACCTATTTCCGAGACAGCCAGGCTTGCTGAAGAGTGTTGCGAGCTTGCCAAGACTTTTACGACGCAAGAGAAAGAGCGGCAGAAGAGTATTCGTGATGGCTCCACCAATTCTGAGCCCACGTTCCTTCCTGGTGCGCTTGTATGTCTCTCGATCCCGACCTCTGCCGCTGGCCTCTCTTCCAAACTACGTCCCAAATACGAAGGCCCCTACCGTGTCATCAAGCGCACCTCACCCGTCAACTATCTGATCGAACCCGTTGAACAATCTTCGGACATGCACCGCCGTGGGCGAGACATCGTCAACGTGGAGCGCCTGAAGGCTTATTATGACCCGCTCATAATACCAAGCTGTTAGGTCGCCAGGCGGCCCCCTCTTCGACCCCGGGGTAATTGTAGCGAAGCCTCCGAACTATGAAATGGGTCGAACTCTTGAGTACCTTCTAGTGGGGCTACCCAACAAGGACGCCGCTCGCGCTGAGAGCCCGTGCTTGGCCGTTACTGTCGCCATTGTGCTTGCTCGCCGGCTAATAAACGCCTTAACAATATATATATATATATATATATATATATATATATATATATATATATATATATATATATATATATATATATATATATATATATATATATATATATATATATATTCAAATAGAGGTGTTGTACGTCGAAAAAGCTTCAGACGCAGCTTGGCAAAATATGCTTTATCAGGCAGGTCTGGCTAATGGCGAGCGGCGTGCGCGAGCTACTACTGCAGCCACCGATCATCGTCGTCTTCTTCATTGCCAGCAGAGCGTCCGTTATTCAGATTCATTAATTCATTAAAATTACTCCCCGCGAAATAAGGAGCCATCCTGGCGACCTATGGATAAGTAAACACGGGAGGGTCGTAGCAGGGCTTAAGTCTCGAGACGTGGACAATTTCCTGGCTACGACGACGTTGATCAGAAGATGGTTCCAGTGGCTCAATGAGGTAATTCACTGGTGGCGTTTTTTGTAGCACACGATATGGGCCGTGATACTAGGGGACCAACTTGGTAGAAAGGCCAGGTGTAGCAGAAGGGACATGCAGCCAGACGAGTGAACCTGGATCGTAGGAAGTAGTGTTACTTGATGCGTCATGGTGGTGCTTTTGGCGTCCTTGGTCTTGGGTTGTGAATGATCTGGCCAGTTAGCGGCATTCTTCAGCGTATGTGGCGGCTTGAGACAAAGTCGTGGACTCTGAGGAGTTAGGTTTGTACAAAAGAATGGTGTCCATAGTGCAAGAAGGTTCGCGTCCGTAAAGGAGGAAAAAAGGAGAGAACTCAGTAGTGCTGTTAATGGCGGTATTATAGGCGAACGTGATAAACGGGAGCACTCGGTCCTAATTGGAGTGGTCTGACGAGATATACATAGACAGCATGTCGCCAAGGGTGCGGTTGAAGCGCTCTGTCATTCCATTGGTCTGGGGATGATAGGCGCTTGTAGTGCGGTGAACGACGTGGCACTCACGCAGCAATGCTGTGATGACGTCTGACAAGAATACGCGACCACGATCGCTCAGTAACTCCCGAGGTGCTCCATGACGTAATACGATGTTGTGAAGTACGAAAGTCGCAACGTCTTTTGCTGTAGACGAGGGAAGGGATGAAGTTTCGGCATACCGCGTGAGATGGTCGACGGCAACTATGATCCAGCGGTTACCACGGTGAACGACGTGGCACTCACGCAGCAATGCTGTGATGACGTCTGACAAGAATACGCGACCACGATCGCTCAGTAACTCCCGAGGTGCTCCATGACGTAATACGATGTTGTGAAGTACGAAAGTCGCAACGTCTTTTGCTGTAGACGAGGGAAGGGATGAAGTTTCGGCATACCGCGTGAGATGGTCGACGGCAACTATGATCCAGCGGTTACCGTCAGCAGTGTTGGGAAGGGGACCATAGATATCGATGCCGACGCGGTCGAATGGTCGGGATGGGCATGGTAAGGGTAACAAGGTACCGCTGGCGTGATAAGGGGGGGTTTTTCGTCTCTGGCATGTCGAGCAGGCCCGAACGTATTGTCGTATAAATCGGTACATGCCACGCCAGTAATATCGGAGACGTATGCGAGAATAAGTCTTCAGGAAACCTGCGTGTCCACATTGGGGGTCGTCATGAAACGTGGAACAAATTTCGGATCGCAGATGGCGTGGAATCACGAGTAGCCACTGACGTCCACCGGGTGCGTAGTTGCGTCGGTACAGCATGTCGTCGTGAGTGGTGAAGTGCTCGACTTGCCGACGCAACGAGCGAGAAGGGGGGGGAAGCCGTCCGCCCAGCCAGGATGTCTAGAATCGAAGCAACCCACGGGTCCTTGCGTTGTTCTGATGGCATGTCGGCGATGGTGACAGCAGTGGCATCACAGGTTAGCCTTTCGCAGCAGTCCGGCTGAGGGGGTAGGGGCGAACGAGATAGGGCGTCTGCGTCCGAATGTTTCCGGCCGGAGCGATAGACCACGCGAATATTATATTCTTGGAGGCGTAATGCCCATCGGGCGAGGCGACCGCTTGGATCCTTCAGTGACGACAACCAGCAGAGGGCGTGGTGGTCAGTCACGACGTCAAAAGGGCGTTCGTACAAGTAAGGTCGAAATTTCTCTATCGCCCAAATAATGGCCAGACATTCCTTTTCAGTGACGGAATAGTTGATTTCGGCTTTGCTAAGAGTTCGGCTTGCGTAGGCAACGACGTACTCTTGGAAGCCGTCTTTCTTCTGTGCAAGAATAGCGCCTAGCCCGACACCACTAGCACTAGCGTCGGTGTGGATCTCTGTGGGTGCCGATGGGTCGTAATGTCGCAGAATAGGCGGCGACGTGAGGAGGCGGCGCAGTTCATTGAAAGAATCGTCACAGGTGGCAGACCAGGCTGAAAGGTCTCTGGAGCCGGCGAGGAGCTTGGTCAAACGAGCGATGATCGTCGCGAAATTGCGAACGAAGCGCCGGAAGTAAGAGCACAGGCCTATGAAGCTTCGGAGCTTTTTCATGGTGGTCGGTTTGGGAAATGCTGAAACGGCTGTAAGTTTGGCAGGGTCAGGATGAATGCCGTCTTTTGAAACCACGTGGCCAAGGATCGTAAGCTTTCGAGCGGCGAAATGGCACTTCTTAAGATTCAGTTGCAGCCCCCCGGCAGAAATACACGCGAGGACTTTCTCGAGGCGGGTTAACAGGGTTGCGAAATCAGTTGAAAAGACGACAATGTCATCTAAATAACAAAGGCAAACGTTCCATTTGAGGCCTCGAAGGATAGAGTCCATCATCCGCTCGAAAGTAGCTGGCGCGTTGCAGAGGCCGGAGGGCATGACTGTGAATTCGTAAAGCCCGTTGGGCGTGACAAAAGCAGTTTTTTCACGATCGGCCTCTGCCCTGGGTACCTGCCAGTATCCAGAGCGCAGATCTAAAGAAGAAAAAAATTCGGCTCCCTGTAGGCAGTCCAAGGCATCGTCAATGCGTGGCAGCGGATAGACATGTTTGCGCGTAATTCGGTTGAGACGTCGGTAGTCCACGCAAAACCTGATGGATTCGTCCTTCTTCTTCACCAACACAACTGGAGAGGCCCAGGGACTGATTGACGGTTCGATTATGCCACGTGTCAGCATGTCGTCAACCTGTTCATTAATGGCACAGCATTCGGTAGTTGACACACGATATGGACGCTGCCGTAATGGCGTCTCTTGACCGGTATCTATACGATGAACAACAGATGACGCTCGACCTAAGGAAGGCTGATTGTGGTCAAACGAGGCCCGAAAACGCTGTAGGAGCTTGATCAGCTGTTCCTGCTGCCCAGGCGTGAGGTTGCAATCAATGGACTTGCGGAATACATCCATAGGTTCATTAGCGTCAGCTGCCGGTGTAATGGCACAAGTCGGTAAGAATGGCTTGTCTGGATAGATCGGGTCTTCGAAAATACAATTTAAGGTCTCAAGGCTCCCCAGACACTCGCCGCGTAGCAGGATGTATGGGCAAGCAGAAACGTTGCACGCACAAAGTACCGCCGAACCATTGGAAAAGTTGATGACGGCAAACGGGAGGACGATGGTTCGGTGTTGCTCACTAGCTATAGTTGGTTGGAACAGGAGCGTCGAGTTAGTGACAGCAGAGGAAAACACAGGCACTAGGACGGCGGACAATGGCGCGATGTGGACGTCAGCTGCGGCAAACACTTCTGAGGGACTGTGGTGGTCGATATCAAGGCACGGATTCGTCAACGTGAGTTCAGCGCGAGCGCAGTCGACGAGGGCCTGATGGGTAGAAAGGAAATCCCATCCTAGTATGACGTCGTAAGATGAACGTGGGAGAACAACAAAGTTGACAGCGTACCAAACATCTTGAATAAGAACGCGTGCTGTGCACTGAGCTGTCGGCGCGATGAAATGGGAGGTGGCTGTACGCAGAGCAAGATTCGTAAGCGGCGTTGTAACTTTTCTCAAATCGTGACAGAGTTTTTCACTAATTACAGAAACGACGGCGCCTGTGTCGACAAATGCACGTACAGCAACACCTTCTACTAGCACATCAATTTCGTTGGGCGGACAAAGAGGAGGTCTTGGAAAGTTCAACGACGACGCCGTTCTTGCCTCCGGAACTGCGGCTGTCAGTTTTCCTCTCGAGCGGGGATCGTGCGCCGAAGCATCGGGGAGACAGATCGGCGACGGGGTGGTAATGACCGGCGAGAATTGACAGGGCGTCGTGGGGACAATGAGTCGGTGATATGAGAAGATGGTCGCTGGGGATTCTGGGCAGATTGGTAATTTGCAGAATTCCCATGATCTGGAGGCTGGAAGTTGCGACGGTGACAGTAGCGTGCTATATGTCCCACGAAACCGTATGCGAAACAGATGGGTCGATTATCCAAGGTGCGCCATGGGTTAACGACAGAAGATGCAGGTGGCGAAACGGGATGAGGTGCCGTGTATGTAGGCAGCGCCGTAGGGTAGGAGGACCCGGTGCCCCGGTGTGCGCCAGAGACAGGTGGGGCTGGGGGACTAGCAACGACGGCAGCGTAGGTCAACGGCGTAGGGACAGATGGCGATGGAGGCAGTGCCTGCGTGACCTGTGTCTCGATGACCTGGCGTAAACGTGGGTCTAACGAGGTCACTGGCGCGGATGCTTCGGCCACAAGAGAAAGCTGACACGCAACTTCTTCACGAATGAATTGTTTTATGTGGGGCAGTAAGACGGTGTGATCAGCAGTGACGTCGCGCACGAGGGCGGAAACTTCAGCCGTATCTTCAGCGGCCCTGCGCGTCGAGACACGCTGCTTACGCAACTAGTCGTACTCCTGACAGAGCTGGACAACATCGGTGACGGTCTGTGGGTTCCTAGCGACGAGCATCTGGAAGGTGTCGTCGTCAACTCCTTTGATGATGTGCTTGATTTTGTCGCGTATGGTTAGAGATTCATCGACCCGCTTGCAAAGAGACAAGACATCTTCAATGTAACTCGTAAAGGTGTCGTCCCTGCGCTGGACTCGACTACGGAGACGCTGTTCCGCGCGAAGCCGGCGCACGGCGGGACGACCGAAGACCGCGGCGATGGTGGTCTTGAAGGCGGACCAGTTAGTGATTTCGCCGCCGTGGTTCTTGAACCAGAGGCTGGCCACATCAGCGAGGTAAAAGCGCACGTTTGTGAGCTGGTCGCAGGCGTTCCACTTGTTGGAAGCGCTTACGATTTCGTACTCGACGAGCCAGTCCTCGACGTCTTGTACGTCGTTGCCGCGAAAAGTTGGTGGGTCGCGTTGCCGAGGTACGCCAGTACAGTAGACTGTCGTTGGTAAGGCAGCTTGAGAAGGGCCAGGAGCAGTCATGGTGAACGGTGAGGGTAGCGTCCGATTGCGAAGTTCCAGGTTGATGGGAACCCCGGCTCCTCCACCACTTCAAATAGAGGTGTTGTACGTCGAAAAAGCTTCAGACGCAGCTTGGCAAAATATGCTTTATCAGGCAGGTCTGGCTAATGGCGAGCGGCGTGCGCAAGCTACTACTGCAGCCACCGATTATCGTCGTCTTCTTCATTGCCAGCAGAGCGTCCGTTATTCAGTTTCATTAATTCATTACAATACACACACACACACACACACACACACACACACACACACACACACACACACACACACACACACACACACACACACACACACACACACACACACACACACATATATATATATATATATATATATATATATATATATATATATATATATATATATATGTGATATGGCACAACGGGAGCGTTGTCAGCAAGAATAAATATATTTATTTCCCAACAGTTTCGGGATGAGTTATACTAACATGAACTTCAAAACTTCGTTGCTGCCGCGTCTCTCTCGCCTTGAAAGATGTTTGCGAGAGTGAGAGAGAGCTAAAAGGAGGAAGAAAGAAAGAAAAAAGAGAAGAAAAAGTACAAAAAGAAAAAAAAGAAAAAAGAGGAAGGACCACTGTGAACATGAAGAAGGAAACCAAATATCGGTGTACGTCCACATCCGGTTCTTATCCCGTGCTGCTCAGTTCTCGACGTGTGTCGGGCCACCAAAGGTTGTCGCCGCGGTGGCGGGAGGGGTCCGTTGCGGTGTGCTTAGGGAAAGGGTTTTTCCTTAATGGGTCGGTCGGCTCTTTACCTTTAATCTTCGTCCGTTTACTTTCAGTGGTCATCAAGTGGTAAGAGAACCTAAACACTTTGTATGTGCATGTGAAAAAAAAGAAAAAAATGGAAAAAGAAAAAAATAAAAAAAGCAAGAAAGGACAGTCTACACGTACGAGTCCGTCAGAAAGAAACAAGCATGGTCTCCAGCTATCAATCTTTGTCACAAGTTTCCTCCTGGATTACTTCTCGGAGGCAGGAGAGTCTTCCGGGGTCCTTGTTGATTCCGGCTACTAATGTTTTAAATTTGAAAATAAAGTATGCCTCACGCTGTTCGCGCTCGCGGCTGTTTGAGAAACCAGACTGCAAAAGAGTTACGCTTATATTTTCAAAACTGTGGTTTGGCAGGCGCAGATGTCTAGATAAATGTAGCTTTGGCAGTGTAGTGGCGTGGTACCGGTGATTATTGAACCGCAGCCGAAATGGCGTGTCTGTTTGGCCGATATATTCTTGTCCACAGATAGTGCAATGTAGCATGTATATTACGTTACTGGACTCACAATTAAGGCTTTCAGTTATGCAGAATTCAAAATCCGAGAAGTTCACTTTTGATTCACGTGTTATGACCATCTGTGGGCATACCTCGCATCGAGCTTTTCTGCAGGGATGGCACCGTGATTGAATTTCGGGAGGGTTTGTTTGTTTTTGCTCTGACAAGATTGCCCTTCAGATTTTTATCCCGGCGGTACGCCACGTGAGGTGGCTTCGCGAAAATAGAAGTTAGTCGTTTGCTTTGCCTGATTATGTTGAAATCACGGGAAACTATGTTGTTGATTCGTGACGCTGATGAGGGGTAAGTTAGTACAAGGTTCGTTTGGCAAGTCGTTTCAGATATTCTGTTTGTTCCCTTATTTATATTATTCCTGTTCACGTTGCGAGCACGTAGTATGGCATCGTCAATAAAGTCTTCCGGATAATTTTGTTTAAATAAGGAATGCTTTAGGTGTTCTGCATGTCTGTCGAATTCCCGCATATCGGTGCATATTATTCGATACCGGTAGGCCTGAGAATATGGAATACCCGTTTTTCAATGCTTAGGGTAGCTGCTGTTGAAATGTAGGTACATTTAACGGTCTTTAGGCTTTTTGGAAAGGTTTGTTGACAAGCGCTCATTTTTGACCGTGACAGTGACGTCCAAGAAGTTAATGCTAGTTTTGGAAATTTCGTGGGTGAATTTAATTGGCGGGTGCCACTTGTTAAAATCTCCTATGAAGCGAAAAAGACTTCCCTCATTGCGGTTCCATATGATGAAAATATCGTCTAAGTATCTTCTGTAGTAGAAAGGTTTCAAGGTGCATCCCTCAATGAATAGAATTTCAAGTGAATCCATAAAGGTGCTCGCGAAGTATTGGACCATTTTCGTGCCCATTGCAGTGCCACTGACCTGAAGGAAAAGCTTGCCATTGAACTCAAAATGGTTATAATTTAGTACAAGTTCAAGAAGTGTAAACAGTACCTCGTCACTTACACCAGTTGATGAGTCAGATTTTACATATTCAAGAACCATAGCCGCTCTTCCGTCATGGTGGGGTATGTTGGTGTACAGTGAGCAGACGTCCATGGTCACCAGAAAACTACTGCCTGGGATGTCGAGACATGAAGTTTCGGAGATGAAGTGGTTTGTGTCCTTTAGGTAATAAGAAAGTTTTAGGGGGATGTTCTTTATTAAGGAATTGATAAATCCTGATATATTTTCTGTTGATGTGCTGTTACTGGATACTACCGGACGTCCCGGAATGCCTGCCTTGTGTATTTTGGGGAGCAAATAGAATCAACCGGGAGCAGAATGGGCCGGTAACATTGCTCTCAACATTTTGCCGGTATTTTCTCATCCCGGCGGTGATTAGTTAGCGTTACTTTTATCTTCAACCCTAAATAATCTCCGCCGGGACGAGAAAATTACCGGCAAAATGTCTGCCTGATTTTGTTACGAACGACGTCCGTAAGATCAGCGATACTCGGAGAGGACGATAAATGAGATTTCCGAAGTTCATCGCGTACAACCTGCTGTATGAGTTCCGTGAGGACCTCCCTGTTATCACCTCCTGTTACAAGCGAGCATGCAGTGGACATGGCCGTCTAACGCTCACACTGCGACAGCCCGTGCCCGAGCATGCGCGCCATAATTGTAGCTTCACGTATGAACTCCGACACAGTCATAGGAGGGTTGCGCACAAGGCCCGCGAAAAACATCTCCTTTTCGCCTCGCATTAGCAGGCGCACCTTGTCTTCTGGCATGTGGGGGTCAGCCCGTCGAAATAATCGTGACATCTCTTCTACAAACATAACGACGCTCTCGTTTGGCATTTGAAAGCACGAAGAAGGTGCCTGCGCCGTTCTCTTTTTCCGTTCGGAGTTACTGGACGCCTCGAGAAGCTGCCGATGGAATACCTGCCAACTCGTTGATGAAGCTTCGTGGTTCTCGCACCACACTCGTGCCGCGTTCAAGTGCCAGCAACCAGCCAACACAAACTTGAGAAGTAGTTCTGTTTACATTATCCTGAGTTGGTGTCATCGTCGCGAAGAGCTCTACATCTCGTTCAGTCGCGAGGCGTGCACATTATCATCGATTTTTAAAATTTTCTCTTGTATGTTTGCCATTGGTATCTCGTAGATGTTGTGTTAACCAAATCTATCACACTCATCGCCTCGCCTTTGAAATTTTCTATCGAAGGTCTTTTAACTAACGTTGCAGTTAGAAACGCACGCACGTGCCCTCATGATAAACCGACCCTTACGTGAGTATTCCAGGTCCTCAGCCTCCGTCGTAAAACATGAATGAAAAGCAAAGCAAGCTGGCAAAATAATTTCATACTTGTGGGTGAACTCTCTGTGAGCAATACATCTCGTCGCGCATGCTGACGAGGCGTGTACATTGTTAAAATATCATCGCAGAGTCAGGGCCGATGATACTGTGAAATCCTAGCCGAGATAAATTGGTTGTATGAATGCCTTCCCACCATTTGTTCAGGTGAAACAATGTGTGTTGCAAAGAAGCTGTCAGTGCTACATCGTGGCTGACGGGGCCAGATTGATAATTACTAAAGCCCTTGTCTCGTCGATTGTGCCTCACCCTCGTGCTGATGCTGCACTGTTAGCATTGGTTACTTCTTTCATTAGTCGAAAATTTTCGTGTTCATAAGGCTCGTAGCCAGTGAGCTCAGACACAGTGAACAACCAAGTAGAAGCATCACTCAATATTTGCCATTTTTCAACACAGGAATAGGATGGGTGCGTGCACAGTGTGGGCACATGAAACAGGGAAGTATAGGTGTGGCACAATGACGGTGCATAATTAGGTGTCAGTGTTGCTTACACGAAGCTCACAGAGGAGTCAAGAAGGCTACGCGAAAGGAACGTAACCATTTGAATCTGTGCAATAGAACCACGGAGTGTGAAATTCTCGATAACTACGTCCTACATACAAAAATATCGTACACGAGTATATGTCACTCCAAGTACAAGCATGCGCTACATAGGTCTCAAAAGAATGCGAGTTTTGCTAAATAATATAAGCATAGACGGGGACAAACTTTTCATAACACGTGCAGAAAACAGCAGAACCAGTAATTGGACGAACTAGACTCATGGGCCGTGTTCTCGAACGGTCACTCTCAGGGATTAATTTTCGATATGCTTCACAAAGCTAGCACCTGATACGTTAAAGTTAGCTTCTGTTTATTTGAACCGTCACTTCATGCGCATACTCGGGCGAAACTTGAAATGCAATTCATTTGAAAGAACCCGTGCTTATGCCCCCCGCCTTCCTGATTCTTGGCGTGCAAGTATATACTAAGACTATCTATCTATCTATCTATCTATCTATCTATCTATCTATCTATCTATCTATCTATCTATCTATCTATCTATCTATCTATCTATCTATCTATCTATCTATCTATCTATCTATCTATCTATCTATCTATCTATCTATCTATCTATCTATCTATCTATCTATCTATCTATCTATCTATCTATCTATCTATATATCTATCTATCTATCTATCTATCTATCTATCTATCTATCTATCTATCTATCTATCTATCTATCTATCTATCTATCTATCTATCTATCTATCTATCTATCTATCTATCCATCTATCTATCTATCTATCTGTCTATCTATCTATCTGTCTATCTATCTATGTACCGCCTACGACTTTCAGCTCTCTTGGCCCTTTAGCTAATGGTATCGATGCCGTATTAATTCCTGCTGCAAACAGCAGGAATTCAATCCTAGCATTCTTTGTGGCGATCAAGTGTTCTACCACACAGCCACGCCAGACCTCATAAACACTTTGCAAATAGACCCTAATGTTCATGAAACGTCAGTTCTGGTTGCAGTACCGGCTATAAAATTTTACAAACATTATATATGCACTCCTATGATCCGGCCGTCATGTCGTCTTCACCTCCATTCTAGTTAGGCGCCATCCGCTGAAGTAGATTTGCGTAGCAGTGTTATGGGCTACCATCCTCGTGAGCCCCAGCGCAAACACGAGCGCTTTACATCAGCTTACCACTTTTGGTGTTGCTAATATCCATGTGGATGTTGCATCATTTTGCAACTGCAAACAACCGCTAATATAAAGCATATGAGTCTGTTCAGCGCGTGTGTAGCCTTCGATATGTGCATATATTGAGTGCCACTATATAATGAATCCCTCAATAAAAATATTAAACACATTCACGTTGCATGCGCATGCTTCGCATAACATCGACTCACGAGGTAGCTGGGATCTGCGAAAAGTATTTTGGTTGTGAATATGTGCTTACACCCTCAATACCGAATTAAAACCTTACAGCTGCAACGCGTAGTATTTATATGGAAAATGAATGCTGTTTATACTTAAAATAAAAGTAGTTAAATAGAGTTCGGTAGAGAATTAGTGCAGCGAACATGCGAATGCTATGATTTATTAATGCACTGCGTTCCGTTACGGATGCCTCATATTTGTCGCGGTACAGTTTAAGTGCTTGGTAACTTGCTTTAGAATACAAATAAGAGCTTCGTTATTGTCATTCAAGACACTTATAAAAGGAAGTACCTGATAAAGTCTGAATCCAACCATATGAATAATGAGAACACAAGCAATATTTTGGCAGGGGAAAACGAGTGATAACCCGAAATATGGTCACGTCCTAGTTTTTTGTTCGTTATTTCTTTTGTATTTCCAGAAGGATGGTGGAACGTATAGATAATGTGTGTCCGCCGGTTAGACAGACAGAAGCGAAACCAAGCTTTTCCTTAAGAGCTTTCATTAAAGTGAGCCAGCTGGAGGAGGTTTATCGCAGAGAAAAATAAACAAGCAGAAGAAAGCTATTTTAAATAGTTTAGTATACTTGTTTATTTTTCCTATACTTCTACGATTTGGCACAAAAGAGAGGATTCCCGCCGCAGGGGTCTGCCAAATTGATAATCGTTATCGAATAACAAGGCAGAAATGCACACCCAGGTGAAGATAATATGAGTCTCTCAGTGATAACCGATACACGCGTGTTGCAATAAGCAGAAGCCTGTCCGCAACACTCCAGAATTCCTTGAAAAGGGGCACCTGGAGAGTACGATCGCAGTTTACGGCGGAATGGTTGAAGTCTCTCACTCAATACCTAGAGATATCTGCAAGTATAGCTTACAGATCGAAGAAAACAAAAAATAAATCGCACGTTTTTTCTCAGGATAGACGTTTGGAAGAAAAACAAAGAAACAAGTAATCAAGCAAGCAAAAACGCGTTCACAAGACGAGTTCAACATCGGGTTTTCGATCTCTGTGTACGAGTGTACAACGGCAGTGCCCAAACAAATTGATGGGGCCGTCCGAGATGACAGGGTTGACTGCTGCATTGTGGATCCTCTGCAACAGCGTCTATGGAAGCAACAAGGAGCCAAACATGGCTCCCGGTCGAAGCGTGATCGTGCACCTGTTCGAGTGGAGGTTTGATGACATTGCCGAAGAATGCGAGACATTCCTTGGACCGCGCGACTACGGTGATGTTCAGGCAAGTTGCTAACGCACTCTATTTCTGCCTCTCTTTCTCAGTATATATATATATATATATATATATATATATATATATATATATATATATATATATATATATATATATATATATATATATATATATATATATATATATATATATATATATATATATATATATATATATATATATATAAGGTATGGCATATGGCACAACGGGAGCGTTGTCAACAAGGATTAATATATTTATTTCCCAACAGTTTCGGGAGGGGTCCTCCCTTCATCAGGGGATGAGTTATATACAAGTATATAACTCATCCTCTGATGAAGGCAGGACCCCTCTCGAAACTGCTGGAAAATAAATATATTTATCCTTGATGACAACGCTTCCGTCGTGCCATATCCCATACCTTCACAAAGACTAACTGGCCCATTGCATTATTACTCCCACTATACATATATATAAAGCGCAGGATTTTGCTCTTCTAGGCAGACTAGTCGCTGACCAACATGATGTAGAAACAGATCAGCAAGCATCTCTTTTAGAAGTATTTAGTGTGGCTCTGTATCGGCTGGCCACCTAAACTTAGCCGTTCGTCTAGTTGTGACGTGATATTAACGTCTGCAACGTAGACATCGGGACTTCGCCTCGAGTTAGCTCAACCTGCTCGAAGTCACCTGCAAGCACTAGCCTCCCGAAGCCACCAGCGTTGCAACACCGCCGACATCGCAGTCGTGTCAGAACTCTAATCGACTTCTCGCATCCGATCGTCGGGGACGCAACGCTGCCGGTCATCACACGTATGCCTTCACCTGTTTATATCTTCGAACTTTCTCCTCAGTAGTTCGATTGTTGTTAGTTTGTGTAGTTTGTAATAGTTCTCTCTCGTAAGCTGATTTATTGTTTTGTTTATATATTTTTTTAATTGTATCAAGTGTTGATGTATTTTGTTAGTTGTATTGAAGTGTTGTACTATACCCCGTGTGCTGCAATATCACTAGAGTAAAGTTTGTTTTGTTTTCTCACGTCTCTGATCTCTTCACTGTCTGTGCTTGCGTATGGAACGAACTAACCTGCTGTCATTTCCGTCGCCGACTTCGCGCTGGCGACGCTAGAGTGGCAGCTTGTAACAAAACTGGCGTCGGCAAGACAAGACGTTCCGTACAAGAGTAAGACAGTGAGGAGTGAACGAGAACCGTGCGGACAGCGTGGTGATAGAGCCGCACAGTTCAAGCGGTTGCATCCTGCATATGATTGCGCTGGTTTTATAGTGGCATTATAGTGACAGTTTGCAGTATGGAGTGTATGGAATTTGATAAGTGGATCACGCACGGTAAACAGTTAGGCCTTGAGGGCGCCGAACTGAGACAATAGGTTAAGGAGCAGCAAGAACAGGCGCAGGCGTTAGCCAGAGAAGAGCGGGCACTGGCCCGGGAGGAAAAGGAAAAAGAAAGGAAGAGAGAACGCGAAGTAAAGGAGAGAGAACGGGAAGAAAAGGAGAGAGAGCGTGAAGAAAGGGAGAAGGAACGAGAAGCGGCAAGGGAAGCAGCAAGTAAAGCCGGAGAACGGGAAGTGCAGTTACTGCAAATAAAGATTCGCCTCAGTGAGAGTAGCAGGGTGAGCCGATCCAGCAGTGAGCACGGCGATGCCGGGGAGGAGCCGAGTTTGAGAATACACGCAGGTAGACTGCTCGTCACCTTTGACGAAAGAAGGGACGACTTTTGCGTTATACGCCGGTTTGGGAGCATTGACAGAGGGCAAAAGTGGCCTGAAAGCCATTGGGCGACGGCGCTTTCGACATGTCTTACAGGAGAGGCGCTAAGTGTTTATGGCAGGCTATTACCTACAGATGCAGTGGACTACACCAAGGTTGAAACCGCCCTCCTGAAGCGCTTTCGCTTCACGGCGGATGGGTTCCGAGACAAGTTTAATAAGAAGAGGCCTGTAGGGGGTGAAACAGCAACACAGTACGCGGCTTGCCTAAGACATTACTTCGATAGATGGGTTGAGCTGTCCAAAACTGAGACAGAATTCGAGTCCCTCTGCGCACTGTTGATTAGAGAGAGGTTTTTGCATAGATGTGGTTCGAACCTGGCATTATATTTTAAAGAAAGAAGGGCGGAATTCCTGGGAGACATGCTTGAGCTGGCAGACCAGTTTTTGGAAGCTCAGGGCGGAGCAAATCTAGCGAAAACCAAGAAAGATGGTCGCATAACGGACGAGAAGGGGAAATATGAAAAAGGAGGCAACAGCCACTCACCACTACCACGGTGCTATAATTGCAATCGTGGGCGTCAACCGCCGCACTTGTGTCGCAACAGACCTGCCGCTAATGTAGCCATCGTCTGCTTCAAGTGTGGGAAAAATGACATATGGCAAACGACTGCCGGTCAGGAGCAAATAACTCACTCCAGGCGTCCTGCCTCTACACACCAAGGGAAACGCGTGAGGATCCCATATGAGACGGGTATATCGAGCTTAGGAATGGCGAAAAAGTCCCCGTCGTCAATGCCGTAAGGGTGACACCGCCGGAAAATCTGGCCGAGAACCTATCAGGGGCCACAGGGACTCTCCGAGTCACAGACATATCAGTGTTGCGTGATACGGGGTGCAACACAGTAATCGTGCGGAGGAAGTTGGTGAAGGATGACGAGCTGACAGATACAAGCAGACTCGTCTACTTGGTTGACGGAACAGCGAGGATGCTGCCCGAAGCACGGATTGAGGTTGACACCCCCTATTTTACTGGCAATCTGACACACTATGCCTGCAAGATCCACTGTATGACCTCATTCTGGGCAATTTCGATGGCGTAAGACCTCCTAATTATCCCAGAAAGGAGACTGAAAAACCTGTCTCGACAAAGGAGTTAAAGGAAGAGCCTGTAGCAGCAGCTATCACCCGTTCCCAAGCACATGCACAGCTGGGAAAATTTGCCAAGCTTCGTACGCCTAGATCACAGCGAGATTGCCTGGAGATAACTACGGCTGCGAGCAGAGGGGAGATGCGACACTCAAACAGTCTTTTGAGAAGATCGGCAGGAAGCAAACATGCCGAATTGAGAAGGGAAGCGTCGAGTATAAACAAGAACAGGGACTGCTGTACCGACAGTACTCAGAGGCCAACGGACGGCTTGTACGCCAATTAGTCGTTCCGCACTGCCACCTAGAAGCTGTGCTTAAAACAGCACACGATGGTATCATGGCAGGACACTTGGGCACGCAGAAAACCAAGGACCGGATCTCGGAGGCGTTTTTTTGGCCAGGCATCACAGCTGACGTAAAAAGGTTCGTCGCCTCATGTGACATTTGTCAGCGCAGCGTACCAAAGGGCCGTGTACCACATGTTCCACTGGGGAGGGCACCCATAATCGACACCCCGTTCAAGTGAGTTGCGATCGATATAGTGGGACCGATTCACCCGCCCTCAAAGCATGGGAACCGATACATTTTGACTTTAATGGATTATGCCACCCGGTATCCAGACGCAGTGGCGCTCCCGAGTATCGAAACTAAGCGAGTGGCCGAAGCCCTGGTCGAGATGTTCTCCAGATTTGGCGTCCCCCGCGAGGTACTGAGCGACCGTGGCACGAACTTCACATCGGACCTGATGGAGGAAGTAGCGCGGCTCCTTTCCGTGCGCCAGCTCCACACCACCCCATATCACCTCATGGCGAATGGCTTGGTGGAAAAATTCAACGGCACCTTAAAATTAATGTTGAAGCGCATGTGCGCCGAAACACCGAGAGATGGGGACCGCTATCTGGCACATCTCTTCTTTGCCTATAGGGAGGTTCTGCAGGCCAGTATGGGGTTTTCACCCTTCGAGCTTCTCTACGGCCGCCAAATGAGGGCACCCTTGGCGATACTGAAGGAGCTGTAGACGAACGCCGACTTGACTGAAGAAGCTAAGACGACGTACCAGCACCTTCGGAACCGTTCGACCTTCGGAACCGTTTGGAGGAAACGTGCCGCCTGGCACACGAGGAGTTGGAAAAAGCCGGAGCACGGTACACGAAGCTGTACAACCGAAAGGTGAAGAAGCGGAGTTTCATTTCATTTCAGTTCATTTTATTTTATTTACCCTCAGTGCCGTATGGCATTATAGAGGGGAGTGGAAATATAGTTTAGAAGGAAAAAGAAAATACAGCATGAGAATATACAGCATAGAAAATACATATTATACAGCAGAATGTACAGCAGAGAAAATACAGCATGAGAATAAACAATGCAACAAACATAAAAATAAAGATGTAAAGAAAAACTCCTGATTATAAAATAGTAGCTGTGCAATGACAGTGAACATAATACAATTTTGAGTAACGTTTAGCTCATACAATACTGAGTAAGGTTTGACGGAAAACATTGTTATTAGTAATAGTGACGATGTCATCGGGAAGGTGGTTCCAATCTACTGATGTACGAGGTATAAATGATGGAGAAAAACACTGGGAGTTGCAGGATGCAATTCCAACCTTATGACGATGGTAGATGCGAGAGGATATGTTCTGAGGATTGAGGATTAATTGGTTATGTAGGGTGGGGTGATGGAATAATTTGTGAAGTGTACTCAAACGAGATATTTTCCGACAGGATGCAAGGGAAGGAAGGCCTAGGCTCGATTTCATTGAACTGATACTGGCGATGCGATTGTAGTTAGAAAGGATGAAACGGGCGGAGTTATTCTGTACGCGCTCAAGTGAAGTAACCAGTTATCGTGGTAAGGATCCCACACTGATGATGCATATTCAAGTTTGGAACGTATTAATGTTTTGTACAACAGAAGATTTAGTGCAGAAGGTGCTTTTGAAAAGTTACGACGTATGTAGCCTAACATGCGATTAGCATTATTAGTAATGTATGCGATGTGGGGTGCCCAAGATACGTTAGATGTGATAAGAATGCCCAAGTATGTATACGAGGAGACTGGATCAAGCGAGAAGTCGCTTAAGTAGTATTTAAGTGGGGTGTTAGCAGATCTAGTTACGCGCATTACCTTACATTTAGCGATGTTCTAAGTCCATTCGCCGTGTGCTGCACCAAGCTGCTACTTTGTTAAGATCTTAAACTGTCATTATTACTAGTTATTTCACGAAAAATGACGCAGTCATCTGCAAAAAGATGAATGTTACAAGAAAGTAAAGACGTGAGGTCATTAATATAAATTAGAAACAAAAGAGGACCAAGAACTGACCCTTGCGGTACACCTGAGTGGACTGCAGCAGATGACAAACTGTGATTGTTAGCAGTAACATATTGAACACGGTTAAACAGAAAACACTCCATCCACTTGAGTAAACTATTGTCAATATTTAGTAGGCTCAGTTTGAACAGTAGTAGTTGGTGACAGACTTTATGGAAAGCCTTACTCAAGTCTAAAAAAATGCAATCAGCACATGATGAACGGTCTAAAATGTGATGCAGCTTGTGAGTGAAATATATGAGCTGTGTTTCGCGTGAAAATTGTTTGCGAAAACCATGTTGTGCTGGTGTAAAAAAAGAATTCGATTCAAGGAAGTTAATGAGGTTGGTGAAAATGACATGTTCTAATAATATACAGGAAGTGCTTGTTAACGAAATAGGGCGATCACTTTTCGGAGTGTTCACTGCCTGACTTAAAGATTGGAACCAACTTCCCGATTTTTTTATTGTGTAGGAATGGTTGATGTATCTAAGGACTGTTGAAAGATGTTGTTAGTATCACTGAACTGTAAGTAACGGTTCGTTTCAGAGATTTGGTACAAATATTGTCATTGGCAGGGGATGAGTGAATGGGCAAGTTATCTATGAGTTTAGTGATACCATAATGTTCAACGGAAATTGGTGGCATTACAATATAATTGAAGTTTTGCACATAGAGCTGGATGACGTTAACAAGTCGAGAAAAGTTGTTTTTAAAAGTGTCATTAAGTAGATCGGTGCAAAGTCAGTAGGAACTGAATTGTCAAAATGATCTACTAGAACTATGGTGTTATCTGGTAAAGGGTTAATTAAGCGCCAAAATTTACGTACATTATTTGCAAGCATATCTGGGAGAGTTCGAGAACGAAATGTAATTTAGAGGATTTTAAGGCGGTAAGGTAAGCGTTGTGCGCTGCTTTGTAAATAGCCCAACGGTCTTCAGGAGGCGCTAGTTTTGCTGATCTGTAAAGCTGTTTTTTACGGTTAGATAGGCGTTTGATGTAGGTGTTGTACCATGGTGCCTGGTGATTAGAAATGATGGTTCGGTCAGGAATTTATTTCTTAGTAAGTTCGTCTACTTTTGCAGCAAAAATATCCCAGTTCGATTGGACAGAGCGATCACTGAACTGAATAAAACAGGAAGCAACAAAGTTCGATAGTTCGTCATTAATGGCATCGAAGTTTTCATTACTGTAATCGACTATGAGTTTTTTCACTTTAGTTCGTTTTGGGGGTGGCATTTTAAGGTGAAAAGCAAGCATAGAATGATCACTAATACCAGGCATATAAGTGATTTCAGAGGCTAGATCAGGCGAGTTGGTCAAGATAAGGTCAAGGGTACTTGAAGTGGTACTGGTTATTCTTGTAGGTTGGGTCACCAGTTGACACAGCCTAAAAACAGAACACATATCTACGAAATCCTTGGCTTGTGCTGAAAAAGGTGATAAGCTCGGTGAATCAATGTTCCAATTTAAGTTGGGCAGGTTAAAATCGCCTAGTAGAAACAGAGGCGTGAAAGGAAAGGGCGAAGCGACTATGTTTATGAAATTGTGGAGTTCACTTATGAACGTTTTCGAAGATGAAGGCGACCGATAGCATACCCCTAGGATGATTTTTAAGTGATGAATTGTTAGCTGAACCCATACTATTTCAATGCCGTGATTCATCTGTGTACATGACGATGGAAGGCATTTTGATATAGCTAAGAGTACGCCTCCTTCTCGGCGCAGTGTGCGATCACAGCAATAAGTAGTAAAGTCTTGCGCATTATCAAACAATTCATTGGCATGCGTATTTAGAGAAAGCCACGTTTCAGTAAGTGCAATCACATGAGCGCCGCACGAATCTATCACGGATGATAAGGAGTCAGACTTGCTAGCAATGCTTCTTGTGTTTGAATAAAAGAAGGATAGCTTCGCTTTAGAAGCAGGTAATAGACCATCTCCCCTCTTGTTTCCCTATTATGAACTGTTTGTAGGTTGATGTCGAGCGTGGCCTGCCTAAGAAGCTTGTGATTGCGATTCTTCGACGATGCCAAGGTTAGTATTGTAGATATAACACTTGCCGTTACCTAGCATCTTATTGTAGCAAAGTTTAAAGGATGCAGCATTACGCTGATTGTTACGAAATTCAGTTAGCTTTTTGCGGGCGAGGTGGGTGGTTGCTGAAAAATCTTCCAATACACCGATGTTCCTTTGTTTCAATTGGCCTCGGAGCGAAAAAAGTTGCTCTTTAGATTTGAGGTTGGTAAGCTTGACTATTATCGGGCGGCACTTGGTAGGAGAAAGGAACCTAGCCTATGTGCCCTCTCAGTTTCAACCCCGGAGACAAGGTACTGATGTTACTACCCACCGACACGAACAAGCTGCTGCTCCAATGGAAGGGCCCTTTTGAAGTCCGGGAAAAGAAAGGTGAAGCTGACTACGTCGTAAACATGGCTGGTGGCAGAAAAATCTTACACGCCAACTAACTGACAAGACACGAGGAGAGGGACAGCCGCTCCATCAAGGTGTGCAACGTGACATTTGGTGTTGTGGAATCGAGCGAGGACGAGAATATTCCAACCCCTGACTGGCTGAAAGTAGAAGGGGAAGAAGACGTGAAGCTCTCTGACAAACTGGACGCTCAGCAGATTGGACTGATGCAAAGAATTGTCAGGGAACACACTCGCATTTTCTCGAATGTCCCGGGCAAAACTGACTGGGTCCACTGCAACCTCGAACTCACCACGAGTAACCCCGTCCACGTGAAACAATACCCTCTTCCCTTTGCAACGTGGGAAGGTGTAGAGAAAGAGGTGCGGGAGACGGAGAAGCTCGGCGCCATTGAGAAATCAGAGTCACCTTATAATTCGCCAGTCATTTTGGCAAAGAAACCCGACGGTACATATCGACTGTGTATCAATGTTCGGCGCCTGAACAACGTTCTGGTGGCTGACTCCGAACCTATGACAAGAACTGCCGCGGTGTTTGCTACAGTGGGAAAGAAGAAGTATTTCTCGAAGCTCGACTTCGTGAAGGGCCATTGGCAGATCCCGCTGACCGAAGAGTCCAAAGCGAAGACGGCCTTCTCGACGACATCGGGACTATATCAGTTCCGCTTCACGCCATTCGGCATCAAGAGAGCGCCTGCTGTATTTGCTTAGTGGATGCGGAAGGTTGCAGAAGGTATACCCGGTCTGGACCACTACTACGATGATGTACTGGTAGCCACCGAGACATGGGAAGAGCACCTGAGGTCTCTGGGACTGCTTTTTGAGCGCATACAGAGGGCCAGGCTTACAGTGCGCCCCAGTAAATGCGAACTTGGTGTGGAAGAAATCGACTTCTTGGGACACCAAGTTTGCAGGGGCAGATTGCAACCACTGGAGAAAACACTCGACAAGATCGAAGCTGCATCACGTCCTTCAACGAAGCGACAAGTGTGCGCCTTCCTCGGTTTGACCGGGTACTATCGGGAATTTATCCCGAATTACGCAGAAGTCAGCGCTCCCCTTAAAGATTAAACCTTGAAGGGCGAAGCTAACTCGGTGAAATGGACAGCAGCCCAGGAGGAGGCTTTTCGAAGTCTCAAACAACATGTCTCTACGGGGCCGATACTACGGCTACCAAATTTGCACCAACCACTCGTACTTCGAACGGACGCATCGGACACGAGTCTCGGAGCCGTGCTCATGCAAGCCCACGAAGGCAAGCTCCACCCCACAGCTTATGCCAGCCGAGAGCTGCTTCCACGGGAGGCTTCCTATAGTACCATTGAACGCGAATGTCTCGCGTTGGTATGGGGAATTCAGAAATTCTCCATTTACTTATATGGAGTACATTTTTGTGTCCAGACAGACCACCAGCCTCTCAGTTATATCCAACAGGCAAAACATCTGAACGCTCGAGTACTTCGATAGAGTTTACCGCTCCAAGAGTACCAGTTCACCATTACGCATATGAAGGGTAGCGAAAACGTGAGAGCCGATTACTTGAGCCGGATATAGTTCTTGAGGTCTGGGGAGCATGTTTTTTTATTCCTTTCGTCGTTTGTTTTTTCTTTGTATGTGCGTATTTCATTGTATAAAAAGTGTATTTTGAGTATTTTCTTTTTGCTTGGTGCATTGGTTGTTTTACATGTTGTAACGCACATTGAAAGATTTCACTACAGTAGAGGAGCGCACCTGTTTTGTTTTGTTCGTAGTGTACCTTCGTGCAGTTTATTCTGTATTGATGGCTGCCGTACACAGCTATTTCTTTTCCTTGTTTGTATGGCGAATTGATATTGTTGCGTGTTACTGAAGCTGGTACTCTAACAATTGTTTTTTCCCATTTGTTGTTACTTTGATGCTTTCTGCCTATTTATGTTGTGTATGAGAGGAACAGTCCCATGTCTACCTTGTTGTCGAAAAATTCCCCTCCGTGTGGGTCAATGTTATGAATAACA
Source organism: Rhipicephalus microplus (assembly GCF_043290135.1). NCBI lineage: Eukaryota > Metazoa > Arthropoda > Arachnida > Ixodida > Ixodidae > Rhipicephalus > Rhipicephalus microplus. The sequence continues at coordinate 475,558 of NW_027464596.1, forward strand.
TTCTGAAAGTGGGGGGCAATGTCACGGACGGTCATTTTTGGTGGACCCGCATCACGGCAATTAACGGGCGCCGTACTGGCCCACTGACCGTGGGAACGGCGGGCGCATAAAAGGGAGCCAAGATGTGCAGAATGGGGTGCTCTTCTTGGAACGTCGCCGTCGACGTTTGATCCTTTTATAACTGTGGCGGCGTCTGCAAGGTCATGGAAGGCCGCGATGTACCCCGAACAAGGATTAGACTACGGGACGCACCGGCTGAGAGCCAAACAGTCTGACCGTTTCCCACGGGGGAAACCGTGGGAAAACCTCTGGTGGCCAAGCCGTATGACAACATCACAACAGGCTGTCACTCTCGCTAGTTGAGGGCCCTCTCCTAATTAAAAAGGGGTGGGGTCAATATATTTTTGGGGCGGAGTTTTCATCAATGAAACGCGCATGATTGGACACATGTAGAGGTCTCTTGTCCCCAAGGAAGAGAGCGAGGAGACACGAGGGGGATTTAAGCGCTGGATTTTGCCCTGCTAGGCAGACTAGTCGCTGACCAACATGGTGTAGAAACAGATCAACAAGCATCTCTTCTAGAAGTTTTTAGTGTGGCTCTGTATCGGCTGGCCACCTAAACTTAGCCGTTCGTCTAGTTGTGACGTGATATTAACGTCTGCAACGTAGACATCGGGACTTCGCCTCGAGTTAGCTCAACCTGCTCGAAGTCACCTGCAAGCACTAGCCTCCCGGAGCCACCAGCGTTGCAACACCGCCGACATCGCAGTCGTGTCAGAACTCTCTTCGACTTCTCGCATCCAATCGCCGGGGACGCAACGCTGCCGGTCATCACACGTATGCCTTCACCTGTTTATATCTTCGAACTTTCTCCTCAGTAGTTCGATTGTGGTTAGTTTGTGTAGTTTGTAGTAGTTCTCTCTCGTAAGCTGATTTATTGTTTTGTTTATATATTTTTTAGTTGTATCAAGTGTTGATGTATTTTGTTAGTTGTATTGAAGTGTTGTACTGTACCCCGTGTGCTGCAATATCACTAGAGTAAAGTTTGTTTTGTTTTCTCACGTCTCTGATCTCTTCACTGTCTCTGCTTGCGTACGGAACGAACTAACCTGCTGTCATTCCCGTCGCCGACTTCGCGCTAGCGACGCTAGAGCGGCAGCTTGTAACATATATATATTTACGTAGAATATAAAGAGTCTGGGTTCGGTTGTCGTAGAATTAAGGAAACATAAGTATACGCCTCTAATGAACTGTTGATTGGTGACGTTTCGGTCGGATACCGATCTTCATAAGACGAAATTTAGTAGGCTCCGAGGCGTTTTTATGCCAACTTCCAGCCAAGAGAGAGCGAGAGAAAAAGAAAAGAAAAAAGGAAAAAAAGAAAGAGAGAAAAAAAAAGAAAGCGAAAGACAAAAAATCTACATATACCAGTGGCTCAACTACCCATCATGCACTGATAAGCAGCCGAACGGCCAGGTGTGCGTACTACGCATAGTACGTGCATTAAAAAAGAAAAAAAGAAGAGAAAAAAGCGAAAAAAAACGCACCTGGGCCAGTGACAATACCACCCATTTTACACTGATAAGTAGTGAAACGACCACGTTTGGGTACTATTATTGGCAGGTGCATTTTGTAAAAAAAAAAACGAGTGGTAAACAACATACAATCAAGGCAAGTTTTTTGGTCCAGGGGGCTAAATTAAGCAAATTCCAGTGATGAAAAGTTGGACTCATGAGAGCTTTGACTCACCGTAGGCGGTTCAAGCATAGGCGATGCTGGTGTCTCCCCTTGCCTCAGTAATGGTGATATTGGGGCTGGCTTCTCTAACTGAGCTGTATGAGGACTGGTATCAGTCTCTTCCACTGACATGATGGCATCGCTACTGGCGCGGGTACTGAGAGCAGCAGTGGCGTGTCACACCTGCGTCTGACGTCATTCGTAGGACAGGCGGAGAAGCTTTCTGCTGCGCGGCTGGAGGGCTCTGAAGAACCTTCGAGGTGTTGCTCCACTTCAGCTCGGTGTGCGAATGGGGTTGCGTCGGTAAAGGGCAATGCAGCACAGTCGAGATGATTCTTTGCGGCTGTTTCGTTGCAGCAACGCCCTTCAAGAGGTCCGACTTCGGTAGCGGCCTCTGGCTGCAGTGAACTTGCTTCGGGTAGTGGCCTCATGCCGCAGTGCACATGCTTCGGGAATATCTCGTGTGGTAAGCTGCAGCGCACAGCTGCAGCCTTGAGGTGGAAAGCCTCTGAAGCTTGCTTTTCGATACCGGCAAGGTTGGACGGGGTGGTGGTGGAGAGGTGGTAAGGATTACGACCAAAAGCAGCTATGAGCTTGCAGCTCCACTCCGCCCATGACTGCTGCTTCCAGCCTTCATACCTGTGCCACGCCGCTGCACCTTCGCGAAGACGGTCTACTGCCACGGTCCATTTATGAGATTCCGTGCAAGCCTCGCGCATTGCTGTCGTTTTGACGGTTGCCACCCAGCTGCCGGCGTCATTCCGGACCCCATGGAATTCCGGTAGTTCGCAGATGGCTGGTGATTGTGAGGTGGCAGGTGGCAACGCAGAGATCACCGACTTGAAGCAGTCGAGCTGGTGTGAGAGCTCGATCAGAGAAGATCGATGCTCCCTGCCTTGCTCCGGTGTGCTTGCCTCAAGGTTGTATGAGGCAGCTACATTCAACACTGCGTTAATGTCACACAATGCTGGCAACAATATAGGAGCTGGCTCGGCGATCAACGCTGTTAGTTTGTTAGTCTCGGCGCGGAGCAGTGCGGTGGTACGCCGCAGCTCCATGGCACTGTCGCACGAGGCTTTTGAACCGCTTTGGTTCGCGTCCGAGAAGTACGTGGTTCTAGTAGTACTCACGGTGGTGACACGCACGTCCAAGGAGGCATGAACAGCGTTTCTTGGCGGCTCATGTGTTGGTAGAGTACCGGACAGGGAATGCAGGCCGTGAGAAGCTTGAACAGCATTCCCAAAGGACAGGAGCCCGTGCGTATTACGGCCGCGAAGTGGTAGCATAGTGTCCATTTGGTGATGCCCTGGTACCACAGAGGAGGCATGGACACCGCCCCTTATGTTCAGATGGGCAGCTGAAGCGGCGGCCAGGTTCTTGACTCCGTAGCCAAAGAAGCGTGAAAGGCGTTCCTGTATGGAGAAGCCCGCACTGCCGACGAACCACGAAGACACGTACCGGTGGCTTCCCGCAGAGGGTTCACTTGTCGGCTTGTGCTGACGGATGAATCCATAGCCAAGGACGCGTGTACGGCATCCCTTGAGAAATGGTGCCGGTAACTTGTACTGCAGCCTCCGAGGAGGCCTTGACGCCGTCTCCGAACGGTGGTAGCAGTGGCAGCAGGTGAACCGCTGCCGAGGAGGCCTTGACGCCGTCCTCAAGCGGCGCTTATCACGGCTGTTGTTGTTGTTGTTTCCCTGTGCAAATGGTTCGTACCCAAAGAAGGGAATTGGCCGATTATAAGGTGAATTTGCCCTAAACTTTCAGCAATGCGTCATTCCTACAAATTTTTCGTAACTTATTTCGATTTGAAATACCTATATAAAGTTTGCAGAAAAAAAGAAGAAAAATAGTGTGACAATAATTTAGCAAGAAAATCGTTTAGTCGTAGTGATGTATTCTTGAACAGCGAATAAAACATCCCTGTGGCTTAAACCCAGTGTAGAGGCTCCAAATGAAAGAAGATCAGGTTGTGATAGTTGCAAGCCCAGTCTTTGAAGAGGTGGTGCTAGTACGCTTTGCCTGAATAAATCGAAACGGCGACAATGTAATGAAAAATCAATGACCGTTTCCTCTTGATTACAGCAAATGCTAATAGGGGAATTCAATATGCCTGATCTATGCAAGTAAAAATTGAGGGAGGTAATGCGGCAACGAAATTTTGTGATGACAACTTTCATCATCCTTGAATTAGGCAGTTCACTGCGCCAGGGAAATAACAAGTATTTGTACTCTGGAGAAGCCGTTAGTGCAGGGTCAGACAAATTTTGCTCAATTTTAAGTGTGCGAAATCGCGCCACCATAATGTATACTGTATGAGGGAAAATAGGAGTAATTGGTGTCGGAAGGGATGCCTTCGCAAGAGAATCAGCTATTTCGTTTAACAACAAACCTTTGTGCCCTGGTGTCCAGATTAAATGAATACTTCGGAGATGACAGGGAATCAATGATTTAAAAAGTTTCACTTTAGGTGAGTGACCAGATGCGGACAGAGAAGAGCACACAATAAATCACTTATGACTGCTACGACTGGAATGGAAATATTTACCGTTCGCAAAGCTAACATTATTGCCATGACTTCAGCCAGAAAGACAGAAAGAAAATCCAGTAAGTGAAGTGAAAATGACCAATCAAGTACGGCGCAATATATTCCAATGCCTGATTTTTCATGTGATTGAGATGCGTCCATTGCTATAATGACATTTGTTGGCAGAGTACTTAAATGGTCCTGCAATAAACCATTGAAAATGCCTGTAGGTAATAGCTTAGCGTGAGTTGGGAAGATATCATGGTAAACGATTTCTAGGGAGTTTTGTTGCTCAGTTAAAGGAACCAGATCCCGAACGTGTGCATTTAGAGGCTCAAGTAACAATTGAACAAATACTATTTGTGGTTTGTGAAATCTTGGCCAATGCACGGAGAAGAATAGGTCAGGATTGAAAATAAAAATAATCTGTTCAGAGTTAAACGGTGCTTCATATAGTCGTAAAAAGGTCTGCACAGTAAGAATGTTAAAGCGACATAATAAGGTTGGTATTCGTGCTTCAAAGTATAACACTACATTTGCAGTATACTTTGGAAGTCCTAAGCAGAGCCGTAAAGCCTCTCTTTCCAACAGAACTAGCGGACGAAGTTTGTAGGCTGGCGCACCAGAAAAAAGAATGCAGCCAAACTCCAACACAAGTCGGACATACATTTTATATATAATCAAAATTGCCTTTTTTCTCATACCTGATCTACAATTGCTCAACCTCCGCAATACGCCCATCACGCGCATTGCTTTTGTCCCGATGTATTCAATGTGAGGGTGCCAATTTAGATGTTCATTACACATAACTCCAAGATATTTCAATGATTGTACTTGTGGGATATCTTGAAGCTTGTAATTAGTAGATATGTGCACGGGATCTTTGATAGGAAAAACGAGATTAGCACATTTGTCTTGGATGACGAAGCTGGGACGTAAGACTTCTTCTTCGTCGACTGCACCATTGTAATGAGCGAGATAGAAAACAAGAGAGAACACCCGATCCTGGGCCAGCTGTTAATGATGATGTTGATGATAATTCCAATGCTATGGCTCATACCCACTCAGGGATATCGGCCAAGAATCTATGACTTAATTCAAAAAGATTTTTTTAAATATCAAAACCACCCACCAGAAAAAAGAAAGAAAAAAGAAAAGACACCCTAGGCAGAATGAAAGGAGTGCAATAGTTGTTTGTCACTCGTTCAGATAAAACAATTATTCATTATCTTGAATAAGAATCAGCATGGGTTAACAATGCTCTTGTGTTCGTTAGAATGTGTTTTTGCACGAATAATAATGACGCAATTAAAAGCTTAATTCTTTTACTTTCATTAAGGTACTTGCAAACTGCATAGAAAACGTTTTCGTGGCTGAAGCCCAGATCGTAAGCACCGAAGGAAAGTATGTTTTCTATAGTGAAATTCCGCCCCAGGCTAGCGAATGGGAGGACTAAGAATGTTTTCCTGAGCAATTTGTATCGGCGACATGATAAAAAATAGTGCTCTATTGTTTCCAATTCTGAACAAAAGTTGCATAGTGGTGATATGGCTAGACCAGCCCTATGTGAATAGAAATTTAACGGGGGGACACGACATCGAAATCTGGTTATTATGGCTTCCAACTGTTTTGTAGGACACCAATAAATTTTGCATGGAAATCTTAAGTGAGTAAATTCTGGTGTTGACAATATTGCTTCCATAGCGTCTGCACTAAGCGCAAGCTTTCTGTATCTTGTCGCAGTTATAGTGGCCACTTCGGGAAGGACTGATAGTACTGGCCCTTCCAATGCTGCTCGTGCTAGAGAGTCGGCGATTTCATTTACTTTCATTTACTTGATATATCAATCATTGCTCATATACACGTCTTCTCACAAGGCTGGCCAAAAAAAAAAACAGTTTTCAGGCTATATACTTGTACTAACATAACCCACAATATGAGCCATAGCCCAAAATATTCTATAGGTTAAAGATTGATATGTGGGGTTTAACGTCCCAAAACCACTATATGATTATGAGAGACGCTAGGTTAAAGAAGCATATCTGAAAATATCAAGGTAGCTTTTCTATTCAGTGGCAAGCTCCTACGCAGCTGCGAGGACATCTTTCCGACAATTACGAGTTTTAGCTCGTTCGACGTACCCCTCGTCCGTAAAGTCATTGCCTACGCCGGCGCAAGAGCGCCATTTATTGCATTGAGCGCATTTGGAGACCATCCGCTCACTCGCACTGTGTGAAAGGCAGCGTCAAATCCCACGCAACGTAGTTACTAAATCTACGTGAACAGTAATCAAAGTTGCTAATGACATATAATGGACGACCCGAAGCCAGCTAAAGAAAACAAAGCCAACACGCGCTACGCAAAAATGATTCCTCTAAATGATTTTACGGTGAGTGACGTCAAGTAAGGTGTCCATTGCTGTCACTGTGGCAATGATATGCTCTCACGAAAGCAGGCCCGTAGCTAGGGGGACGAGGTTCCCTAGGGCTAACTTACCGAAATTCGGATAGTGGGCGTTGTTTCAACAAGAATCAATATTCAAAATAGACTTTTTTCAGAACTTTCAACGTGTTCTTCTATTCCACATTGAAAAAGTTCTTATCTAGGTGCCTGCACGAAGACTGTGGTAATGATGTATAGCTAGTTTTAGTTGAGGGGAAAATGCTTATCTGCTATTTTTTACTATTCATTAGAGATGTCTAATTGATACTGTCTATCCACTGACCTCAAACAATTATTATTAATATTTTGGACCTTACATTACAAGACCACGGTGTGGGTATGAAATACGCCGTTGTGGAGGGCTCAAAGAATTCAGGCCATCCGATGGTCTTCAAGATGCACTGTCAAAAGACAGTCGGAGCACCACGGCCAGGATCGGTCCAGCAACCAAAGCATTAGCTTAGCCAAGCCCCGTGACCGCTTCTACAACACAGCGAAAGACCTATCCCGTCCTTATGATCGTAAACAATATTTAGGGTGACTGAATAAGCCAGTGATCAACGAATTTTACATAATTCAAGTTACACAGCTTAAAGATTTCAACTACATAGAGCTATATATCATATTCTTCAAAGTGAGTACTATTTCTTCTTTTTAGTTCAAACCATTAATCATGCGATTGTTACCACTGTGTCCATTTCGAACAGACATCGCCAGTAAACGAGCACGGCATCGTCTTTGGAGAGCCAGTGAAACGACCATGGTATGAGCGGTATCAGCCTGTCAGTTACAAAAGCGGTACTCGTAGCGGCAACGAGACGCAATTTCGCGACATGGTTCGTCGCTGCAATGAGGCCGGTGTCAGGTGAATGCGCAAGCGGACGTTGCTTTCTTTTGACCTTGGCTGAACATTTATTTTCTAGATGCGACAACATAGTGGTATTACCAGAATCGCATCAGATGCCAATGTAAGGCGTGAAATTGGTGTTATAAATACCTTTACTCTCGGGAAAAATATTAGCACTGTTACAATTATTTTAAAGCAAGAGTTCCTGATAGTGATAGGTAGCTTTTGAACTCACTGCTAGCAGTTTCTACTGCTGGCCGTGAGTTCAAAAGCAACGTCACGATCTCGCTGAGAAGTAGAGGGTGGAGCCGGAATCGCCAGGTAGAAAATAGAAGGATTGGTAAAAAAAAAACAGAAACAACCCGCCAAAAAAGCAGCCAACTGAAGCCAAAGCTAGTAAAACTTGCTGAAAGTGGCCACGCGTGTGTGATAAAAAAGTCTTTAAATGATTACTTATGAGAACCTTTTGGTGGAAGTGTACGTACGTTCGGGTGAGCGCTTGCTTGAAGCGAGCGAAATGGCGGTCTCGAGTAAAAAGTACGTGCGTGGGCAGCACACACTCTCGAGCTTCGCTAAATGCCGTGAGAAGGCACCGCGGTGCTGTTTTGACTTTAGTTTCGCGAACTGCTCCTCTAGCCTGTATTATTTTGACCGCCACTGTAGGTTATGCTGGGACAGTTCGCGCATCGTTACTTGAGCCGAGAAGAGGTTAGAACCAAGAAGAAAGAGAAAAAACGCCGAATTGAATTGTGAGATTTTGAAGCACGCCTTGGCCGTCATGGAAATGGCAGTGACGCCACATGATCAAAAAAAGTTAGTTCAATGGGGGGGGGGGGGGCAGATAGTAATAAAAATACCCCCCAACCGGCTGAAATTTTAATGCGCGAAGCATCTAAAGGGGTGGGTCTGCCCGTCCCTTGTATGCATGTGCGCGACCGCCTATGTATCCACTTTTGTCTCCTACTTCATACTTGCAAACATCCCACTACGCCCCAATACCAATCCACCCCTTCACCGACCATAAAGCAAATACTCATGAGAGGTAGCCAAAATGAAATGCAACATGGTCGTGTACACTCTTAATCAGGTCCCGCCTAAAGGAATAGGTATAGCCAGAAAAGCAGGCATTTTTTCGTCTGATTCCCTGAATATCGCCAGCATTTAAACAGGACCTGATTAAGAGTGTACTTGTATCCAGGTGCACGTTGAACAACAATAGATTGTCCCACTGCGCTGATTCCTTGTTTATACGCGACCACCTATAGTTCCGCCTTTACAAACTGCTCACTACTCCTCATTTTCGATCCGCCAAATCATGGACCACAAAGCCGTTTTAATGAAGAGGAAGCAAAAACTATTTATAGCTACCACTTACGAATAATAAAATTTCTTGTGTAACTATACAGGGTGTCCGACGTAACTTTAGCCAGAGTTAAAAAAAAAACATACCGGAGCTTGTAATCACGATGCGACCAAATGCATGTTGCTTACCGTTGCCTGGAGTTAGTCAGACTATTTTTGTGTTCTCAAACGTTGTGCAAATAAATACGTTTAATTAGCTAAACTTTCAAGAAACGAAGATAAATAAAAAATTCGGAAAGTTGTAGATAAGTTTGCAAAACGTTCGATTAGAAAGTTTCGAACTTTATGTCTGTTATGTATTAATGTTTTTCTGCTAATTGCAAATGCCTGCGAAATACAATAAATACCACGTAACAAGCCTGCTTGCTCGCCAGTGCGCGTAATTATTCTAGTGCTCCATAACGTTCCGCATACGAACCACTATAGCATTTGCCCCATTGTGCTGTCTCGGCAGGGCCTCAGGGATGGTGGTGGCTTAAGAATATACACGTTTTGCTATCGGCCACACAAACGACAACCGCTGTGACTGCTTATTGCTGTCATGAATCAGCGCAAGGGAAGCGTGTCGTTCGTACGCAGAACGTTAGAGAGCACTAGAATCATCGTGCGCATTGACGCGTGAGCGGGTTTGTCTCGTGGTATTTTTTTTTATTTCGCAGGCTTTTGCATTTAGCAGAAAAACACTAATACCTAACAGATATAGAGTTCAAAACTTTCTAATCGGACGTTTCGCAAAACCAATCTACCTAATTAAACAATATCCGAGAACAAGAAATAGTCTGACCAATTCCAGGCAACGGTGAGGAACATACATTTGATGACGTCATAATTACGTGCTCCGGGATATTTTGAAACTCTGGCTAAAGTTGCGTGGGGCACCCGGTATACAGTGTTTGTCCCGTCTTTATGATGTAGTGGGTGATATTCGCGGATGGTTCATAGTTTAACACTGGAAACCTCCAGTGCTTCGCCCCGCCCATCGTCAGTCATTCGGTGGATAGGCTGTGATTTTTTTTTGTTCCGGCCACCACCGGAAAAGTAGCCCAGTAGGCACAGCTTCGGCCAATTATGGCAATTCTGAGCGCCAGGCAGCGTCAAATAAATTAAAATCCCATTCAATGAGTCATGGCACCTTTGTTTAGCAACAGTTAAGCGATTGGTGTGCTCATCAGTTATAAACGTTGATTTCTCATTCACATTGCTGAGCGACCCAACTTTCAGCGCCCCGCGGCGGTAATCAGCTTTCAGCGCCCCGCGGCCAAGGTACTCGGCTGCTCACCTGCAGGTGGAGGGATTGAATCGAGGCTGCGGCAGCTGCATTTTCGATAGACAAAATGCTGTCAACGTGCGTGCCTAAGTTAGGTGCGTACACCTAATTGAGGCACACGGGTCGCTAAGGAACCCACAATCGAAATTTCTGCAGCCCTTCACTACGGCGTCTCTCACAATCATATGATGGTTTTAGGACGTTAAAACCCGCATATAAACCCACCAACCAATCAATTAATCAATCGTCCGCTTTTAGGCGCGTTCTCAAGTGTACGCAATAGACGCGCATTAATCCTAGTGGCAAATCATGAGTATTCTGAGTGCGAATGCCTCGATAAGTTCACTCGCTTTTTCTCTTAGCAGAGCCATTTACTGCCTCATTGCGGCATTATACCTTCGGTAACATAGGGCGCCTTCAAATAAGTCAAACAGTTGAATCACCTAATTCACATCAAATTAACTCCGTTACTTTTAGTTCAAAAAAGTTGCCTTCGATTCACCATAATACTGTCTTCAAATTGCACATTTGCTTCGCGTATGAGACACTGCCCCACCCACACCTTGCACTGCTTCCGTATTCGTCCAAACACTGGGGAATTGACCTTGTACGCGTCGTTTTACGACCAGTAAAAGTTTGCAGCCATATTCTGATTACCTGTAAGAGAGCAATTTTGATCAGCACGCGCGTGTAAGTCTGCAGCATGCCACCCGCGCTTGGACATCTCACCATATTCGTCCCCTGTGCGTCCGACGAGTGGCTTCCCTGCGCAGCCGTTGAACCTAATGGCTTGCCTATGCGCAACTCTGCTCCCGTCGCGATCATATAAAGTGACTTAGAGCGCGAATTCTCTTGATGTCATCTATAGGCGAGGTTAAGAAGCCCTTCTCCCCTCCTACTAAGTTACCACTTATCTGCGGTCTACTTAAATAAAAGTAACGTTTCTCTCTCTTTCTTGTCATAACAGAGCACATATTTCACAATTACATTGTCACGCACGTACTGGCACACATTTTAACGTTTGACATCGTCCCACTCAGCATAAGTTCTCGCAGACTTTCTAAACAATTGATTATACTCCTCTTTTTATGTTTCCACAGAGTGTACAGGGACGTAGTGGTCAATCATATGTCTGGTCCTCTGCAAATAAAGAAGGGAACAGCGAGGATCAGCTTTAATTACGACGAGTTTAGTTACCCAGCCGTACCGTATGGTCCCAATGATTTCAACAGGAAAGAAAAATGCAACAGTGAGTCAGGCACAATTGAGAATTACGGAGATGCACTGCAGGTAAGAAACTTGTCTAGGGTTTGGCTTAATTCTTGAACATTTGCTATCGGCGTCTGCTGAGTATTCAAGCGTGTATTTTACACTGTATACAGGTGTAAACACCCAAACTTTTGAACCGATTTTGTCGAAGGTCACGTATCAATTGCTTGAGTACTCTTTGTCGCGTAAAATCAGGAACACCGTTGTCATAACTAAAGCCTTTTTGCCAGTACAAACGTAGCCGACCTGCACTGAACCATAAATAATAATTGTGCATTGTAATTGGCAACACCATAGTTTCTTTTCAAGCTTACCCTAATTACTAGTGCTGTTAAGCTGCAAGAAAAAAGTTGTGGATAAGATTGGCCGTAATAATTTAAAACTAACGTATACGAAGTTTAACGTATAAATTGTCACGTACTTCTACGTGTATGGTGTAAATGATATTTAGTTATATTTCTTCAGGCACATTCTCGTCTGGTAGGGAAACATTGTTCTTCTGGCAAATTGAATGCACTTTTGTGATCACTTGGAACTCTAAAGAAGGGCTAAAGAGGAAGCTTAACCGAAATAGTAGAGGCAAGGCAACTACTTTACAATGGACAGAGTTGGCTAAGAGCGTTGGTCTTACTGTACTAACTTTTTTTCAAAGCCGTCATCTGCAACTTATGGTGAAACGTTCGAGGAAAACTAGCCACTCTTTGTAATGCTTCTTTTTACTTTTTAACAAGTTTCAACCAATGTGGTTCTGGGTGCCATCTTAAGTGCACGCGTGAATTGCTCCTTTATTTGAACAATGTGTACTAGCTCCTTGCTGATGAAATAAGTAGCACACCAATAAAGTTGCAGTGACATCATTGGTACGTTCATACGCCCATTCACGTTCGTAGTGATACTTAAGCTTTGATTCAGAGTGGATGTCTCAGCATGAGTACACGAACGCGTTTACAGATTGCGCTGGTCGGTAAAGGCCTGAGCATGTGCTGTATAAATCTACCGACTCCCCTTCTCGAACCACGTCACTAAAAGCATGTTCCTTTAAATTTGGGATCTTAGTATTGTTTTTATTCTGCTCCTTTATTTGCACTGTACTAAGGAAAAATAGAAGTATTACAGAGGGTGGTAATGCAACGATAAATGCCGTGAGAATAAAACATAGTTTGTAACAAATTATTCACAACACATCTTCAAAGAACTATAGGTTAGTATAGGCTCAATACGTAATCGCCTAGAGCAGTCTTGAGGGATGACGCGTACTCAATGTAGGCAATAATGAAAAGTGTAGGTGGTAGGCGGCTTTTAGTGTAAGGTAGGTGGTAAATTAAGGAAAGCGTCTTTTATTCGTACAAATGCGCGATTTGCATCATAGTTACTGACCCCTTCAGCACTGAGGGTTATTAAGGACGTTGATATTTGCCCCTGGGTACACAGCCTGTTCTCGGGTCAATTAAACTGACGCTCATTAATTCACAGGCAGTCGCTCACGGTTCCACATAATCAGGGAGGTCAGAAATCCAACTCATTCTGTCGATTATCACCTTTTGCCTATGCCAAACAGCACCAACCAACATAAAAGGATGTCACCGCACTAATGAGCCTGTGATTAGCACTTGGTGACTAGACATATAGTGCTAAAGGTACTTGTGCTCGCGTATTTGTGTTGCTGGTGCCTTTTAAAAACTAAGTCACGTTCAGACGTTTACTCGTTTATTCATTGAACCACTCACGTGGTGAAATAACTGCACGACTAAGAATGAAGTCATGTTCCATCCTGCGGCATTGCAATTCAATGTTACCAAAGGATGCGCAGGTAAATAAGTAGAAATTGGTAGAGGGAACTTGGTAAGTTCGTACATTATATTGTCACAAAATCTCGTAAAAATTGTGGAAGCTTGGAGGTCTAATGCTAACATGACTTCAATTCACAACAGTATTTGCAGGTGAGCATTGTGAAAAATTTCTCTGCATTGTGCAACCAGAATAATTTTGTTTTTGTTATTTCAACTGCGTGTTTGTTCGTTCTTAGCAGGTCTGTAGTTAAAATGAACTGCGCTTAGACTCAAGATTAGTTCCATACAAGGGCTTCTTGTCGCGCTGCAATGTTGCATTGTTGTAACGCTGTAGAGTACCTGGCTGTGTATAAAGTGATAGAATAATCGGGCAGTACGTAGCAACTACAGAGTAAGAGAAATCGAGTACTTCGCGAGCATTTCTATCACACAACTTTATCGTCAATTACCTCACGCAATTGTTTTGCGTTATCACTTATCGCCACGGTGCTGGCACTTCCCAGTCACGCGCGTCGTATTCTTGCTGGGAGAATCGCGTGAATCTAGTTTCGAAAAAAATTATAGTGTGAAAACAAGATGATGATTATGACTGTGTGCCAGAATTACATCCAAATACCCAATGCTTCTTTAAAATGTATACAAATCATATATGCTCATTTATTCACCACAGGAACGCAATCTTTGAATTATATAGTCAGCAAGAGAGAATGCTTTGCACTAAAGACATAACTACATTTCATCAACTGTGCTATGAAACAGTAAGCACGTGTAGTCTCTTTCTTCAGCATTGTACGTATATGTAACACAAAATTCGGAATAGCTGGCGTGCTCTACGATTCAAGATGGCGCCCAGAGGAGGGTCCACTCCTTTGTTAATATAGCAACAGATTAGGCGCGTGGACGTACGGAGCTTGTCGCTTTCACCAAATAAAGTAATGACGTGCACTGAAACTTACATGAGACCAATATACTCTCCGAAACCATGAAAGCTCGCCACTGGGACATTTGCACCGGTGTGAGAAGTGTGAAAGGCTTCGTTACCGAGCAGGAACGACACCTTGCGAATTCCTATGCGTGCTACAGAAATCTGCGCTAACAAGAGTTGACGCATGAAGTGAGCGGGTGTCCGAGCTCGTATGTGCCCAGCCTTGCTGACGGATTTGTCACAGTATTAGGCCTCGCGATAGTACCGTCATCGCGGATGCACAGAACCAAATGTTTAACGTGGGGAAGGTTTGCGAACTTATATTACGCAGTCGTCATTACTTGTGCTGGCAGGAACATGAAGTTGCTTCTTCAACGATGCACGAGCATTTAACGTCACACTACGTCGTGCGTGTGTCACAGTCATCTTCAGGCACTAACCGTGCGCCGTTCACTGCACTCGGAAGTTCCAGGTTCCATAGGCGCGATCGAAATATCAATACCGGAAAGAATACACACGCATGCTTTTCGCAATTTCGAAATTGCAATCATTAGTCGAGAAACAACCATGTTCGGAAGCTACAAGTAGTAGAGGAGAGGTTGGCAGGGGTGCTTAGACTGTAGCCGTAATTGCATGTTTCATCGCTGTAACCATCTCGCTTCAGTGGTCGAGCTCGAGTGTGTTGGCAGCATCCGGTGCTCCCTAATATCCACAGTAATTGCGCTACATGCAATGCAAAAGAAAAACTATGCTTCTACTTTCACCTAGATAAAGGATAATATACGTTAAATACAATCAAAGTTACTTAGGAGCGTGAAAAATTATTAACGCACGAGGGGACGGCATGTGCAACTCGCTCCTTATGAGTTCGCAGCTCATCGTTGACCATCGCTATCACTCTCGGTGACAGCCTTCTACGTTCAGCGAAAAATTCTCGTCGTCAAGATTGTTTCTTTTAACGTAACTTCTAAAGCAATCTGAGAAATAGCCTGTGCAACAGCGGCACATCACCACGTACATCTGGGCGTCGAGCACATTTCGCTGGAAAGTACTAGAATGATCTAGCACTCTCTAATTTCACCATTCCGTCAACAAGCAAGTCACTCGCAATGGGCTGCTATCTATAAAAAAATAAGGGGTGCAGAGGTGGCCATTTTGAGGAATCGCAAGCCCACGCGACCTTGCGCCTAAAATCTGAAATCTGAAATTCATGCACTACAAAAGCACTGACGAATGCGATATAAGCGAAAAAACAAGGTGTGTTTTGACTTAATAGGTTAGACGATCACACATAACTAACCTACAAGACTACGGAAAACCTCGCCAAGCTGAAATGCGTACTTTGAGGACTTTCATGCTTCACATAACGCAAGAACGAATCAGATTTATCGTGTCACGGCGGGTCCCGTTTGCTCACTGATGCAAGAAATGTGCAGAGTGGTAGTGTTCATTACTTGCCTACGCGTTAACACTGAAGGTAGCACAGCTACACGAGGGAGTGTCGGCCTATATCAACCTTGAAAGGACGCTCCCGAATTCCGCTTGGTGGAGCGATAGTCTATGGAAATTGCGAATGCTTTGGAGTGTACATAATTATTGCGCGTAGCTGACTGTTAATCTACAAATTTTTTAGATATTCGAGGAATTACAGGGGTATTTATCTTGTCTCACAGGTGCGCAACTGTGAATTGGTCAGAATTCGGGACTTGGACCATGGTAAAGGTCACGTTCGAGCCAAGATTTCTGAGTTTCTAAATCGACTCATCAGCTTTGCCGTAGCCGGATTTCGCGTCAATGCCGCCAAGCATATGTGGCCCGTCGACTTGAAAGTCATTTACGGAAAGCTTAATAACCTCAGCACAGAGTTCTTCCCTGCAGGGTCCAAGCAGTTCATCTACCAGGAGGTGTTCGATACGGGCCACGGCGAACCTATCACCCGCTGGGAGTATATCCCAATGGGCAGAGTGACAGAGTTCCTTTATGGCGCCAAGCTAGGTAAGTGCTGAGTCCAACAGGGCTGTCATATTGTCGATTTCAATATAGAGACAAAAAAAACCACTGCTGCGTTCCATGCTACTAAACACTGGATCTCGGCCACTTCATATTGCACTGTAGATAGCTCAGTAATAGCGTTTACTGATGACTTGCAAGTACTGAACAAAGACTATCGAACATTTGTTGGTCGGGCTGAGTGCTAGACGACGAAAATGTGAAATGCGTCTACACTCTCAGTCAGGTGCCGCATAACGAACGGCCTATAGGTGGCGCGCTGCTGCGTACTGACACAAATGCTGTCTCTAGGCAGCCCGGCAATAAGTAGATACCCGTGACAGCCGCGCGCCACGAAAGTAACGCATACAGCCGGTGAGAGCAAGCGCAAGAAGGGACAAAAAAGAAAAGGGGAAGAGCCGCCATTTTTGTCGCGCCAGCCTGGCGCCAGGAGCCGGCATAAACTTATGCAGAACCGTGTTCAGCCACAAGCGCGAGCGCGAAAAAAAAACGCCCCCCCCCCCTGCCGCCGTCAAGCTGGCGTCACGTTCACTGTCACCTGCTTGACATGTCATTTGTGCGTCGCCGTTTCGTCCCGCTGTCTTGTGATGGTCGCTTTCTACATGGTGGTCTGGGACGGAAACATTTTCCAGTGCAATACGGCACACTTAATTCAAGGTATCATACATTTCTTTTTTACTCTTTTGACTTCAAAAAAAAAAAGAGTACAAACAACTTCCTCTTCATCAGTTGTCGAGGTTGGGCAAACACTGGGATGTGCAGCCCCATTTTTACTCTTTTGACTTCAAGAAAAGAGTACAAACAACTTCCCCTTCATCAGTTGTCGTCATTGTGTCATGAACGAAATCAAAGAGGACTAGTGCATACGCGACAGCATACTGAAACGCTGGCCTATGTATGTCGATGTTCATGTTCTACGAAACAAGTTGAACTGATGATTTTAGGAAAGCGTGACAAAAAAGAAACAAACCGAAGGCAGCGAGACAGAGAAAGGTCATAATTGAAAATCAATTGCTCGATGTTTGATTAGTAGCTGCGTAATTTGAAGATGAATATTAAGTACAGAAGTCAGGTGCAGAAGTCAGCAGGAGAGTGTATGTCACCGACACTTGCTCACTCTTTTGAATAATAAGTACAGTTCTCATATCCCAGAATGGATTTGTAACAGTGAACCATGACCAAAACAACCAGTGTACTGCTGTGGAGATGATGTACCAGCTATAAAATCCCCATTTTTTTAAAAAGCAACTGCATGCAGTAACAATAAAGATTTTGAGGGTCGTTCTGCACCATTTCTTGACCCCAACTGCACGTGAACGTTTGCGAAAGAGATGTGCAGAAGCATTATTTATTTGGAGGGAGACCGACCTGTCCGTCGCTAATTTGTGTACGTCCTATTTGACTTTGACGCGCGTTTCGGCATTCACTTGAACAGTGGTGTGATGCTGAATAAGTGTAAGAGTATACCCAATCCTCATAAATAATATCAGTTAAACACTGCAAATGAGTAAAAACAACTCTATATCGGAAATAATGCGCATAAATTCTATTTGCAGAAATAAGTATTCGTCGAAATGCTAAAAAGGCGCTGCTGCCCAGCGTGCAGCTCGTGGCAGTTCGCGCGTACGACATGCAAATGTTAGAGTAGGCACGCTAAAATACCCATGCAGCGTTTACATGCAAAAACGCAGTCTTCGACCAACTGAGAATAGGCTACTGTCATTGACACGCGTGTACCCCTCGATACAAATCAGCGAAATTTCTCCAAGCACACGCACATGCGAGAAACATACGCAAGTTTCGAGAGCCCAATACAGCCTCGTCAGCGAATTTCGATGAGCGTAACATCCGCAGTTCACGGGAAGCACTAAAACGACGCACGAACACACGTTAATTGTTCTTCCGGAACGGCGCACCGTGGGCTGAAGTAGGAGCCGAAAGCGCTCACCGTGGTTCTCTCGAGTTCACGAAGCCATACAATTTATTTGCTGTCAAATGCATGCACAAGGCACAAAAACAGTTCAAGGTTCCGTCGCAGTTTGCAAAAAGCCACTTCGTAGATATATACCCCGCAAAAAGACTCGCCTTCATGCGGTGGCGCTGCGGTGCAATGGGTAAGACATGTGCTTCACGAGCATTCGGTCCCGAGATCTATTCTAGGGCTGTGTGTGCTTTACGTGAAATTCTTGCAGATGTAGGTGATTGAGATAATAATGGTTTTATAATTACCGGTTGTCATAATATCTGCCGCATTATCGGCGAGGAGTCGCTCTTAAGAGCGTAAATTGATGCTTTCTTTTTCGCCACCGCTCCAGGGCCGTACTGCCTACCGAAATATAACGCTTCATTGCAGGCCATATCTTGCCAGGAAAAAAATTACCAAATAACCACAACTAATTTTTGCCCGGCTTTTCTGAAGGCCACTTCAAATCGGGCCGGTTTCTCTGGGACGCGGATATGGAGCCGCGTGGAAGCGGTGATTGACTTGATTTACTGCCTGCGGGCGCGTAGTCTAGCCAGGATTTGACTAGATGTAGTGACCGAAGGACTATGAAGACTGTTTTCAGCTAACTCGAGAGTCGCTGATTCAGGCCCGTATTCACAAACGCTCCTTCACTCAAGGGCTCCATCGTCACAGAAGAAAGCCGTGCAAGCGCTACTGGGCTTCTTGCGAACTACTGGCCTGTCGGAACGCCTATGAGTGGACTGATCTTGTGCGTACGTGTGTGTAGGTGTTTTTCTCTTATTTATTTTGAACTCTCCCTTTCTCTTTCAACCCCCTATTCCCCAACACCAGTGAAGGGTAGCATACCGGATACTAGCATCTGGTTAACCTCCCTGCCTTCCTTTTTTCTCGTTTCTCTCTCTCTGTCACTCAAGGGCTCCCCTCGACTTGATGAAGGAAAGGCGGAGCGTGCTCCTCCAATCAAGAGGTCGCTGCGTTCCATGAACGCTCCTCCACACTTTCTTCGCCAAGGCGCCAAGGAAGGCCTTGGAAATGCTCCCTTCACTTGAGTGAACGGCAGGCGCCGAGAAAAGCGCCTGATAACGAGAGTATTCGTAATTGTGGTTAAGAATTGCCTATCTCTGTACTATAAAAGAATGCTTTTTCTAGTTATTCTTTTTTTATAAAGTGACATTACAGCAAAATGCATGCATTTAGAGTAGTAGCGTGGTTTCCCTTAGGCCGTATTCACAAACGCTTCTTTACTCAAGGGCTCCCCTCGACTTGACAAAGTCAAGGCGGAACGTGCTCCTCCAGTCAAGGGGCCGATGCGTTTCATGAATGCTCCTCCACACTTCCTTCGCCAAGGGAGGCCTTGGAAATGCTCCCTTCGCTTGAGTGAATGGCAGGCGCCGTAAAAAGCGCCTGATAACGAGAGTATTCGTAATTGTGGTTAAGAATTGCCTTTCTCTGTACAATAAAGGAACGCTTTTTCTAGTTGTTCTTTTTTTATAAATTGACATTACAGCAAAATACATGCATTCAGAGTGGTAGTGTGATTTCCCTAAGCCTTGTTCTGGTAGAGTTGGCGAAACCCCGCTTCAAGTCTCGCAAAAGTCGCACCCAGGGAGCTGAACGAACAGCTGATGGCATTTCGTCTGCTGCTGAACGTGTCTACCTGCTTAGTTTATTTTCTCTCGTATGCGTCTATTTACTGCAGTTTATATTTACGGTATAGATTCTGCATGTGTGTCGTTCGAGAGCCTACTTTCGCCGGGGTGACTAACGAACTGCGTGGGTTATCACAGGAAGCACAACAGATGGTTTGTTGCTTTATTTACTTTCGCTTTACTGAGATCCTTCTGATCACTAATGTAGCCACCGATTGTATAACGCGGAGGAATGAGTATTTTTTACTATATATCACGTTATATTGGCGTGCTTTCAGAATTCACTACCGCGTTATGTATAACGATTTCTCGTACGTAAATTCGTTCTCGCTACAGGAGTACGTGCACAGTTCATAATTTCAGGGGCTTGTGCACTGTTTATTTTTCTAATTTATGCGAATTTCAACGTGGACCTTTCATAGTTGTTCCTCTGGGTATAATAGAAAAGTTGGAAGACATTGCTCGCAACTGATATTCAAGGTTATACCAGGGTAGCGTTAAGAACTAGGCATGTTATACACGTGGCCGAGCGTTTGAATTAGACTGCTAAGCAAGTCATGAAAAACGATCATGTGCCTTTCTTTACCTATTGGCGAAAAATACATTTGAAAGTTTTTTTTTCATTTAGCAGCGTATATAATCGGTTAACAGGGACTGGTGTGTGTGTGTCAACTTTAACAATTAAACTTCCAAAGAATCAGTTATTGTTTTTGCATTGTTCTTCTATTTGCCCTGCATTTGTGGATGCGTCGAATTTGACAGATTCGCATAGACGTAACTTTTAAATCTGTGTAGCTTCCGTCTCCAAGTTCACACAACGGCAACATCTTAAATTTTTTTCCCGTCTCCATCTGCGTGCTCAGAAGCACATTCGTTAGTGCACAAATGGCCTTCGCACTAATGTTTTGGATTTTGTGTGCACAATATAATTACTGGAGTTACCTGTTGAAAAAGATCATGGTGTCTGTGCTGAATTCCAAAGCCCCGGTACTTCATAGTTTATAGATGTTTTATTATTTGGGAAATCATAACACTGAAGCCGCGTCTGACTTTTGGCGCTGTTCTGTTTTGAAAACGATCCTGTGGGTTCTCTCGACCTTGGAGAGAGTGTCGTCAAGAAGCAGCGTATTTTACTCTGCTGAATTAATAAAGACCAGTTACACAAAGGGGTGAAAAATGCTCAAGAGTATTGCAATCACCGCGAATACATCTGGTCAGAACCCCGTAAATAAAATATCCGCTATTGCTGCATCATTAGCACGTCTGCCCGTTAGAACAACGCCATCTCAGTTCTCAGTTCCGAAGAAGAGGAGTGGGGCTGCTTTACGCAAAACAAGTTTGATTATTGTAGAACTGCTTTCCTGTAAAATTGGAGAGAAGGTTTTGCAGTCCTGTCTAATCACGAAAAGACAAACACAAGGAAAACTATGTATTGATGAAGGAACAAAACAGAAGTTGTGAATGGCAAATGAAACTTTAGTAAATGTGGCTGATGAAGAGCAACGTGCCAAAGATAAAAATGCAACTGCAAAGTGTTCATCAATCGAACATATGCAATCTACACACTGTAAAGATAATGTACAAGCTAGGAGGACATCATAAATAAGATTGAGGAAGTAGACACCATAGCGCGCTTAATACAGTGCAGCTGCACGCATTCACTGCAATTTTTGTGCTTTTCTATACAGTCGTGCAGACTCTGCAATGCATTGCTAATACGGCACATTTTCAGATACATTTCCTGTGTTCTTATGTCGGCAGCTGGTCGCCTACACGAAAAAGGCAAGAAATAATAATAGAAAAACATACAAGCTCAGATACCAAAGCCACATTTTTCTTTACTTCTAGCGGTGCACACCTTCATTAGTATTTCTTGCGTTCAAGAACAGACATGGTTGAAGTGTTGAGCTTGGACTATTCGACACATGTTTGGCTCAGGCACTTAGGCTGCTGAGCAGGCATACGGTCATAGAGTTTCCTTTTCTAATTGCACGAGTCAGTGCCATAGCCAGCTATTTTTCTTCGAGGGGTGGAGAGGAGGGGAGTTCAATTAAATAAAAAATAATCTTCTTATGTATCTGCTGTATTTTGATTTCATATAATTGCGTTTTCATACGGCACTCAATGCATTTTGCGTACATGCAGGTTTCACAGAGCATAACCCTCTGCTTGATCCCCTAAAGGTGGGCTTGGTTGTTCATTGGTATTGTGAGCCGCATCGACACTGTATATGGGAGCTATGTTTCACGCGTAGTAGCAACGGCAGCACACTCATTGTGCCTAATTGTATTGTGTTTTGCTTTTCGTAGACTGTCTCTAATAGTGATCGGACCAAAGAGAAAAAAATGAAAAAAAAACACACAAGAGAACTTGCGTTCTTGTTGATACAGACGGCAGTCCAATGGAGGTATGCTTCGCTGTAAATTTTGGCTAGTGTAGCAAAGAGTCATCGGAGAGTAAGCATCTCTAAAGTACTGTGAATGCAGTGCATCAAAAGTTTGGTATTACGTTTTCTTTCCGCTTGCTTGTCGAGCTTTCGCACCAAGCTTGAACTGATGCGGTGTGCGAGCTTCATCGAAACACTTCAAAGCACTGGCGTCTGCAATAAGTACTGGAGCACTCGCACGGCGAGTATACGCACACCCGAGGGAGAGAGAGAGAGGTAATGTATTTACAGAAAGGTGGAGAGGTCGGCTTGACCTATAGTTTGCTCTGGCCTGCTACTCTACACTGGAGAAGGGTGACTCGTGAGTGAAAGTGTGATGAATGACGAATGTAAGGTAGAGAGATGATATGTTCTTATTAGGCTGGGTAACTCTACAGACGTGCATCCAGTCCAGTGGCTTCTAAGAAAGCGATGACGGCTCGTATAATCACATGTGTTCTGCTGGCGTCAGGCCAAGGACCTAACACAACCTCATCGGTTAATGGTCGACTAATATATCGGCCAATCGAAGATATCAGTTGCTGGCGTTCGCTTGCATATGCTGGACAGTCGCAAAATATATGTTCGAGCGTTCACTGGCTCATTCACGGAACACAACACATCACAGCACTAGCGAGCGGTCATCTTGACACCACGCTCGCCTGTCCCGGCGCCACAGTAGCAGTTGCTGAACCGTTCGAAGACAGCTCCATAGTAATCACGTAACATTTCTGTCGAAAGAATGGGGTGGTGGTAGCCTAATTGATCTAGAAACGCCGTCAAAGTGAGACGGGCTCTGCCATGAACGCGATGTTGGCACAAAAACTTCACTCGAGGGATGATTCAAATAAACTCGATCGCTTCCGTGACAATCTAGAGAAAATAATCGAGATCTTCTCAAGTGAAGGAAGCGTTTTACGTGAAGGGTGGTTTGTGACTGGGAAAACGCCCCTCAAAGAGCGTGTCGAGTGAAGGGTCTAGTCGAGGAGCGTTTGTGAATACGGGGGCCAGTGTTCGCGGTCATACCGATGTGCACTGCGACTCAGCACATCGCTGGGACTTCGGCAACGAAGGCCAAGCTGCGTAAGATGTGCCCATGCCTTCCTCGGTGTTGTCGTTTACACCAACTGTCACCCATCCGCGGGACTGTGGTTTCGGAAATATAGGCCAATCAGAATTCACACTCGTCGTGAAAGGTCAGGCTGACAAGGGAGTCGGTGAAGCAGGGCGTACAAGTGGTGCTATAGACGCAGAGGCAATGTTTCTCTTGTATGAACTGCGGTGTCGTTGTC
This sequence comes from Rhipicephalus microplus, assembly GCF_043290135.1. Lineage (NCBI taxonomy): Eukaryota > Metazoa > Arthropoda > Arachnida > Ixodida > Ixodidae > Rhipicephalus > Rhipicephalus microplus. Next base: position 499,066 of record NW_027464596.1, read on the forward strand.
GCCGACGTGGCCACTTTTTGATGGTTTCCGCATCCTCTCAATGTGATGTAAGGTCTCTCACCATTTGTTTCTTCTTTGAGCACTACTTTAAGAAAGCTTCGTGGGGCTCATCACAACTGGAACACTTCAGGGCATGGTCTTTACAGGTCGAGGCAATCAGCTTTAGCGCAGCTAAAAATACTCGCGTGCGGTTCTGATGTGACTTTCGCATACGGTTCTTATGTGACTTAGTTTCATGCAGTTGTGGAGTTGCAGTGGTTTAGGCACAGATAGTCTTGCCGAATGTCGGAGTGTGCCCGCCTTTACACAGGAAGGTATGGAGCCGGCCTTGAAATCTATTTTCCAGCAACCTTGGCGATGATGGAAGCTTCGCTAGCTGGTATGATGAGGCCACACAAGTCGGAGCTCCGCACGATTGCGGACTCCGGAAGACCTGGAAGATATCCGAACTGGTTTATGTACATCGCCTGTGAACGCAATAGTAAGCTTCATGAGTTTCACGTATTACTTAGCTAATGCAAGACGCACGCTACAAACATGCAAGACTTATGTCACAAGCATGTATTCAAACTTACTCGAGTCGACTCACTCAGGCTCATAGTTTGAGTGAGTCTGAAAGAGTAAAGTTTTGGCGAGATTGAGTCCGTCTTTTTAGTTCGTCAATTTTTTTAGTTCGGAAAATTTTAGTTCGTCTTAGTTTGAATGACTCAGTTTGAGGAAAATTTCTACGAGTCCGAGTGAGTTCGAACTGCAGACATATTTTTCCAGTCAGTGTGAATGAGCGCCAATTTTTTTTTTGATCAGAAGTGCTTTTTACTCCCCCTTGACCTTGCTACCAGCCTTTGGTCAGCTCACGTTCATGCTCCCGTTTATTCACAGATACTTCAATGTATTAGTGTTCAATCGCCGGTTCAATATCGATTAATCGGAGTCTTAGATTATAAAGGGTGATGGTATAAGATAGTGGTCACCTCCCCACCTCTCCCCCACATATCTTACAGACATAGCACTTCGATAAAGTGTATCGTGTGAATCGTATCTTTCAATGAAAATGCCCTTACAGGCAGAGGGCAGCGCAGGAAAATCAAAATGTGGACTTCACGGCCTGACCTGCATCACCGCAAGGCCAGGGCACCGTTTCTCAGGGCGAATGATCAATTGACAAGCTCAGTGGCCCGTAAAGCTGCCCATGGGCAAGCTTGTGTCCCTGCACATATGAGTGGGATCGATCAGAAAGAAAGAGGCGCAGAAATTGTTTTAAGAAATGGATAGCCTGCGTGGCGCACTGCGCTGTGATATTCGGAAAATGTGATTGCCATGGTCTACTGTACGAAATGGCGAGGTGGCTTCGGGGAAAGGGGGGGAAGTTAAAATATCAGGGCCGTCCGCTTGGGTTTGCAAAAGAGAGATATACACACCCCATAAATAAATAAATAAATAAATAAATAAATAAATAAATAAATAAATAAATAAATAAATAAATAAATAAATAAATAATAATTAATTATTAATAATGAGTTCTAACAGACAATAATGCCAAGCAAAGTATAGTGGAAGATATTAGACCAAATTTTAATGTAAATATGAAGAAAAGTCGGTGAAAAGATAACTTGCCGTGGGCGGGATCCGAACCTGTGACCATCAAATGACGTGTTAGATGCTCTACCACTGAGCTACCACGACAGCTATCCACTTAGCTACTTTATAGGGTTCATAGGTGAATTAAACGTGGGAGTGTCTGTCAGCACCACCAGTAGCTATGACGGCGAGCGTAGCACACTCTTTTGAGCCTGTTTGGCGTCGCGTAGCACGTGAACTTCTTACGAGTGGGCAGCTGACTAATAGTCCCTCGTATACAACCTAAAGGCACTAAGACTGTCAGTACGAGACCCTCGTTAATGAATTAAGGAAAGAAGTGTATACCCAAGGGCTCGTTATCCATGTTTTGTACACAATATTAATGAGATATGACAGACAATAATGATAAGAATAGTATAGGAGAAGATATTAGACCCAATTGTAATGTAAATATTAAAATAGAGGTGTTGTACGTCGAAAAAGGTTCAGACGCAGCTTGGCAAAATGTGCTTTATCAGGCAGGTCTGGCTCATGGCGAGCGGCATGCGCGAGCTACTACTACAGCCACCGATCCTTCTCGTCTTTTTCATTACCAGCAGAGCGTCCGTTATTCAGATTCATTAAAATTACTCCCCACGAAATAAGGAGCCATCCTGGCGACCTATGAACAAGTAAACACGGGAGGGTCGTAGCAAGGCTTATTTCTCGAGACGTGGACATTTTGCTGGCCACGTCGACGTTGGTCAGATGATGGTTCCAGTGGCTCAGTGAGGTAATTCACTGGTGACGTTTTTCGTAGCACACGATATGGACCGTGATACTTGTGGACCAACTTGGTAGAAAAGCCAGGTGTAGCAGAAGGAACATGACCCAGATGAGTGAACCTGGATCGTAGGAAGTAGTGTTATTTGATGCGTCAGGGTGGTGCTTCTGGCGTCCTTGGTCTTGGGTTGTGAACGATCTTGCCAGTTGGCGGCATTCTTCAGCGTATGTAGCGGCTTGAGACAAAGTCGTGGACTCTGAGTCAGGTTTGTACAAAAGAATGGTGTCCATAGTGCAAAAAGGTTCGCGTCCGTAAAGGAGGAAAAAAGGAGAGAACCCGGTAGTGCTTTGAATGGCGGTATTATAGGCGAACGTGATAAACGGGAGCACTCGGTCCCAATTGGAGTGGTCTGACGAGATAAACATAGACAGCATGTCACCAAGGGTGCGGTTGAAGCGCTCTGTCATTCCATTGGTCTGGGGATGATAGGCGCTTGTAGTGCGGTGAACGACGTGGCACTCACGCAGCATTGCTGTGATGACGTCTGACAAGAATACGCGACCACGATCGCTCAGTGACTCCCGAGGGGCTCCATGACGTAATACGATGTTGTGAACAACGAAAGCCACAAATTCTATTGCTGTAGACGAGAGAAGGGATGAATTTTCAGCATACCGCGTGAGATGGTCGACGGCAACTATGATCCAGCGGTTACCGTCAGCAGTGTTGGGAAGGGGATCATAGATATAAATGCCGACGCGGTCGAATGGTCGGGATGGGCATGGTAAGGGTAGCAAGGTACCGCTGGCATGACAAGGGGGAGTTTTTCGTCTCTGGCACGTCGAGCAGGCCCGAACGTATTGTCGTACAAAACGGTACATGCCACGCCAGTAATATCGGAGACGTATGCGAGAATAAGTCTTCAGCAAACCTGCGTGGCCACATTGGGAGTCGTCATGAAACGTGGAAGAAATTTCGGATCGCAGATGACGTGGAATAACGAGTAGCCACTGACGTCCACCGGGTGCGTAGTTGCGTCGGTACAGCACGTCATTGCGAGTGGCGAAGTGCTCGACTTGCCGATGCAACGTGCGAGAAGGGGGGAAGCCGTCCGCCCAGCCAGGATGTCTAGAATTGAAGCAACCCAAGGGTTCTTGCGTTGCTCAGATGGCATGTTGGCGATGGTGACGGAAGTGGCATCAGAGGTTAAACTTTCGCAGCAGTCCGGGTCAGGGGGTAGAGGCGAACGGGATAGGGCGTCTGCGTCCGAATGTTTCCGGCCGGAGCGATAGACCACGCGAATATTATATTCTTGGAGGCGTAATGCGCATCGGGCGAGGCGACCGCTTGGATCCTTCAGTGACGACAACCAACAGAGGGCGTGGTGGTCAGTCACGACGTCAAAAGGGCGCCCGTACACGTAAGGTCGAAATTTCTCTATCGCCCAAATAATGGCGAGGTATTCCTTTTCAGTGACAGAATAGTTGGTTTCGGCTTTGATAAGAGCTCGGCTGGCGTAGGCAACCACATACTCTTGGAAGCCGTCTTTCTTCTGTGCAAGAATAGCGCCTAGCCCGACACCACTAGCGTCGGTGTGGACCTATGTGGGTGCCGATGGGTCGTAGTGTCACAGAATAGGCGGTGACGTGAGGAGGTGGCGCAGTTAATTGAAAGAATCGTCACAGGTGGCAGACCAGGCTGAAAGGTCTCTAGAGCCGGCGAGGAGCTTGGTCAAGGAGCGATGATAGTCGCGAAATTGCGGATGAAGCGCCGGAAGTAAGAGCAAAGGCCTATGAAGCTTCGGAGCTCTTTCATGGTGGTCGGTTTGGGAAATGCTGAAACGGCTGTAAGTTTCAGGAAGAATGCCGTCTTTTGAAACCACGTGGCCAAGGATCGTAAGCTTTCGAGCGGCGGAATGGCACTTCTTAAGATTCAGTTGCAGCCCCCCGTCAGAAATACACGAGAGGACTTTCTCGAGGCGGGTTAACAGGGTTGCGAAATCAGTTGAAAAGACGACAATGTCATCTAAATAACAAATGCAAACGTTCCATTTGAGGCCTCGAAGGATAGACTCCATCATCCGCTCGAAAGTAGCTGGCGCGTTGCAGAGGCCGGAGGGCATGACTGTGAATTCGTAAAGCCCGTTGGGCGTGACGAAAGCAGTTTTTTCACGATCGGCCTCCGCCCTGGGTACCTGCCAGTATCCAGAGCGCAGATCTAAAGAAGAGAAAAATTCGGCTCCCTGTAGGCAGTCCAAGGCATCATCAATGCGTGGCAGCGGATAAACATCCTTGCGCGTGATTCGGTTGAGACGCCGGTAGTCCACGCAAAACCTGATGGATCCGTCCTTCTTCTTCACGAACACAACTGGAGAGGCCCAGGGACTGCTTGACGGTTCGATTATGGCATGTGTCAGCATGTCGTCAACCTGTTCTTTGATGGCGCGGCGTTCGGTAGTTGACACACGATATGGACGCTGCCGTAATGGCGTCTCTTGACCGGTATTTATACGGTGAACAGATGACGCTCGACCTAAGGAAGGCTGACTGTGGTCAAATGAGCCTCGAAAACGCTGTAGGAGCTTGATCAGCTGTTCCTGCTGCCCAGGCGTGAGGTTACAATCATTGTACTCGCGGAATACACCCATAAGTTCATTAGCGTCAGTTGTGGGTGTAATGGCACAAGTCGGTAAAAATGGCTTGTCTGGACAGACCGGGTCTTCGAAAATGCAATTTAGGGTCTTGAGGCTTCCCAGACACTCGCCCAGTAGCAGGATGTATGGACAAGCGGAAACGTTGCATGCATAAAGTACCGCCGAACCATTGGAAAATTTGATGACGGCAAACGGGAGGACGATGGTTCGGTGTTGCACACTAGCTATAGTTGGTTGGAACAGGAGCGTCGAGTTAGTGGCAGCAGGGGAAAACACAGGCACTGGGACGGCGGTCAACGGCGCGATGCGGACGTCAGCTTCGGCAAACACTTTCGAGGGACTGTGGTGGTCGATATCAAGGCACGGATTCGTCAACGTGAGTTGAGCACAAGCGCAGTCGACGAAGGCCTGATGGGTAGAAAGGAAATTCCATTCTAGTATGACGTCGTAAGATGAACGTGGGAGAACAACAAAGTTGACGGCGTACCAAACATCTTGAATAAGAACGCGTGCTCTGCACTGAGCTGTCGACGCGATGAAATGGGAGGTGGCTGTACGCAGCGCAAGATTCATAATCGGCGTTGTAACTTTTCTCAAATCGCAACACAGTTTTTCACTAATTACAGAAACGACGGCGCCTGGGTCGACAAGTGCACGTACAGCAACACCTTCTACTAGCACATCGATTTCGTTGGTTGGACAAAGAGGAGGTCTTAGAAAGCTCGACGACGACGCAGTTCTTGCCTCCGGAACTGCGGCTGTCAGTTTTCCTCTCGAGCGGGGCTCGTGCGCCGAAGCATCGGGGAGACAGATCGGCAACGGGGTGGTAATGACCGGCGAGAATCGACAGGGCGTCGTGGGGACAATGAGTCGGTGATAGGAGAAAATGGTCGCTGGGAATTCTGGGCAGCCTGGTAATTTGCAGAATTCCCACGTCTGGAGGCTGGAAGTTGCGACGGCGACAGTAGCGTGCTACATGTCCCACGAAACCGCATGCTAAACAGATGGGTCGATTATCCAAGGTGCGCCATGGGTTAACGACAGAAGGTGCAGGGGGTGAAACGGGATGGGGTGCCATGTATGTAGGCAGCGTCGTAGGGTAGGAGGACAGGGTGCGCCGGTATGCGCCAGAGACAGGTGGGGCTGGGGGTCTAGCAACGACAACAGCGTAGTTCAGTGGCATAGGGACAGATGGCGATGGGGACAGTACCTGCGTGACCTGTGTCTCAATGACCTGGCGTAGACGTGGGTCTAACGAGGTCACTGGCGCGGATGCTTCGGCCACAAGAGAAAGCCGACGCGTAGCTTCTTCACGAATGAATTGTTTGATATGGGGCAGTAAGACGGTGTGATCAGCAGTGACGTCGTGCACGAGGGCGGAAACTTCAGCTGTATGTTCAGCGGCTCTGCGCGTCGAGACACGCTGCTTACGCAACTCGTCGTACTCCTGACAGAGCTGGACAACATCGGTGACGGCCTGTGGATTCCTAGCGACGGGCATCTGGAAGGTATCGTCGTCACCTCCTTTGATGATGTGTTTGATTTTGTCGCGTTCGGTTAGAGATTCATCGACGCGCTTGCAAAGAGACAAGACATCTTCAATGTAACTTGTGAAGGTCTCGTCCCTGCGCTGGACTCGACTACGGAGACGCTGTTCCGCGCGAAGCCGGCGCACGGCGGGACGACCGAACACCACGGCGATAGTGGCCTTGAAGGCGGACCAGTTGGTGATTTCGCCTTCGTGGTTTTTGAACCAGAGGCTGGCCACATCAGCGAGGTAAAAGCGCACGTTTGTGAGCTGGTCGTAGGCATTCCACTTGTTGGAAGCGCTTACGATTTCGTACTCGACGAGCCAGTCCTCGACGTCTTGTTCGTCAATGCCGCGAAAAGTTGGTAGGTCGCTTTGCCGAGGCACGCCAGTACAGTAGACTGTCATTGGTAAGGCTGCTTGAGAAGGGCCAGGAGCAGTCATGGTGAACGGTGAGGGTAGCGTCCGATTGCGAAGTTCCAGGTTGATGGGAACCCCGGCTCCTCCACCACTTGAAATAGAGGTGTTGTACGTCGAGAAAGGTTCAGACGCAGCTTGGCAAAATGTGCTTTATCAGACAGGTCTGGCTAATGGCGAGCGGCGTGCGCGAGCTACTACTACAGCCTCCGATCCTCCTCGTCTTTTTCATTACCAGCAGAGCGTCCGTTATTCAGATTCATTACAATGATGAAGAAAAGTGGGTGAAAAGATAACTTGCCGCGGGCAGAATCCAAACCTGGTACCTTTGATTGACGCGTTTGATGCTCTACCAGTGAGCTACCACGACAGGTATATATATATATATATATATATATATATATATATATATATATATATATATATATAGATGAAGGCCAGACTCGAGGCCGAAACGTCGAAATAAACGACGTTGTGACCACTCACGGAGGATCTACTGGACCATATATATATATATATATATATATATATATATATATATATATATATATATATATATATATATATATATATATAGTCCAGTAGATCCTCCGTGAGCGGTCACAACGTGGCTTATTTCGACGTTTCGGCCTAGAGTCTGGCCTTCATCAGGATTAATGATACAGTTTGTTGGTGCTCAGCTTTATACAATCTCAAATTAGAGGGCAAGGAAAGAGGAAAAAAGACAGAAAAAAAAAGAAAAAAAGGAAAAAAGAAAAAGAAAAGAAAAAGAAGAAAAAAGAGGAGACGAAGAGAAAAATCATATACAGTGGACTCCCCTCGGGCGCCCTCTTCCACTCTTCCTTCCACTTCCCCCTCCACTCTTCTCTCCACTTCCCCTTCACCTCTCTCCCCCTTCTCCCCTTCACCTTTCTGATGTCAGCGCTCTGTGTATGTTTCCTTTCACTAACGCATTCCTCCCGATCAGACGGCGCCTCCTGGCACTGGCGGTTCGGTGTGAGGCAAAAAGCTTTTTTAGGAAGTCCTAAGCCTTTAACTACTCTTCTTTAGGAAGTCCTAAGTCTTTAAGTACTCGGAGTCCCGAAAACAATTCGTCGTAGAAAGAGGGGTGCCCCGTATTGCGGTAGAGGATGGTAAGCGGGCGCAATGCGAATTCCTTGCCCGCTTCTGGATTACGCGTGTAGTGGGGGCCTCCCGGCTGTGCACAGGGTTGCTGTTGGTCATGTCATGCATGGCACAATTGATTGCGCAGTAAAGTAAAACAGAAAACAGACGACAGCTGCACTTAGGAAGAGTAGTTACACTTGGCATTGTTTTGGGTTGTTCAGTGCTTTTCGCAGCTGCAGTGCCGTGAATTCAGTTACTATTTTCATTGTTGCCGTTATTGTTTTCTAATGCTTTAATTGCTGCAAGTGTACCAGGAGTCTCATTTATTCCTCTATCGAGGGTGTTAAATCGGTGGATAAGGTATGACTCCCGTTGTTCACGTTCTCGATTTGATTTAAATCCCGTCTCTAGGAGCGTTACTGATAGTTTGTCGAATGCATGGTCGGGAAGATTGAGATGTTTTGATAGAGGTAGAATTGGGGCTGATTTCGCATGAGCTCTGTGATTACTGAAGCGAATTCTAAATGGTGTTTCTGTTTGTCCGATGTACTGCATACCACACACGTTGCATTCGAGTAGGTGTAACACGTTAGAGAAATCGCATGTTAGGTTTTCTCGTATGTTAATCAAAACTTGGATTGCATGCTGGTTGCTTTGTCTGTTTCTCGCATCGCCTTACATACAAGACATCGTGGCTTTAAACAAGGGCGGCATGAATTATTGGGGGGTGATGTGTTGATTTGGGAGTCGACAAAGGTGTCTTTAAGGTTACGATGTCGTCGGTAAACGACGCCTGGAGCGGATGGGAATGCGCGTTTCAGACGTTCACTTTGTTCCAGAATGTTGTAGTGTCGTTTAAGGATTTTGTTTACATTGGGGAAGTTTGTGCTGTAAGTCAAGCATAGGTTTGTTCGTTGTGGGTCTTCTCGTGGTGGTCGCTTCATAAGTAAGTCTTCACGCTTTAGTTTTCTCACTTTTTGAACAGCGTCATTAATTACATGTGGGGGGTATTTTTGTTTCTCGAGCACAAGTTTTAGCCTCTGTGAGCTCGTGTCAATGTCAGCGTCTCTAGAGCAGATTCGCTTAAACCGGCGAGCATGGCTGTATAGAATACTGTTTTTACAGTGGCGTAGGTGATCGCTTTGGTAATGGAGGTATTGTTGTCGATCCGTTGGTTTGCGATATAGGGTTGTAGAGAGCTTCTCTTCTTCTATCGTTATGGTAACATCAAAAAAATTTACGGTAACTTGGGAGTATGTGTGTTTGAGGTGTATGTTCGGATGTACAGCATTGTAAGTGTCGATAAAGCTGAGGAGTTCGCCCTCGCTGTGGGTCCAAATAAGAAAGATGTCGTCTATGTATCTTCTGTATAACATTGCTTTCAAGGAACTTTGTGCAAAAAATTCAGATTCTAGCTTTCCCATAAATATGTTGGCATAATTAGGTGCCATTTTGGTGCCCATAGCGGTACCGCTGATTTGTCAAAAATACTCTTGGCTAAACTCGAATGAATTTCATTCGAGGACCATCCTCGTCAAAGTTGCAATGGCAGAGAAATCTGGGGTGTTACATTGTCTATGGTTTGTGTACATGTTTTGTAATGCAGCTCTGCCGTCATCGTGAGGAATATTTGTATATAATGAAGAGACATCAAGAGTAACCAAGTACGAGTTTTTCGGCACACAGAGACCTGCAATGTCTCGAAGAAGATGTGTGGTGTCTTTTATGTACGATGCGAGGGTGTATGAAATGTGGCTTATAAGTCTGTCCACGTACCCTGAAATGGGTTCAGTTATTGTACCGATGCCTGATATGATTAGTCGACCTGGGTTACCGGGTTTATGAATTTTTGGGAGGATGTAGAAGCGACCTGGACGAGCGTATGCAGCTCGCATCAGTTTGTGGTCAGTGTTGGTTATCTTTTCTGCATCCATCAGTTTCTTTAGTTCTGTTGATACGATACGTTTGTATTCGTCTGTCGGATCACCTGGGAGGCGTTCGTAAAATCTTGAGTCGTCTAGTTGGCGGTATGTTTCTTGTAAGTAGTTGGTTGTATTAAGGACTACAATTGCTCCTCCCTTGTGAGCGGGTTTTATTGTTATGTCTGTCCTAGATGCCAAGTTTTTCATACTTATTTTTTCAGATTTTGTCAAGTTTTCTCGGTTTCCTTTCTGTCTGTGGTATTCGTGTACTATATCTTTCTGTACTGCGGTGATATAAAGGCCCAAGCACTTGTCTCGATTACTGTTCGGTGTCCAATCATTTGATTTACGACGGTGAATTGTTTCGTGGTTAGAAGGCCTGTTCAAGAAATATTCGTGCAACTTAAGCTTCGAGCGAAGTTGTCGAGGTCTCGGAGCGAGTGGGTCGGGCAGAAGCTTAGTTCCTTAGATAGCAGTTTTTCTTCGTCAGGTGACAAGCTCGTGTCCGATATATATATATATATATATATATATATATATATATATATATATATATATATATATTGGTAACATTATTACGCAGAAGGAGGAGTTCACTACAAAACTGCGCGAAAAATCGACAAGAAACAGAGAAGGCACACACACAAGCGCAGACTAGCAACTGAAGTTTATTGAAAGAAAACACTTATATACCTAAAGAAAAACTATGACGTGAAAGATTAGAAGTTGGCCGTGAGATAATCAATCTCTAGTTGGTGCAAAGTCACCGAAGGCCTCGCAACACACGTGTCGCCATACTTGTGTATATAAAAAGCCTCCGCAACTTCTCTCGCTGTCCTATCCCTGTGCCGTGACAACACCCTTGTTTCGTGAAATAAAGGGGAACACTTGCAATCCCTGCAATGTAGGCACAGATTCGACGAAGGGTGGGCCTTCAGCTGAAGGCCCACCCTTCGTCGAATCTGTGCCTACATTGCAGGGATTGCAAGTGTTCCCCTTTATTTCACGAAACAAGGGTGTTGTCACGGCACAGGGATAGGACAGCGAGAGAAGTTGCGGAGGCTTTTTATATACACAAGTATGGCGACACGTGTGTTGCGAGGCCTTCGGTGACTTTGCACCAACTAGAGATTGATTATCTCACTGCCAACTTCTAATCTTTCACGTCATAGTTTTTCTTTAGGTATATAAGTGTTTTCTTTCAATAAACTTCAGTTGCTAGTCTGCGCTTGTGTGTGTGCCTTCTCTGTTTCTTGTCGATTTTTCGCGCAGTTTTGTAGTGATGATTTACCAACTCGCCCAGCGTTCAGTACTCTTAAGGAGGAGTTCGGGCTCTGAGCTCAATCTTACCAGTTTCTGACCGATGAAAACAAACCCACAAGCAATATTTCCCACCTTTGACCATATGGGGGCCGCCATCTTGTGTGGGACTAAGCCACTTTGAGGACAACGAGTCATATCTCGGCGTTTACATACCCCAGGACGACAAATCAGGTTTCAGTTGAGTCGTTAAAATCTGCAGATAGCCGTAGAAAAAACCGCGAGCGCCCGATTCAACTGAGAGCGTCAAAAGAGACTTATTCAGAAGACACACTCAGTGTTGCCGGACTGCCGTCACTGCTTGCGCTGGGTTTGGCGAAACAGCTTCCACAGCGATTTAAGCCCACCAGAACTTCTCCTTCACCTCGTAGCCAATAAGCACAGATTATTCCAACTGCGGGAGTGGGAGCGGTCGCGTCAGCAACACGGGTAAGTGAGCTTTGCACATATCTACCTATAACATATCTACCTCTAAATTTAGCAATTTAGGTCTTAGGAGGGTCAGAGTGGTGTCTATTTGTTCGTGAAGATACAAGGAGTTCAACCGCTACAAATACTGCTATTAAAAATGAAAATTTTAAAATATAGGAACGGAAAATAGTGTGAATTTGTGAAAACATTAACAGTCGGACCACGTGCCCGGTGCCGCGCAGTTCCCAACCGGGAAAAAAAAAAAACGCGTGTTGATGGAACTACAATAAGAGGCTCGATGTGCGGCCTCACCGGTAACCACCGCCGGGAACGCACTCCCTCTCCAGAGAAGGATTGACCACCCTGGTGCCGTATCTGGCCACTACCTCCCACATAGATACGCCAATTAACTCACGGCCCTCAGTCCTCAGCAGCTGTGAAGCAACTGACTACGGCGGCGGTCAGATCTGCAACGCAGCAGAGGGTGCGAAGAATCTCTGGACTACAGGCCGCCATTGGAACCTGAACTTGGCAACGTTTAACGCTAGAACCTTATCTAGTGCGGAAGTCTAGCTGTACTATTCGAAGAGCTAGAGGGTGTTAAATGGGATATAATAGGGCTCAGTGAGATTAGGAGGACAGATGAGGCCTATACAGTGCTACAGAATGGGCACGTCCTTTGCTATCGGGACTTGGCAGACAGAAGAGAACTGGGAGTGGGGTTCCTAATTCACAGAAACATAGCTGGCAACATAGAGGAATACTATAGCGTTAATGAAAGGGTGGTAGGTATTGTAATTAAACTGAATAAAAGATATAAGATGAAGGCAGTACAGGCTTACGCGCCTAAATCCAGCCATGATGACGCTTCAGTTGAAAGGTTCTATGAAGACGTGGAATCGGCAATGAGTAAGGTAAAAACACAGTATACTATAGTGATGGGCGACTTTAATGCAAAGGTAGGGAAGAAGCAGGCTGGAGACCAGGCAGTAGGAGATTATGGCATCGGCACTAGAAACGCCAGAGGAGAGCTACTAGTAGAATTCGCAGAACGCAATTATTTGCGGATTTTGAATACCTTCTACCGAAAACGAGAAAACCGCAAGTGGACATGGAGGAGCCCTAATGGCGAAAATAAGAACGAAATACACTTTATAATGACCGCACACCCAGGAATCGTGCAGGATGTGGAAGTGGTTGGCAAGGTACGATGAAGTGACCATAGAATGGTACGGTCTCGAATTCGCCTAGACTTGAAGAAGAAACGACAGAAACTGATACGCAAGAAGCCAATCAATAAGCTAGCACTGAGAGGGAAAGTACAGGAATTCAGAGTGTCGCTGCAGAACAGGTACTCGGCTCTTAGTGAGAAAACCAACCTTAGCGTAGATACAATGAATGATAATCTGACGAGTATCATTACTGAGTGTGCAGTGGAAGTTGGAGGCAGGGTAGTTAGACAGGACACTGGCAAGCTTTCCCAGGAAACGAAGAACCTAATTAAGAAGCGTCAAACCATGAAAGTGTCAAGTACAACAGACGAAAGGAACTGGCAGAGCTTTCGAAGTTGATTAATAGACGTAAAGTATGCGATGTAAGAAGGTATAACATAGAGAGAATTGAATACGCTCTGAAAAACGGAGGAACCTTCAAAGCAGTGAAGAGGAAACTTAGGATAGGCAAAAGTAGGATGTATGCACTAAGGGACAAAGAAGGCAAAATAACTACCAATATGGATAGTATAGTTAAAATAGCGGAGGAGTTTTACAGAGATCTGTACAGTAGCCGAGACAACCACGACCCTAATACTATAAGAACTAGCAGTAACCCAGACGACACCCCACCAGTAATTATAGAAAAAGTCAGAAAAGCTTTGAAGAGCATGCAAAGAGGCAAAGCTGCTGGTGAGGATCAGGTAACATCAGATCTGCTGAAAGATGGAGGACGGATTGTGTTAGAAAAACTAGCCACCCTGTTTACAAGGTGTTTCCTGATGGGAAGGGTACCAGAGTCTTGGAAGAACGCTAACATCATCTTAATACATAAGAAAGGAGATGACAAGCACTTGAAGAACTACAGGCCGATCAGCTTGCTGCCTGTAGTGTACAAGCTATTTACAAAGGTAATTGCTAACAGAGTAAAGAAAACATTAGTATTCAATCAACCAAAGGAACAAGCAGGATTTCGAACAGGCTACTCAACAATTGACCACATTCATAATATCAATCAGGTAATAGAGAAATGCTCAGAGTATAACCAACCACTATACATAGCCTTCATAGATTACGAGAAGGCGTTTGATTCAGTAGAAATATCAGCCGTCATGCAGACACTGCAGAATCAGCGCATAAATGAAGTATATATAAACATTCTGGAAGAAATTTACAGGGGATCAACTGCTACCATAGTGCTTTATAAAGAAAGCAACAGAATACCAATCAAGAAGGGAGTAAGGCAGGGGGACACAATCTCCCCAATGCTATTTACCGCGTGCTTACAGGAGGTTTCCAGAAGCCTAGAATGGGAACAGTTAGGGATAAGAGTTAATGGGGAATACCTTAGTAACCTGCGCTTCGCCGATGACATTGCATTGCTGAGTAACTCAGGGGACGAATTGCAACTCATGATTACGGAGTTACACAGGGAGAGCAGAAAGGTGGGTCTTAAAATTAATCTGCAGAAAACGAAAGTAATGTACAACAACCTCGGAAAGGAACAGCACTTCGAGATAGGTAATAGTGCGCTTGAAGTTGTAAAAGACTATGTCTACTTAGGGCAGGTAATAACCACAGAGCCTAACCACGAGATTGAAGTAACTAGAAGAATAAGAATTGGGTGGAGCACAATCGGCAAGCACTCTCAAATTGTGACAGGTAGATTGCCATTATCCCTTAAGAGGAAGGTATATAACAGCTGTATCTTGCCGGTACTTAGCTACGGAGCAGAAACCTGGAGACTCACAAAGAGGGTTCAGCTTAAATTGAGGACGACGCAGCGAGCAATGGAAAGAAAAATGGTAGGTGTAACCTTGAGAGACAAGAAGAGAGCGGAGTGGATTAGGGGACAAACGGGGGTAAAGGATATCATAGTTGAAATAAAGAAGAAGAAATGGACATGGGCCGGGCATGTAGCACGTAGACAGGATAACCGCTGGTAATTAAGAGTAATTAACTGGATTCCCAGAGAAGGAAAGCGGGTTAGGGGGAGACAGAAGGTTAGGTGAGCGGATGAAATTAAGAAGTTTTCGGGTATAAATTGGCAGCAGCAAGCACAGGACCAGGTTAACTGGCGGAACAACATGGGAGAGGCTTTGTCCTGCAGTGGACGTAGCCAGGCTGATGATATATATATATATATATATATATACATACATATATATATATATATATATATATATATATATATATATATATATATGGCGGCGTGATATTCAATGGATCCGGTGGAAAATTCAGTATAAAAAGAGGTCGACAAACGTGCGAAAAAACACTAGTTTTACAAAGTAAAAAACACTAGTACAACTAGTGTTTTTTCGCACGTTTGTCGACCTCTTTTTATACTTTATATATATATATATACATATTGCCACGTTCCATTTCCCAAGTTTTTGTTATCGTCCGAAAACACCGCACGATTCTCAGCGCAAACCACGCCTGCAGTTTTCTAGAAGGTTCCGGACTGTAGTAGATCATTTCGATAAGATCACGCCCACTGTGCGAACGGTACAGATTGTTCTGGAAGCTACGCCACCGCCAGCGATAACGCTAGAACATTCGACGGCAAGAGTATAAATGCCGACGCGCTTCGCGCTTGTCAGTTCTGACGCTCCGTTCGCCGCTATCAGTCCGAGACTGCTATCTGTGCAAGACTGCTGCTGTAATTGGACTTTCAGTTTACCAGGCACAGGTTCGCCCAAATAAACAGTTAAATCCTAACACGAAGTCTCCTGTCTTCGGCCACGTCACGACCCCGTGACAATATATATATATATATATATATATATATATATATATATATATATATATATATATATATATATATATATATATATATATATATATATATATATATATATATATATATATATATATATAGCTGTATTGCCCCGCCACGGTAAACTAGTGGTTAAGGTACTTGGCTGCTGAACCGCAAGTCGCAGGATCAAATCCCGGCTGCAGTGGCTGCATTTCCGATGGAAGTGGAAGTGTTGTAGGCCGATGTGCTCAGATTTGGTTGCACGTTAAAAAACCCCAGGTGGTCGAAATTTCTGGAGCCGTCCAGTACGACGCCTCTCATATTCATATGGTGGCTTTGGGACGGTAAACCCCACACA
Source organism: Rhipicephalus microplus (assembly GCF_043290135.1). NCBI lineage: Eukaryota > Metazoa > Arthropoda > Arachnida > Ixodida > Ixodidae > Rhipicephalus > Rhipicephalus microplus. Next base: position 515,098 of record NW_027464596.1, read on the forward strand.
TCGATCAATCATTCATAGCAGTATTGCGATATATAGCTGTCACGTGATAATATAACCTACCATTCGGCGGGCGTGTGTGCATGGCTCGGGCGATAAAGCTGATTGATGAATCGTGCCGCTCGCAGGCGTTGCCGCGTGCGCACTTCTGCACTGCTCCTCGTCCTCGGCGAAAGCAAAAGTGTTGACTGGACCCGATCTTCGCCGCGGGCGTTTGTCAATGAAACTGATTGACGCATGAACTCGGATACAATCTCGTCGATTCTGAGAAGGGCCCAGTTCAGCTCGGGACTGTCATGATGTTTTTGTGACTGTCAAACGTTTGATGGGGTGGACGCTAAGCAGCTGCTTCTTCGCATGTAAAACAGTTTGGTCATGTTTCACTGCCATAGAGGAGCTTGTCATAACCTAGCTTTTTCCAGTTTTCCAAGTTGGTAATAATGTGAGCATTATTCATACGCGTCATCTTACCATCTGTACATACTCATCATCATCAGTCTGACCTGTTTGTTGTGGGCAGAGGCTCGGCAAGTAAAAGAGGTGTCTTGCAGCCAAAACGTTGCCTTACAAGTTATGGAAAGTGCTTTCTGATCTCCTGGTCCTCTCCCTGCAGCGCTTTTTTTGTTATCTTCGAGTACAAACCATCCCTGGAGCTCCGGTCGCGTCGCCGTTTGCGCAGCCAGCCTACGGTCATGTCGCAAGACGAGCACAACAACACGGCTCCATCCGCCCCGCCTGCACCACTGGGCATGCCTTCTTAGACTGTCACCACCCCTCAAAAAGATCCCCCGATGTTCTCCGGCCTTCGCGATGAAGACGTTGAAGACTGGTTGGAGGAGTACGGTCGTGTGAGTGCGCTTAACTATTGGCATGATTCTGTGAAACTGTCCCGTGTACCTTTCTACCTCACGAGTGTCGCTAAGACATGGTTTCTCAACAATCAGCTGGATTTCCCAGACTGGCCTACCTTTAGGAAGCAGCTTTGTCAGATATTTGCCAACCCTTCTGTACGTGCAGACATCGCCAAACGGAAGCTTGCTGAACGTGTCCAGCATTCCGGCGAGTCCTATACATCGTACATTGAAGATGTCCTCGCCCTATGCCGTCGCGTTGACAGCTCGATGGCGGAGCATGACCGCGTTTGCCATTCGTTCAAGGGCATAGGCGCCGTCGCATTTAACGCTCTGGCTGCAAATAACCCGACCACGGTCGCCGATATCATCAGTACGTGTCAGCGACTCGATGACCTTCAACTTATACTTTTGCAACCTGAAACAGCAGATATCAGGACAACGCATGACGGTGAGCTTTGTGCGTTGATACGGTCTATGATCCGCGAGGAGCGGCAACTCCAAGCCACTTCGTTATCGTATGAGCTCTGCATGACGCCTTCTATAGGCAGCCTCCGGAACATTGTGAGGGAGGAACTAGAGTCCATGACGTGTGAGCAAGTCCCGCGCTCGCATACCACTCCAAAGCCAACGTACAATCAGGTGGTTGCAGCGTCACCTCCTCAGCAATCATTGCAGTATGGGTCAACTATGCAGCCTTCACTGAATGTCCTTGCACAAAGAGCAACGCCTCCTTCGTTTCAAGCCTGGCGTCCATCCCGACCTATTAGCTATTATTGCGGAATATGCGGCCACATCTCACGGTTCTGTCGTCGACGTCAACAAGACGAAAGGCGTGGCTATGGTGACTACGAGAGGGATGAGTTTGCCCCCTCTCCACAACATCGTCACCCATACCAACTTTACCAACGCCGTTCACCCTCTCCACAGCACTTCGATGTAGTCAGTACCTTCCACTCCTCGCGCCGTCGCTCCCCGTCACCTATGCGCCGTTCCTCGTCACCACTTCGTCCGGCTACCATGGCGTCTGATCATTGCCCGGAAAACTAAACAGTGCAGCTTCAGGAGGGAAAGCTGCATTTGGCGAACTGCATCGAACTCCTCCGGAACGCCCCTCAAATGTACTTTCAGTGTGTGTTGAGGGTATATGGACTGAAGCTTTGGTGGACACAGGTTCATCGCTCTCAGTTATTAGTGTGAACTTGGGCTCCCGTTTGCGCAAAGTGAATACACCGTATGATGGCCCTCCCCTTCGCTGTGCTAATGCGGTTTTTGTTCAGCCTTCTGGTGTTTGCATGGTGCGAGTTTTTATTGAGGGCATCCTTCACCATATACAGTTCCTTGTCCTGTCATCGTGTACCAATGCGCTCATTTTAGGATGGCACTTTCTCTCCTCATCTTCAGCCGTGATATCTTGCCATCAGAGGGTCATTCACATTTCAGATACTGCGCTTTCGTGTGATAACCATGCCCATAGCCAGCGTTTCGTCACCGCTGATGACTGTTTCATTCCTCCAGGTAATGAGCATATTCTGACCCTGACATCAGATAAGATCGATACTGGTGATGTGTTCCTAGCACTGTGTGGACGTTACATCTCTGGTGGACTTACCATCGCTCCTTGCCTGGGGCGCTTTCGTGATGGCAGAGCATTCTTTACGGCAGTTAACCCCACTTCATTGCCTGTTGCACTGCCCCGGGGCACCAGTGTGGCTTGCTTCACAGATACTGAACCACTTTCTCTGGTGCCCCTTCACGGATACTCGCCATCTTTCTCTACGAGTACTGATGCCCAGGCTACAATGGCTGCTTAAAAGCCACAATAAATCCCGATCTCACGTCAGCGCAAAAGCAAGAACATTTGGGTGTGCTTCAAAAACACAGCGCTTCATTTGATGTATATTCCAAGCTTCTGGGTCACACTTCTGTCGCTATGCATCGAATTGAAACTGAAGGCAATACAATCGTACGCCGCCGCCCATATCGAGTGTCGTCCGCAGAGCAGAAAATCATCGAGGACAACGTTGCTGATATGCTCAAACGAGATGTTATCCAGCCTTCGTCCAGCTCGTGGTCATCACCTGTGGTGCTAGTCCGAAAGAAGGATGGTTCGGTGCGATTCTGCGTCGATTATCGAGCACTTATTAAGATCACGCTCAGAGACGTCTACCCGATGCCACGAGTCGACGATGCACTTGACTCTCTGCAAGGCGCTGAATTTTTCTCCAGCCTCGATTCACGGTCTGGTCTTTGGAAAATACTTATGCACAAAGCGGACAAAGAAAAAACTGCCTTTGCAACACCAGACGGGCTGTACGAATTCAACGTCAGGCCATTAGGTTTATGTAACGCTCCTGCCACGTTTGAACGCATGATGGACACAGTTATACGTGGCCTAAAATAGAAAACATGTCTCTGTTATCTAGATGACATCGTGATTTTCTCCTCTTTTCGTCAGCATCTTGATCGTTTGGACGAAGTTTAGACGTGTATTTCCAGTGCTGAACTTCAGCTAAACACAAAAAATGCCATTTCGCCAACAAGAACATTCAGGTGTTGGGGCACCTTGTCAGCAAAGAGGACGTTGGTCCGGATCCTGACAAGCTTGCTGCCGTGATACGCTTCCCTCGGCCAGAAAATCAGAAACACCTACGAAGTTTCCTGGGCCTGGCATCCTTCTTCCGCCGCTTCATTAGTCATTTTGCTTCCATCGCGTCGCCACTGCACAAGCTGCTGACATCCGGATCAACATTCGCTGGGAACGACGACTGCGAGCGTGCCTTTCGAGCCCTCAAGAGTGCTTTAACGTCTGACTCTGTTCTGTGCCATTTCGACGAGAACGCACCCACATGTCTGCACACCGACGCGAGCGCCCATGGCATTGATGCAGTTCTTCTACAGCGGGATGCCACTTCACGGGAAAGAGTTATCGCGTATGCTAGTCGTGCTGTTACGGCTGCTGGCAGAACTACTCCATAACTGAGCAGGAGTTCCTCGCTGTCGTTTGGGCCATACAAAAATTTTGACCGTATCTTTATGGACGCCACTTCACAGTGATTACAGACCACTACGCCTTGTGCTGGCTATCGACACTGAGAAACTTGTCTGGTTGCCTCGGTCGTTGGGGGCTCCGCCTGCAAGAGTACGATTTTGACGTCATCTCTAAGTCTGGCAAAAGACACCAAGATGCAGATGCTCTCTCTCGCTGCCCCATTCTACTGTCATCATCAAGTACGTCAGCTGATTGCTCGTTTGGTGGGCTAGGCACTGCGTCACCCCTCACATTATCACACCTTGCTGTTATCAGAACGCCGGCTTCAAATCGCTACACCAAGTTCGCCACCCGCCAGCGTGATGCTCCATATTGCAATCGCACTATCCAACACCTAAATGGCATATCACCTACTCCTAATGCTAGATTGGGCCTACAACTACGGCAATTTAAGCTCGATAACAATTTGCTCCATCGTTACGTTTACACTACTGATGGACACCGCTGGGTTTCAGTACTTCCGCGTTCTCTACGTCAAGTCTTCGAAGACTTTCACTACGACCCCTGTGCAGGCCACTTGGGATTTCACAAAACACAAAGCCGCATCAGAAACCGTTTCTTCTGGCCGGGCATCTCTACCTTTGTGGCCAAGTACGTTGCATCTTGCCATCTGTGTCAACGGGGGAAGCGACCAACTTCGTCTCCTGCTGGCCTTTTGCAACCTATCCCGTGTTCCGAGACTCCTTTTGCCATCGCTGGCATATACCTACTCGGACCTCTCCCCATCACGCTAGCGGGTAATTGTTGAATTGTGACTGCTGTCGACCACCTGACAAGGTACGCAAAGACTGCTGCACTACGCACAAGTTCTGCTTCAGACGTCGCAGACTTCATTCTTAACGCCATCGTAGTGCGTCACGGTGCACTTCGCGTTCTCCTGAATGATGGCGGCAAGACGTCCCTGTCCACCGTAATCGAAACTCTGCTCACAACCAACCTCTGGTACAGTACATAAGACGACGTCAGCCTACCACCCCCAAACTAATGGGTTGACAGAGAGATTTCATCGGACACTAACAGACATGCTGTCGATGTACATCGCACCAAACCACGACAACTGGGATACCATTTCGCCTTTTGTGACGTTTGCCCATAAGACCGCTGTTCAAAGAACTACTGGCTACCCACCTTTCTACCTGGTGTACGGCCGTTCACCGACATTCACCATCGACGTCTCTTTCCTAAATGGGCCAACCGACGCCTCGGCAACCGTATCAGAGCAGTCCATCACAAGGCTCGAAGAATGTCGGCAATGGGCTCGCCTTAATACAGAAGCCAATCAGAGAGACCCCAAGCAACGCTATGACAGCTCTCATCGCGACGTCTCCTTCAGTCCGGGGGATGAAGTGTTGCTTTGGACGCCCATTCGTACTCCAGGATTGTGTGACAAGTTTCAGTCACGCTTCATTCCGCCCTATACAATCAATGAACAAACGTTCCTAGTGAGCTATCGTGTCACTCCCACCGACCTTTCTTCGGATCGTCGCTGTCGTGGTTCGGAGATTGTTCACGTATCACGTCTGAAGCCAGTCGTTCGACGTTCCGTTTCCGTCTAAGACGCGTCCGGGCTGGGCGCTCACGCTTGGGCAGAAATAAGTGTGAGCATTATTCATACGCGTCATCTTACCATATGTACATACTCATCATCCTCAGTCCGATCTGTGTTGTAGGGCAGAAGCTCGGCAAGTAAAAGAGGTGTCTTGCAGTCAAAACGTTGACTTACGATATACTCATCTGCTTGGTCAGCTTCAAAGTGAAGGCAGTGCAAGCTCGGTTTCAATTTTGGTCACACTGATTACCTAGTATCTAATAAATAGAACACTGGACAGTTTTGTATTGATAACATTTCTATTAAAATGACCATAATTATCGCAGGTCCAATTACCGAAACCATCTTTAGTATAGAACTATCAAACGTAATTGTTATAGACGCGACAATAAATGTGAGCGCATTAGTAAGGACTCGTTAGCATGTTTTTATGTGCGCGTTCATGATTGATGTTGCATTATTAGCATGGTTTAGTTACCAGGTCAGGAAGCAAGTTTGAGTTGTTTTTAGCTTTACATGGCATGATTACCATGATTACCGTGGCCCCGCAACGGTGGTGTAGTGGCTAAGGTACTCGGCTGCTGGCACCCAGATCGCGAGATCGAATCCAGGCTTCGGCGGCTGCCTTTTCGATGGAGGCGGAAATATTGTAGGCCCGTGAACTCAGATTTGGGGGCACGTTAAAGAAAACCCGGTGGTCGAAATCTCCACAATGGCGTCCCTAATAATCAAATGGTGGTTTTAGAAAGTTATACTACGCATATAATCAATCATGATTACCATGGTCTTAATATTATGTGTCGTAATTACCTCGCTCTTTCCATGACCTTGCCTTATTACCTTGTTCATAGCATGCCCTGGCCGCGAAGTATACCGCCGAGCCAAAGAGCTGATTGGCTGGCCACATGAACTCGGGCGCTAGCAAACGATGAAGACGACAAAGGAGGCGCGCACCGGCCGAGCAGAGCGCTAGAATGTACAGGCTGACCATGATAACAGGTGGCCTCAGGTTTCGCTGTGGTCACCATGTTGTGAGGTGCTCGGTAAGAACTAAACTCGGAGGCCACCATGCTGAATATTCTAAAGCAGACTTAGTGCAGCCATTTAAAGCTTCAAAATGAATTTATCCAGCTCGTGCTTTCCAAAACTGTCATCACAAAAATCTTCTGACACTTTTATTTCATGGCTGCGGCTCTGCACTCAGTGACTCAAGAAACAAATGAAATGAGACGTATCTGTTTTGAAAACACCGCCAAACTTCGTCGATTATACTTGACGCGATGCTGGTTTCATTGTAACCAATGAAATGAAGCTCGCCGAGAGGTTTATTGACTTTTTCGCACTGTTGACTCATTCAAAAGGGGGCCTTCATAGAGCTCGGAAAGATCCCGAGTTTCGCCAAGCTCGGGCGATCCTGCATAGTTCCCTCGTTTATATTGGCAAACTGCAGTCTGAGAATCGTAACGCAATATTTTTTATCATAGTAACCTCAATATTAGAGGAAAAGAACCAAGGGAGATGTCTGGTTAATAACGTTCTCAACGATTTATTCGTGTGTGATGTGAAAAACTTTCACATCCCTTCTCTTATTTTTGTGCTATTGGTTGGATAACATTTTCGGGTCTATGACACCCACAGATGACAATGTACTTCCTTTTTATCGACTAGAATTTGCGTACGACCCCGGAGGCTGCTTCACAATATATGGCGTCATGGTGTTAAAATTCATGGTGTCATAGTGTAGAGTGAGGGAATCGCAACGTGGCGCCTGCACCCACATTTTATTTGCGCGTGTTTTCTCCCTTGTCAAGCGTCGCATCCTGGTAAGGGTGGTGTTTTCGGGATTTTAAAATTGCACTTTACCATTAAGCGAAAAGTCGCTTTGCGATTCAGCGTTCTTTAACTGGAAGTTCACTAAACTGAACTTTCACTAGAACATAGAACTGCATTGAACACAGCGGATATCAATTTAAAAGTATGAAACGCAATTTGTTTTGAAAACAATTCTGTAAGTTTCATTTGAACTGTCGCTCATAAGGCGCTAGAGAAGACAAAGTTGTCCAGATAGTCTGGATTTCAATTCACTCCATCTGGCAAAGCTCATTGCCGTATCACGCAATATCAGAGCTTTCTACTATAGTTTGGTCTCGGCTATAGATGTAGGATTTTAACATGCCTCAGCAAGTACATCTTGTACGTCACCCTTTGCTTCTTTACGGTCAGGACAAACAACGAAAAAAAATTCTATATCTCATAGTTCCGCGCATGCGATTGAAGCACGCGTGCCTAGTTTTCACCGCGGCCAGCCTAAACTACACCTGCGCACGCTTCTTTATTTATGGCCTTCTCACCCGTCGTGAAAGAAATGGCCAAGTTTCTGAGTATGTTTCGCCAGCCGTCGGCGGTATAGGCGCTGCGACTATGACCTTGCACCGCCTGCCCAGAGCACACGGCAGAAAACTTTTTCCTGACTCCACGTGCACTATTTTTGAGGACAATCTTTCCTTGTTTTTCACTTGTTTTTTAACCCATGCAAAGTGAAGAAGTGTGCCCGAAATCATGTGCAGGCGTTGCGCGCGCTGCACGAAATGGCGGAGGAGGATCAGGGTAGCGGCACTCCACTCAAAGCAGCAGCAAGAGGCAAGTACTACACCCGTTGTGAAAACCGTAAGAAGCATATTAACTCTATGGTAAGAAGCGAGCGCGCAGGTGCAGTCTAGCGCGGCCGTGCTTTCACCAGCCCCACGGCAGCTTTGCCACGGCAGCACGGTATGCACGAGCGATGTAGAAGCGCCGCCGACGCATGGGTGATTGGGGGCGCCGTCGATCGGCTGCGCCACTACTGAAGAACACAAAATTTCAGTGAATTCATCTCAAAAAGAGGCCCAGGTCAGCAGATAATTGCATTCAACTGAAATATTTGCTATTCAGAGAGTTCTTTTACTGAAATATTTTGCGGGTAATGCATGAGACAACCACTGGGGATTTTAAAAAGTTCGTTAGTATGAAATGTTCGTAAATGAATATTCATTCAATGGAGAGTTCATTGTAATGAAAACGCGTATGAATATTTGACGAGCGGTCGGTCACAAACTCATAAATTGAATAGGAGACAAAGACAGTCATATATGGGCCGCGGGCCGCATGCGGCTCGCCTGTGCGTTTGAAAGGGCATTGAGCCACCCTCCATTCTCGACGAAAGAACGAATTCAGCGCGAAGCAGACGCTCTTGTGAACAACATGCCCAAACGTTGCAGTAGTGTGCAACGAAAAGAGATGGGAGGGCTCGCGTGACGTTGCCACTTGCTTTCTCTTCGCCCCGCCGCGGTGGTCTAGTGGCTAAGGTACTCGGCTGCTGACCCGCAGGTCGCGGGTTCGAATCCCGGCTGTGGCGGCTGCATTTCCGATGGAGGCGGAAATGAAGGAGGCCCGTGTGCTCAGATTTGGGTGCACGTTAAAGAACCCCAGGTGGTCTAAATTTCCGGAGCCCTCCACTACGGCGTCTCTCATAATCATATGGTGGTTTTGGGACGTTAAACCCCACATATGAATGCTTCCTCTTCATACAGAGGTCCATCCTCAATATCAGAGGAGCTTACAGCGGCATGGTATGTTGCTGTTGGCCGATAGCTCCCGTAAACCAACGGCGACGTTCGTATGAGGCACCACCGGCCGCAGGATGCATTCACATACGGGCACTGTGCTCTATATTATGCCTAAATTATACAGCAGTTGCACTATAAACCGCACACCAAAAAAAAAAAGCAGAGGGGGGGGGGGGTTGCTCAGTGTTTAGTGCATTGAGCTCAATGTCATGATGATCAGAGGAGAACCATGTCTATTTAAAAGTGCTTCCAACCTGTGACTTACTTCTATTTATGAGTGAAATTGTTTTACTTCTCCATATGACGCTAAAGTTTCTGCACGCTCCTATTGTCTCACGATTTGTAATGTGTTTTATGTAAAGCAAAGTACATATCCTAGTCAAATATATGTTCATTGTGCAGAAGTTGCGACATAAGTGGTGAAATACCTTAAAAAGATACTAGTAACATATAGGTGATTGTAACACACTTTTTTTCGCTTTTTTGAAAGAGACGTGCCCAGGAAAAGACCAAACCAGCTCCTCAAGTACCTTGGAAACTTTGGCGAGGGTTGGGGCTTCCTTCCGAGTGGAGACGCTCTCACTTTCGTGGACAACCATGATAACCAGTGGGGTCACGGAGCTGGCGGCGCGGATCTATTGACGTTCTTCGAACCCCAACTGTAAAACATGGCCATCGCTTTCATGCTAGCGTGGCCGTACGGACTGCCTGGCGTTATGAGCAGCTACCACTAGCCCCGCGACTTCCGCCGTGGTGTTGACCAGAATGCCTGGTTTGGACCACCGTCGGATGCTGCATGGAATATACGACACGTAGTTCGACACAGTGACAACACCTGTGGAGGTGGATGGATATGTGAGCACAGGTAATGCTTGTATTGCCGCGAGTTTCGACCTGCAAAGACTGTTAGCCATGCTAGGTCTAGAGCATGGTGTACTGTTTGAAGGCCAACTCCGGCGATTTTTCGACCATGTCAGGGCTATGGTGTTTCTGTCTTCCTGAGGCACTTTTGTCATGAGCCCGATAGCCGAAGTGCTCAGCAAACTCGAAAATAATTTTAAAAAGCTAAAAGGCGCAATACCAAAATCTAAACGTCACCGAGTGAACTGCTACGTATGGCGTACTATTTGGTAAGAACCGGTGATCATATAGTTGTCCCGACGACGCGAAATATGAAGATAGTGAAAAGCGGGAAAAGCAGGCAGTGATTCAAAGGCGAGCGTGCCGAGCCGAGCGGGCAAACACCACAAAGCAAGGAAGGAAGCTCTTCCGTGCCAAGCGCCGCCACCGTCACCTTGTAAACACAGTGAATGTACAGTAAACGCTGTAGGGGCCAAAGTTAGCGATGCTATTGACTGGGTCACTTCCGTTGACCCAGTCACGATGCCAAACATGACGTCACACAGACAGTGTTGCCAATATTTCTGGCAAGGCAGGTGAGTGTTTCGAGGCTATCTTGAAAATTCATTTGCGAACAATCAGCGCATATCTGAAGCATGTAATTCGACTGAAATGACGAAACTGTGGAAAGTAACGTACCCAGATAATTTCATTTAGATCCCCTAACATAAAAAATCGCTGGAGTTGGCCTTCAAGAAGCTTCGCGATTGCAGTCTTGTGCGTAGCCAAAGGGCAGCGCAAAAACTTGTGCCCCACCCAACCAACCCTGCGAAATATTTTTTACCGTGGTATAAAGAGCGAAACAGGACCCTTTCAAGGGGGTGCCCCTGCCAAAAGCCTAAAGGTGCCCCTACCCACCCTCTTCCTAATTTTTTTTAACTAAGCACCTGATTGTTACAATTTTGCACAGATTGCAAGCTTATTCTAGCTTGCGTGACCACCAGGGATAAGCTTGGAAAGCTCGGAGCGTGATGTATCAAAGACGACGCGTCCCAGTGATGATCATATTGTCGACATCCAACGCTTTGTTCACCGCTAACAGTCTACAACACGTATTGTCTGCAGAGTCACCTTTTGTTTTCAAGGCACAGGTTAAATTAAATACAAACTCGTCTTGAAAACATCGACTGCCGCGTTCATTAAGTGTCACGAGCCCGTGACCCTATATACCTGTGATAAAGCACAGCCTACACCAAAGCGAAAGTGCGAGTTCCTTTGCCTTTTGACATACCAATAGAAAGGACGATTTCAGTTTACATGCTGTCCATATTATGTCTGTTCAATATTGTCTAAACGACGACGAGCGACGCTATCATCGTTGGGGGTTGAGATCAGAACAAGAGGTTGAGGATGGGCTTCACCATGGGGATGGGGGCTTGTCCTTTCTTCAACATTTTTGGTGCCGTGAGGCCTGGAAGGAATGACCGTTGGATGTGAGACGGAATTAACTTCACATACTTTGGCTGCATGCGTAGCCTAGTGTACTTTTGTGAAACCACCGTGGGTAAAGCTGATGAGCGAGGCCTAGTCGTACCAGCGACCTATATGGTGGGGCATGAAAACTTGACGATGCCCGTATCTTCGTTGAACAGATCTTCGTTGCTGTTGTGTGCGTTGACTCCGACTTCGCCTCGTGAGGTGGCAAGCCAGTGATTTCTCACGTTTCCACCAATATGTGGGTTTTAGAATATCAGCCGAATTTCGTCCGGACTGCACGAGCTTCGCAGAGGAATTGTTAAGAAGATTGAAAACACGCTGTACATCGATCATTTAGAAGCAGAGATAGAGCAAGCCGAGGTTTATGAGCATAAGACCATTCTAGCAAGGGCGAGAGTAGAATATAGAATCGAAGATGCATTGAAAGCTTCACAAGCTCACGTGCAAACAAAGTTTGCAGATCTCACGTGCAGTGCGAATCGATAATATGCGAAGAACGAATAGAAAGATTGTTATGTCACTTAAAAATCAGCACAAACTTACAAGGCGGATGTAAATTATGCCATGCATTACTTCCACGTTACGGTTATCATGTTTGGACGTGCCATTTATTTTTGTCATCTATTCATGTCACCTCATAGCAAATTCGGGATATGTTGAGCTCGTGAAACGTCCACGAGCGTGCTATGAGTGTAGCATGTAGTCAAGATTTGCATGACACAATGTCGTGATGACCATGTTTGGAAATGCCACTTACCTTCGTCCTCTATTTACGTCACGTAATACAAACTTTTATATATGCTGAGCTAGCAAAACGGCCGCGACCGCCCTATTATCGTAGCATGTAGTCAAGATTTTCATGACACGAATGTCGTGATTACCATGTTTGGAAATGCCACTTACCTTCGTCCTCTATTTACGTCACGTAATACAAACTTTTATATATGCTGAGCTAGCAAAACGGCCACGACCGCCCTATTAGCGTAGCATGTAGTTATGTTTTACAAGACCCGCATATCATGATTATCATGTTTGGACCTGTCCTACACTTTCGTCATCCATTGACGTAACGTAACAGCAAATTTGGTATATGTTAAGCTAGTGAAACGGCCGCCAGCGCATAATGAAGGGCCCAGTATACTCAGACGTAACGATGACGCAAGCCCACGGGCGCAGTGACGCTACGCTAGCAAAACGCGAGCACTACGTAGTCTGAAGCCAGGCGCGACCAGCTTCCGTCGGCTCGGAACGGCGTCAACTGGCGCCAAATGCGACAGGCTGCGTTTCTCGCCTATGAAGTTACCCAGACAGCACTGCGTCGGCCTCTCTTCTTGACAGAGACACACCAGGTGCCTAAACGTGCATGCGCCAAAGCAACGCAGCGCGGTGCACACGGCACCTGGCGTGGCGTTGCCTGCATGACGCCCCCCAACGAACACGCGCTGGATCACATCGAAGTGTATTGGCACCTTGAGTGTGACAAGTAGTCATGTTCCTACATGGCACGCATTTCATGATTATCATGCCTGCACCAGTCACATACCTTTGTTATTCATGCACGTGGCGTAATACCGAATTTGGTATATGTGAAGCAAGCGAAACGACCATGAGTGCACCATGAGCGTATGGCGTAGTCATGATTAACATGGTATTACATGAAAAGCATCCCATTATTTGCACTTTAGGGTCTGCCACTTGTTCGCCATGCAGTGATGCCATGCCATACCAGTTCTGCAACATGTCATGCGAACGAAACAAGCGCAAGAGCAGCAAGACATTGAAATGAAATTCATGGCATTCACAATATTTATGTCATGACTTTTATGTTATGACTAGTTACTTATGCACGTTATACATTCATGTTATTCCATACCAAGCTTCGTATCAATACAATCATTGAAACGGCCAAGAGAGCTGGAAGTCGTAGGAGGCTCGATAGATAGATAGATAGATAGATAGATAGATAGATAGATAGATGGATAGATAGATAGATAGATAGATAGATAGATATATAGATACGTCGCCGAAATTAACCAAGAAATGCTTCGCCTATAATGAAACAACGCATGAGAACAGAAGCACAAAAAAGTACTCTCTACGTCGTTGTCACCGCCATCCAGCTATTACGCACCGAATAGCAATATTATCGCCTACGCGCTAGAAGAATCCACCTCAAGAGAAAGAGAGCGAGAATTTGGAAGCAGAGAGACTGAATTACTTATCGAAGATCAACACCGAATAGCAACCTCGAAGTCCAAAGATACTTTCCACGACTTCAGAATTCTCGTCAACATGCAGTACTCTTAAAGCTTATGACAAGACATCTGCAACAACTCCGGTACTCGCGGGTGTAGGCATTCCTCTGACCAAAAACGGGAAGGCTTTGTGAGTCCAAAAGGCCATTCATGAGGTAATGAGGATGCGTACAAGACGACGTTGTCAAACTCAGTTGCTATACCGTCCACACTGCCGTGCGTGGAAGTGCCCGACGAAAAAATAATTAAGGCCACTTCATAGAGCAAAAAGAAACAGGAGGAACACCATGAGGACGCAGAAGGAAGCACTTTGTACAGTTGCAGCCACGTCTGTGTAGAGCACGCAAGGAGCCAGTTTTCGCTTTGCGGTGCGAAACCTGGAGGCAGTTTCGGGCTCTAAAGTGCTGTATCAGAAGCTGGCGCTGCGTAATTGTCAGACTGACTACGTCGGAGCCCGCTACTGCCTCAAGGTTTGGCCCCATAGAGCGAATAGCGGCTGCTCGCGTGTTCTACGCAGACATGGCCGTGGCTGTACTTCTCGAAATTATCTTCTAGAAAACTGCAGACGTGAAGGTTGAGGCAATGCGGATGACATATTATTTATGCGAGGAATGCCCAACCACAGCCACAAATCAGAGACCAGACGAAGACAGATAGAAGAGGCTGGTGCTTTAAGGCAAACGAAACCAAAAAAAAAAGAAGTTCAGACAACTGTTAAACGGAGGCTACAGAACGGGATTGTGGAATAGTCAACATCATCGTTGTTCATGCGAACAGAAACTGATTATGTAGATCACAAATTTATCATAGGTAAAGCGTTCAAAGGCACAAATGCGGAACAAGCGTCGTAAACATCGCTGGACGGCCAGGCACAAGAAGAAACCCGGATAATTCAACAAGGAATGAGAAGGAACTTTTAATCATAAACAAAGAGTATGTGTTTAGACCCTTGTGTATTAGTTTTCTCCGTCGTCAGTTGTCACTGTTGGTGCGCGGAGGTCGTTGAATACAGGGTAAACGACGAAGAGCAAGCTATCAAAATCAGGGCTTGCGATCAGAGAGTTCTAATAAGGAAGAGGTCGATGGTGGGCTTTACTAGGGTGGCGACGACTCGTCCCTTTTTTAACAGCTCTATATCCATTTTTATCAACGCTGCTATCACGTAATGTCTTCATGCCATGGCTGCCGAAGGGCGAGCTCAAAGCAAACTTGCCTGCCCAAGAAGCTTGGCCCATCCTGCATAGCTCCCCAGCTCCACACTTATCCCAAGCTTTGTTATACTGGTGCGAAGTTGCCTTCACTTTTCCTTTCTTCTCTGCCGTTCTTTTCGGCCAGTGTGCATTGTCGGATAAATTTCTGCCATTTCATGTTTTGCTGAATGTACGACATGCACTCATACGCTGACGCAACGTTTGTCAGTCGACGTGTAAGGTTTTGTGGGTAAGGGGCAACTTCTATCCACTCCGTTCAGCCTTCAGCTTGTTTGTCTTCACCGCTTGTGTTACATTTCATTTTAGTTATTTCTTTACTTCTCTTTTCAAAAGGTAAGAGTACACACTCGCCTAAATAACAAGCTTCCTCTAAACACTGTCTGCGCGGAAGTACTTTCATTTGTATACAAAAAGAGTTTCCTACTTCTGTGTAGATGCTATTACATAATGCTATTTTATAAGCTACACTCTCTCCTCCTCTTTTTTTTTCTTCTCCTTTACGTCATAACTCACCCAAAGTTCCCCTTTTGCACCTGACGCTAAAGTATACAAAGACTATGCAACGCCGTACCACCTCCTTTCCTCCTCCTCCTCACTCTCAGTCTCACGATGACACCTTTGCACACGCCATCTGTTGAAGCCGGGTTCGTAGGATCTCGGTACGTATATCAGCCCAGTCAAACTTGTGCCTTTATGTTGTGCACGCATTATTCTCTTTAGTAGTACTTACCAAATCGATGTTTTGAGTGCCGTTGGGACAAATGGTGTTCTCTTCAATTTCAGCTGCAGCCAAGAAAACAGTGGAATTGTTTAATATCTAGGCTGCATGCGTTTACTGAAGATTGATTGTCACGCGGAGCCAATGTTAAATATACAGGACTAGTACCCGATTTCTCCTTGCTGGGATATTTATTTCAGTGCACTGTGTGCATCAAAATGCTACGTTGTTGAACTTTTCTTTAATAACGCACTAAAATCTTGTGCAAGCTATGCATATAGAAACGACGTAGTATAAAAGGTTGCCAACAAAACAGTTATCAAGATCTTAAATAATGTTTCTTTTACTTAATGCATAGGATGCGGATTGGAAGTAGGTTGCCTTCTTGAGGACTGTATAAAGTATTATGCAGTCGTAATCATGCCGGCACAATGATTTTGCACCAAAACGGAAACGAAAAGCTTCATGAACGTGATCTGCTTGCGTTTACGCTACTAAGTTCGTCTATGCGCTAGCGCCAGTAGAATTGTTCTGCACTCTTTAACGCATGCAAAACGCAATGCAGTTTCTACAAATAATTAGACGACATGCTGGGAGTTCACAAAGCGTGGAAGGCAAAATTAGAGAAAGCGATGCGCATACTGCATTTGGTGATTCCATCAAATAGGCCGAATTTTGAGGCATTGTGAAGGCAACCCAGTGGCTGTTATCGCTCAAATGTTAAGAATGCAGGAAACAAGAACGTTTTTTGTCAACGAACTACTGAAAAGAAATAGCAAGTGAGAGAATTAAATGAGAGTGGAGTAGATGAGCTGGTGAACAAAGCGCTGCTGCCAGAAACACCCCGTATGCTCCTAACGAAGTGTATAGCGGCCGCGAAAGCAACATCAAAACAGGAAAGGCGCTACACATACAGTCGTCTGCTACTGTGTCTTCTCTTACAAATTCGTTTACCGTTAACCTACAAACTTCTTCGGGAAAGTGACATACTAAATAATTCCTGTGTAAGAACTGTAAGGAAATACATTGGGACTGCAGAGATTAAAGTCAGTATCGATTCGGAATTCGTTGTAGCACTGAAATAGAAGGAATTACTTTTGAACTCTTAGTTCCAAAGGCATTGCCTACTTTTCATCGACGAGGTACAGGAGAGGGAAAGTAAATGTGCTGAGTCGGAAAAGCTTACACCGGCCTTGTTTACTGCGATGAACGTGGTGCCGAGACATCCAGACTGCCCCCCCCCTCCCTGCCCTGCGGTGGTGGTATAGTGGCTAAGGTACTCGGCTGCCGACCCGCAGGACGCGGGTTCGAATCCCGGCTGCGGCGGCTGCATTTCTGATGGAGGCTGAAATATTGTAGGCCCGTGTGCTGAGATTCGGGTGCATGATAGAGAACCCCAGGTGGTCGAAATTTCCGGAGCCCTCCACAACGGCGTCTCTCATAATCATGTGGGGGTTTTGGGACGTTAAAACCCACATATCAATCAATCAATCAATCCAGATTGCCCAACTATAGACTTGTGTTTATGTTTTGTCTTGTCGGAGAAAATTATGTACAACTTATCAGGGTGTTCACCTGAAGGGGAGCGTCAATGGGAACTATAGTGGGTCATATACTGCAAGCGATATTGATACTGGAAAAGGCTGGCGCAATTGTCGACGGCAGCGTATGCGATGACGCTACCACAAACAGGAAAATGTGGACTAAGCTTGGCCATATATAAAACGGAGATGGCCATATCTAACACGGAAACATCCTCGGCTGCCATCTGACTAAATAAATTTTTGCCATCACTATATGAAATGCGTAGTGCTTATATATTGTGTACTTATTTGCGATTCCATTATGCTCTAGGTGGAGACAGATCTACAACCTCGCCGAGCTGCACAACGTGGCAGGCTTCTCGTCTGTCACTAATTGGTGGGACAACGGCTATCATGCAATCACGTTCGGTCGCGGAAACGCTACTTTCGTCGTTATAAACGACGAGGACTTCCGCTTGGATGCAGTTCTTCAAACGTCTTTGTCCCCGGGAAGATACTGCGACGTCATATCTGGTATTATGACCTCATTGGGCTGCACAGGAAGGTCATTCATTGTGGGACCTGACGGCAAGCTCAGCATTACCGTGGACCATTCTTGGGAGGATCCTGTGATTGCGTTGCACGTTCAAGTAAGCATGCATGTATCCCAGCTAGAAAACTATTGTCCATGGTGTTTCGCTAGTAAACCATGAATTGCAGCTGCAAAGTCAGAGATAGGGGAGTTATACAATGTGATACGTTAAAAATAGTAAAATATTAGATGAAATATTGCGAGGTACATTGAGTGCAGAATACAAAGTTCGCAAAAGAAGAAAACTTTTGAGTGCAGAAACTAAATACAAAGGTAAATGAAATGCGAAGGTAAAAGTAACTATTTCAATATAACTTAATTACATCTATACAGTTTAACTCTGCAACTACCATTGAAGAAGCAAGAAATTGACGCAACAAAAAGCGATGCCACTAGATAGACAAAACTGTTAAACCAGATAGTAGGAGATTCACAAACATTGCACAGAAGAAAAATAGCTTTTACTGCTGCGCCTACCATGCAAACTTTAGTAACATCTTGAAAATCACGGAAATCATTAGTTCAGTTATGTATATGCATAGAGCTACGTATATGCGGACAACATCGCTCTATACAAATGTGTTGACATCAATAATAATTGACGAAATATTATCGCTTCTTGGCACTGAGGCTGTAGTTACCCATGGTACTATTTTTTAGCGCAAGACGGCACTACAAGACCAAAGACATGGCGAAGTGCTCTGTCCTCTCTTCTGCCTTTTGGTGTAGTTATGCGTTAAATATCATTGTAAGTTCAGACCAACCATGCTCCCAAAGTATATATAAGGCTGAAGTAACTCGTATACGACCGTTTGTATTGTGTGGAATTTCAGTGCTTGGTTCTTTGTGCATGAACTTAAACGGTGTGGCATCACGAATACTTTAACCTGTCAATGGCCCCACTATGAAATTTCTTTTAGATCATGAGTGGTAAAATATATCGATGTTGTGTTGTAGCGTTCGCTTCAGTGGTTCTTCCTTTACGGTGGAGAAGAATTTATGTAGATATGTGGTGTTTAATATCCCACACCCACCGCATGATAGTGAGAGACGCCGTAGTGGAGGGCTCCGGGAATTTGACTACCTAGAGTTCTTTAACGTCCACCCAAATATGCGCATACGAGCTTACAGCAATTTTCGCCTCCATCGAAAATGCAGCCGCCACCGCCAAGATTCGGTCCCGCAACCTGAGGGCCAGTAACCGAGTACCTTAGCCACTAGACCACCGCAGCTGGGTGGGGGAAGAATTCGAAGAAAAGCGAGATCGTAGAGTAAATTGAGCAACGTGTTCAGAAGAACCCTAAAGGCATTTCGTGTGCGCTTCGTGTGTGCAATAATGGTATTTAAATTACTGTCTTCGTGCGCCAAGTTTGAAGTTGCACACCGAGTTCACCAAAGCGACACACACAAAACGTGTTCGTAAACTTGTAAACATGCACTCTAACTATAGAATGCACATTCGGTGAGTCTTCCTTGTCGTCAAGCGTATTTGTGTTTGCTTTCTTGAAAACTTGGAGTGCATAATTTCTGTTCCCAACATTTCTATTTGATTAAATAGCGCGCTCAAGATTTATGACGTGAAATACCGGTAGCATTGAGAGGACGCAGGAAAACAATGCATCTTGGCTCTACGTGCTAATAACGAAAAAGTTTTAAATCATCCTGAGCTTGCCTCATCAATGTGTCATGACCTTGCTTCTTTTGCTTGGGCTGTTTTTAATGGAGATTCTGAAAAAAAGTGATTTTCGGCGAACAAACTCTGCGAATCAAGCGATGTGAAAGGCTGGTGCGAAAGAGATGACCCTTCAACTATGAATTGTTCTTTACAAGAAAATACTGTCTTTATGTTGTTGATTTGTTTTATAGAACCAGATTTCTGTTAAATGACGTAATCAAAAATTTTTTGAATCTGAGAAGTATGAGTGGAGTGGCAACAATTTGTTGCGTGCGTTTTTAGCGCGTCTTTTCTCCTTGCTTCGCGATTACCCTGTTTGGACCTACAAAAGTAGGGATGGCTTGAAGACGAGAATCTACGTCAGCATGCGTCACGAACTCGAGCACCATCTCCCGGTGAGATTCCATACAACTGTTGCTACTGTGCATTTTTCGCTCACTAAAGGCTTCATCTCTTGGTGTCTCGCCATGAAGAGCAGTGTATCTGATTCAAGCACCGCTCTTTACTCGTGTTAGATGCTGTGCAGAACCAGCCATGTGCTCAATAATGAAACGGCAATGGCACCGGCACATCGCAATTGTGTGAAGACTGGTCTGGGTATGTTCAGAGAGTGCTTGAGGCAGTGTCAACTTCGTGCGCTCTATAGATGCTCTCTCTGCCACGCACGATGACGACTTTGCCAAGCTACTTACAGCAAGGTCATCTTTCTGCACATAGAGCTGAAAGCACAATCGCTGTCTTTAATAGTTAGAGCGTGTGCAGAGAAAGCAGGTGCCCTCTCCTCCCTCTGTATTGCTTTCAGAACACGTTGACCTGTTTGTCTGTCTAGAGTTGAAATACATGTGGTGGCTGAGAGATCAAGCACAAAAACGTGCAAGAAGTATAATCAAACGGGGAGAAAGGAAGAAATAGAAAGAAGTAGAAAGTGAAAATTCTAGGTAAGATATGTTTCTTTGCAAGGCGGGAGTCGAAGCCGAGCATGCGCGATCCGCAGGCGAGTGTGGTGGGTTCCCATCGTTTTTACGAGGCAATTAAGCAGGACATAGGCTCGAGTTGTATACTAGAGCAAGGGGGTCAGAAAGGAAAGTGAGGGTGCAGAGGAAACATGCTAGGGTGTGGAGGAAAGACATGATTAAAAGAGAGATATAAGCGTGGTATAGAAAGGAAGCGAGAGCATAAAAGCGACAGACAGAAAGTAATAGATGAAAAGAAAGAAAGAAAAAGACCAGAAGCAGCGAGAGAGATATATGAATAAAGAGGAAGAAAGAAAATAATTTAGATAGAAGAAGAAACTACATAAAGGCAAAGAAGAGGAATAAGCAAGCAAAGAACAAAATTGAAAAAAAAACAAAGCAGGTGACCCAGCTCAGCGCTTTTTTTTTCAGGCTTGGCCCCACTAGAGCGAAGCTGCTTGAGTCTGCTTCACAAATTGGCGTCAAGGCTTTCACGTATTTACTGGCCGTCCTCCCTTTCTTTTTTACAGGCAAAACTACCGAGTGCCTAACAGGCACAACGTTCCGTCATACAGCAGGTAATATGGAGGGAAATGCCAACTAAAACTATCGCACCAAATCAACGAAGGCAAGTGACTATCCGCTATCGGAAGCCCCGGATGCCTGGGCTCAATTGTGGAACGCGTCCAAGAGGCCCACGATGCGACAGTCGGGCTTGACCTGGCTGTCCCAACGCGAGAGCAGCCCGCTGCGCACTGAGCAGTGCACCTCAGGACTACCAATAAAGTTTCGCATCAATACGTCCACATTTCGTGTGCCGTTTTGATATAGGGATAAGGAACCGGGGTGGTGCTGAAAACAAGTAATGTTATCACGAAAATAACTGACCCACACATTTCATCACTATGAAGTCGCTCAGTACAAGTGTGGACCACATATTGAAAGCGGATCATTTTCATGCAAGATATATTTTTGCGACCAGTCATAATTGATGTGCATACTAGCTATTCAGCGTTGCAATGCCATAAAAGAATCGCTTGTACATGGCGTTCATTCAAAAAGAAGAAGAAGCCGGGAGAAACAAGCTGCGCTGTGGGGTACAGAATCTATATTTCTACAAACACAGGTTTCCTCAGGCACCTTCGCCACTGTGCGCGTTCCGTGGTGAACTGGAAACATTAGGTCATTCATTTATATTCTGCAGGTGGTTTACTACAATGCGAAAAACACTTATTTAAATACCTTTACGTTGTAGTGGTATGGATTTATCTGTGCCTGTCTTTTTGCCCTTTGGAGCCTCCATTTCTGGGTTCTCCAGTGCGAGAATAGCGCGGCTCTCAGGCACGGTAATAATGAAACTCATCAGTTGAATAATATTCATGTATTATTCTCCTAATATGTCTAAAACAATATATACGTATAAAATATCAAATTTGTGGCCAAAGTTAAGAATAAATCTTTTTCTTTACATAATTATAGGCATCAGAGCAAACACCACAATTTCCTAGGCTATCTGTATTACTAATAATGTATAACCTCCACTATTTTAAAACTGCACATCATTATATGAAACCACTCAATACTTGGCCAACCCCCCACAGTGGGTAGGCGCCACGAGCAACAGATCAACAACAACAAGAAGAAGAAGCCATTTTTTTACCCGTGCTGACGCCAGGTCATAGGAAAGAAAAAGGCACAATCGGCGAGATAGTTCAAGGAGATTTATTGAGGCCCCCGACCACGCTGACGCCATTGAACCTGGCCAAAAAGGTAAAACCTGTGACACTATGTCAACGCTTGTAGGCGTCGAAAGCAATGTACCGTACAGTTGAACCCTCGTTGCTTTGCTGTATAGGCCACTGTCCCCACAACCCCGTTCTGCCACAAGCGGCATAGGTGGAGCAAGGATATCACGCCCCAAGGTCACCCGGAACATGGCAAGTCCCGGCGACAAGGTAACCACGATCGACTGCAGTAATTAGGATTATATTGCCAAACATGAAACCATCTCATTGGTCGTGTTTATTCGCTATAGTTTCCTGGCTCACCACGTACCCGAGCGAAGACCAACATCAAGGTAAGAGAGCCTCGTACGCTACGTAGAATTTAGTGAGCCCTGTTTTCTACGAATATGAGGAATGCAGATGTTGCTTAAACAGTACACGTTTCAGCTAGTTCCACATAGTACAAGTTTTAATCTTATTTCTCCTCGTTTGTTTAAAAGACTGACAATACAGCGTCAAAAATTTATTGCAATAACTAGCCTCCGCTATTGATAACTCTGGCACAAAGCATCGCACAGGCATGAGTTATTTGCCTGCCATGCAAAAAAAAAAAATACCAGCTCTAATGTATTCATTCACAAAATTCCACTCGTTAGCATGCTTCAAATGCACAAAAATATATTGCCTCCTGAGAATTGAGAAAACGCTTTGCACTGAACTATAATAAATAAAGAAGATCCATTGGCCTGCCAAAGATTTTACGATGGTGTATAAATTTGTAGAAACAGCCACAAATGAAGTGCACAAGACCTCAATACTGACTTTGTCACAAAAAAACTTCCTTGAAAGGAATTGAAGTCCTCGGGCACAGGTATGTGTTAGAGCAAGGCCACCCGATATCTCTTTGCCCGTGAGAGCTCCCTTTCCGCCCACCACACCGCCTATGGAGCTACCTATCGGTGACACAGGTGTTTCTCTCAGCGCTTTCTTCATCTACAGTGTTTGAATGTAAACATTCGACAGAAGTCTGTCTGGTTGGGTATGAAACTGGGAGATGATTTTTAGACTCCAACGAAAAGTTTTGAAAAAACCCGACGTTTCAAAACCGACTTGGTTCCTTCCTCAGTGGTCACTGCGGAGCTACGTAGCAGCGGCTGTCTTCAAAGCACTCGCGAGGTGGCTAATGACCCCCCCTCTTCTCTCTCTCTGTTTGCCGTGGAGCACAGTCCGTGTGTATACACTGGAGGAAAGGTTTCGAGAGCGGTTGACGTTAAGGGCTGTCCTCTGTATGCGGCACGAATCGAGTAATAACTTTATCCTCTAGTTCGGCTCATCTATCTATCTATCTATCTATCTATCTATCTATCTATCTATCTATCTATCTATCTATCTATCTATCTATCTATCTATCTATCTATCTATCTATCTATCTATCTATCTATCTATCTATCTATCTATCTATCTATCTATCTATCTATCTATCTATCTATCTATCTATCTATCTATCTATCTATCTATCTATCTATCTATCTATCTATCTATCTATCTATCTATCTATCTATCTATCTATGTGTGTGTGTGTGTGTGTGTGTAATAAACTTTTCCTCTAGTTCGGCTCACTTATATTTATATTTGTTGAGGCGTTTATTAGCCGACACACAGTGAGCATACACAATGGCGACAGCAACGGCCAAGCACGGGCCCTCAACGCGAGCGGCGTCCTTTTTTGGGTAGACCCACTAGAAAGCACTTGAGAGTTCAACCTATTTCAGTGTTCGGCGGCTCTCTACCGTATATATATATATATATATATATATATATATATATATATATATATATATATATATATATATATATATATATATATATATATATATATATATATATATATATATATATATATATATATATATATTTATATATAATATATATATATATATATATATATATATATATATATATATATATATATATATATATATATATATATATATATATATATATATATATATATTGTGAGCGCGACAAGCGAATGACTCTTTACTCTCTTTGATATCATCACCTGTACATCTTCTTCATCAGTAAATATTATCACCAGCGTGATTTAGCTCAAGCCTGGCTGAACAAACCGGTTCCTCACAAGTGGTGGGGGTGCTTTTCGTTCCCTCAAGTCCTCTCGCTCGTTCTCGCTGGAGCTCCGCTCGGGTCGTCGCATACAACCCCCTGCCATGGCGGCCCAAGAAAACCCTGGCCCATCCAACGTCACCGTCCTACTGCAGCCACTGCCACCCGCTCCACCCAACAACATTGGCGTGCGTATTAACACCTGTGTTTTCCGGTCTCCGAGGCGATGATGTCGATGACTGTATCAAGAACTACGACCTCGTCAGCGATTTGAACAGGTGGGACAATCCAAAGAAGTTGCGCAGCGTCCCATTTTACTTGTTCGATGTTGCGAAAACTTGGTTCTGAAACCACCACCCGGATCTTCCCGACTGAGACACTTTCGAGCAGCAAATTCGTCAGATATTTGGTGCCCCTGCAGTTCATACTGAGGCAGCAAAGAAGAAGCTCGCTGAACGCACGCAGCTGCCGGGTGAATCTTACACCTCTTATATTGAGGATATCCTTGCACTGTGCAAGCGCGTTAACACCGGCATGTCTCAGAACGACCAAATACGCCACATTATTAAAGGCATTAACACCGTAGTCTTTAAAGCCCTCGCCACGCAAAATCCTGCCACCACACAGGATGTGATAACCAATTGTCAGCGACTTGACGAGCTTCAGTCTCTTCGCCTTTGCTACGATGCCACCGACATTCGTTTGGCTGCACCCTTCGACTTGCGTGCGCTTATTCGCGACATCGTTCGTGAAGAGCTTCACGGGCGCTGCTCTTCCTGGGCTGCGGAAGTTACTTTCCCGTCTAAAAAAGATAGCTTGCGAGACCCGATTAAACAAGAGATCGTCTTCGCATCGCGTCCGACGTGTTCCAACGGTCCCTGCATGCACCAGACGCGCACGTACGCCGAAGTTGCCGCGCTCTCTGCCGTACCCACCGTTTCTGTGCCTACAGCAGCAGACCATACGCCTGTCGCTTCGTTATCACCGCCAGTGCGTGCAACACCTTACTACGCACCTCAGAGCCCATCTCGACCAATCTGTTACTACTGCGGCTATCGAGGACATATCGCTCGGTTTTTTCGAAGGCGCCAACAAGACGAGCAACGCGGCTACGCTCCTGAAGAACATCGAAGCTTCCGTTCGACCATGAACTACCTATTACCACCCTCCCAATCGTCCTATTACCGTTCACCGTCTCCTACATACCATACGGACATGCCTGGGAATTCCCGTACGTCTCGCCGCAGGTTGCCTTCGCCAGGTCGCCGTTCAGTGTCGCCTCTGCGGCCCACCTCCCATTCCACAAACGCCCACGCAGAAAACTCCCCAATGCAGTTTTAGGACCGGGGGAAACTGCATCCACCGGACAGCTAACAATTCCTCCAGAGCGGCCATCAAATTTGATTGTAGTGTTTGTAGAAGGTGTACGCGTTGAGGCTCTCGTAGACACTGGCGCTGCCGTTTCATTTATTCTAGCTGATTTTTGTTCCCGTCTTCGAAAGTCACCTCGCCTTATGGCGGCCCACCTCTGCGTGCGGCGACCAATGCTATCATTCGTCCACTTGCACAGTGTGCCGTTCGTGTCTGCATAGAAGGCATTCGTCATCACATTGTTTTCGCGGTATTTCGTGAGTGCACCCACGCTCTCATTCTGAGGTGGGATTTCTTGTCTTCTGCGTCCGCTTTCATATCATGTCATCAGCGCCTCCTGCATCTAAATGCCACTGACTGTTCTCCGCTTGAACAAGATGAACGCATTCGCCTTGTCACCACGTCAGATTACGTACTTCGGCCATACACCGAAGAAATTATAAGTGTTAATTGCACTGACATTGTGGATGGTGACGTACTAATTCTCCCTTACGGCCATACCCTACGTAGGGGCATTGTGATCACACTAGGACTTATTCGCTTCTTCGATGGGTCTACGTGCCTAACCGCCATAAATAAAACTCCCGAGTGTGTACTGCTCCTTTGTGGTTCAACAGTATCTTGCGCAATCAACAGTGAGCCCGTTGCGATTGTTTCTCTTCCGAACAACAACCACAACGATGTCCCAAAGTCACAATCACTGCCATTCAATGCCTCTGGCACACCTGTGTCGGCAACAATAAGCAGTGTTTTAACACCTGATCAAACTGATGATTTGCTCGCCCTGTTAAATAGACACCGTTCTCTATTTCACGTGAACTCGCCCGCCCTCAGCATGACTACCACCGCTACTCACAGCGTACAGACTGACGGCTCTCGTATTGTACACCGGCGTCCATATCGCGTGTCTCAGGCAGAACGCAAGATCATCGAGGAAAACATCTCAGACATGCTACGACCCAACATCATACGTCCTTCCTCGAGTCCCTGGTCATCCCCAGTTGTTCTCGTTCAAAAGAAAGATGAGACAGTGCGTTTCTGCGTCGATTACCGTGCGCTAAACAAAATAACGCGCAAGGATGTTTATCCCCTCCCTCGGATCGACAATGCACTGGATTCATTACAGGGCGCAGAGTATTTTTCTAGCCTCGACTTTGGGTCAGGCTACTGGCAGATACCAATTTCGGAGTCTGATAAAGAGAAGACCGCCTTTTCAACGCCAAATGGGCTGTACGAGTTTAATGTGATGCCTTTTGGACTCTGTAATGCGCCCGCCACCTTCGAACGCATGATAGACGGCGTATTGCGTGGTTTTAAATGGAAAACATATCTGTTCTATCTCGATGACATAGTAGTGTTTTCATTCACGTTCTCGCAGCATCTACAACGTCTTGATAAAGTCCTTACATGCCTTGCAAAAGCCGGTCTGAAGCTTAACACCAAGAAATGTACATTTGCTAACAAGACCATCAAGGTTCTCGGCCACCTTGTCAGCAAAGAAGGAATTCGGCCCGACCCCGAGAAGCTTGCCGCCCTCCTCGATTTTCCTCGTCCACTACGTCAAAAGGGCCTGCGCAGCTTTCTTAGGTTATCTTCTTACTTCTGGCGCTTCATACGGGCTTCACGGAACTTGCGTCTCCGCTCCATCAACTCGTCGCAAGAAACGTCCCCTTC
Source organism: Rhipicephalus microplus (assembly GCF_043290135.1). Classification (NCBI taxonomy): domain Eukaryota; kingdom Metazoa; phylum Arthropoda; class Arachnida; order Ixodida; family Ixodidae; genus Rhipicephalus; species Rhipicephalus microplus. Next base: position 542,309 of record NW_027464596.1, read on the forward strand.
ATTTGAAAGCTGCGAAAGCGTTTTCACGGCATTGAAGCAAGCCCTCCCGTCAGATCCGGTACTGTGCCACTTCGATCTCCACGCACCCACCATCCTTCACACCAACGCAAGTAGTCATGGTCTTGGTGCGGTACTCTTGCAGCGTGACAAATACTCACGCGAACGCGTCGTTGCTTACACAAGTCATGCTCTTACCACTCCAGAAAAGAACTACATTATCACCGAACAGGATTGCCTTGCTGTTGTTTGGGCAGTGCAGATTGCTGTTGTTTGGGCAGTGCAGAAGATTCCGACCATATCTTCACGGCCGTCATTTTACCGTCGTGACCGACCATAACGCCCTATGCTGGCTTTCATCGCTGAAAAACTTATCGGGTCACCTCGGTCACTGGGCGCTTCGCTTGCAGGAGAATGATTTCGATGTCGCCTACAGATCTGGGAAGAAGCATCAAGATGCTGATGCTCCAGCGCACTGTTCTTTGTGCAGCGGAAGCCACTCTACATCGATACTCCAAAACGACAGCACCGCTCCAATCGCAGCGCTAAGTTCAACACCTGCCACCCTATCCATCCTTGTTTCCCAACAACGTGTCGACCCATACTGCCGCACCATTGTTGACCGCTTGACCGGCTCTACTACTCCTCTAAACGCCAGACTCTGTCGACAACTTAAACAATTTAAGCTTGTCGGTGATGCTTTATGTCACTACAATTACCACATCGATGACAACATGTGGGTACCCGTCATCCCACTTTATCAGCAACGTGAAGTTCTGGAAGCCTTTTATGATGATCTAATTGCCGCTCATCTAGGCTATCACAAGACTTACGACAAAATACGAAGTCGTTGTTTTTGGCCTGGCCTCTCTTCAGCCGTCGCTAAGTACGACGAAAATGACCGACATTTCCAACGACGAAAATGACCGACAACTGCTCCGGCTGGCTTAATGCAACCTCTTCCTTGTCCCGCCTAGTCTTTTGAAGTCGTTGGAATCGACTTGTACGGCCCTCTTCCTATATCATCCAATGGGAATCGCTGGATTGTCACGGCCGTCAACCACCTTACCCGCTACGCAGAAACAGCTTCAATACCAACTGGGACTGCCACTGAGATCACCGATTTTTTTCTTCGCCACATCTTTTTGCGTCATGGAGCTCCACGCATTCTCCTGAGTGATCGTGGCAAAGTCTTTCTCTCTTCCATTGTCAAGCAAGTTTTGCGTGCCTCGAACACTGTTCACAAGACCACTTCTAGCTACCACCCGCAGACCAACGGATTGACTGAACGGTTTCATCGGACCCTATCGGACAGGATGACCATGTACATTCACCCCAACCACACGAACTGGGATGCAATTCTATCCTTCGTGACATTCGCCTATAATACGGTTGCTCAACGCACTACCGGCGTTCTCTATTTTCTCTCGTCCGTGGTCGCTCGCCGAGTTTCGCTCTGAATGTCTCTTTCCTTTCGGCCCCTGCACCCTCAACGGCTCCTTTCTCTGAAGAATTTCTATCTCGTTTCGCACACTGCCGTCACCAGGCACGTGTTAACACCGGCCTCGCTCAAGACACTCGAAAATCTCCCTACGACTCACTTCGCCGTGTTGTGAGTTTTTCCCCTGGTGACGAAGTTCTTCTATGGACTACACTACGCGTCCCCGGCCTATGCGAAAAATTCATCAGTCGCTTCATTGGGCCGTACACGGTGGTCGAACAGACATCTCCTGTCAATTACCGCGTTTTCCTCTTAGCGCTAGTCCTGATCATTGTTGCCGATGAACAGAGATAGTACACGTATCTCGTTTAAAGCCTTATGCGCGACGCACTTCATAATACTGTCAAGCGACCAGGCAGCCGCTTTCACCGCGCGGGGGAATTAGTGTGAGCGCGACAAGCGAACGACTCTTCACTCACTTTGATATCATCGTCACTTGTACATATTCTTATCTGTGTCACGAGTATATGCAGAGGCCTTGTTCGCTCGTCGGGCGTTGCGAAATGAACTATCTAGGCTGATGGTACCAAACGAAAACTACCACTTCATTACTATGAAATTCACAAAAAAATAACCACAAAAACACGCACACGTTGAAAAACACAGAAAAGGAGATGTCTTAATGACGCGCGTTTCAACGCCCGATTCCGTTGGCGTTCTCTAATTCTCGTGCTTACAGTTGTGGCGTGGCCTCTTGTCCGCTGGGAGTCCCTCTCGGGCGTGATGACACGCCATATCGATGCTCAACGGTGGCGACGATGCTGAAGAACCACTACAGCGGTAGCTCCAGTGGTTTCTCGCCGAGGCAGGTGCTCGGGCGGGATACACTGCAGACCAGGGTCGGTGGGGGTTCCGGGGCTGCTCGCCGAGGTCGGGGCTCGGGCGAGAACTGCCGTCCAGGATCAGCGGTTGTTCCATGAGCTGCTCACCGAGTCAGGTGCTCGGGCGAGAACCAGGGGCAGCGGTACTTCCTTGCGCTGCTGCCGAGTCAGGTGCTCGGGCGGAAGCCTGGAGCGAGACCAAGTCCGAACTTCTGCAGCCCTTCGCCCCTCGAACGCTACGTCCCCGGCTCTCATGTTCCTCACTCGCCCCACGCCTTGTTCTTTTTCCTCTTCTTCTCTCTCATTCCAGCACTTTATATTACCTATTCAAGACAACTTCTATCTCTTCCTATTTTCTTCATGTTGTCATTCTTGTCAATGGCCCCCTATTTTTAGAGTATTCGCTCCACGAAAAGTGTCGTCCCCACTAGCACCATACACTTCACTGTACAACACAAAACTTTCCTGCACGACACAGCACTTCACTTCACGGCTCATCTCGGCACTTCCCTTCACCGCACAACACTTCACTTCACAGTACACCACGTCACTGCACGGCATACTTAAATCCACAGTGGCACCACTAGACTTGCCTACACTAACACGCACATCCATCTTCGTGAGTCACAGTCACACTTCACTGTCACCCCACATCGGCCATGAAACAATGATACCAGGTATGTGTCCGCACGGAGTTTCCTCTGAGGGACACTGGTTTTATAGCTCCTACAATGTCCGCTGCGACTCTTTGAAAAAGTTGCTAAATAGTAGGCGTAGTCCTCAAAGGTACCTTCGAGACCAAACCTTTTGAAGTGGTTCTCTGACATGTGTCACAAGATCACACAAACCTTTTAATTTCGCTTTGCAAGCACAGCCAAAAAAACTCTTCAGCGACCCTGCTAGTTGTCTTTCTTACTCCCTGATGGCCAGCCATAATAGTGTCATGCGCCAAGTCTAGAACAGCCCTTCGTAAACTCACCGGCACTGCTAACTGTCTCTTTTCCCCTCCCTCATGGGTCTTGACTATTCTGTACAACAGCCCTGAAAGCTTCTCAAACTTATGCACAACGCGACTCCTCTTACAATAGATCCATTTGCTCTCAATCTCAAAACGCTGTCGCAGCGAACTGTCCGCTTTCTGCATTCCCCCCATTTCTGCTGCAGTTATTTCCATGGCTGCTACTGAGTTGTTCTCCTTGATGCGCTCCTTTTCCCTTTCACTCTTGTTCCTTGTAGCTTTCTCCACGGCATAGGCGGAATATTGCCTCGTATGGTGATGAACACATCTCTCGTCACGTTTATCCATAGCCTTATGAAGTTGAAACTACGTACCCTCAGCGCGTGTTGTAGTAGGTAATCTCCAGAGGGGATGCGGATCGTCAACTCCTCTGACCCCTGGCATATTACCGAGAATTATGTCGTAAAGAGGGTCTTTGACAGAACGGGCTTCAATCCAACCACAGTAATACGGCGACAAAATCAGTACCCTAGCAACTGGCATCCGCCGTACTGTTCCATCAGCCAACGGAACCGGCTTTTCTGTACCCGTGATATCCGTTTCTGGCACCATAGATTCTCTTACAAGTACATTGTTGGAGCCCGTGTCTCGAAGTACCGAAACTTTACGACCGTGCAACATCCCCACGACCACTGGCATAGCATCTTCGGCTTCTCCCACCTTGACAGAAGTCGTAACAGCACTTGTCTTATCCTTGTCCTCCTGGTCACGTTGCTTTTCCCTTTCCGCATCAGCAGAGCTTTCATCTGCAACCATGCAAGCCGTTTTATTTCCTGACCGATCACGACAGGTTTCTGTTTTGTGCCCACCCTTTTCGCACCGATCGCCTTTCGACAATAAACTGTGAGTGCGACCCGTGGCACAATTTGCTGCTCTATGCGCAATCTTGTCACAGAGGTAGCATTTGATTGCACTCCGGGTTTGCTCTTTCTTCTCCAAACCTTTCTCAACTCGGGCGTTCCCTAGATTCCTTTGACCTTGAGCTTCCAAATAACGGTCGGCGTGATCGGACAGCTCAGCCACCGTCTTCAAGTTCCGCTCCTTCAAGAATATTGCCACTCCCTTGTGACACGATGCCAAGAATTGTTCCGCAATCATGTTATCTCTTAGATCCTCGAATGATCTCTCTATGTTAGCCATCTCCAACCACCGATCGAATTGGATATTCGAGCAGTGAACTGCTGGCCTGTCGCATTTTCCTGTGGTTTCGAGCTCCGGAATTTCCCCCGGAAACCCTCGGCAGTTAATCTGAAGCGTTGGAGCAGAGCCCTTTTTACCTTGTCGTAATCTAGCGCATACGTTGCTGGCATACGGCTAAAAACAGCCAATGCCTCTCCCGCAAGGCACATGCTCAATCCAGTCACCCAATCACTCCTTTGCCAGCCTTGTCCTATCGCTATTCTCTCGAACCGCTGTATATAAGCGTCTAGGTCATCTCGCCTTTCGTCAAAAGCTGTGATTAACTTACTCGGACTCACTTTTGGTGGCTGGGGTACCGTCTCTGACTTGTCTGTTACTTCCACACTAGTGCTTGCGCGCAACCGCAATTTTTTTCAGTGAGCTCCTTTTCCAGCATTAAGTTTTTATAGGTTCACTCGCCTGCGGCTTTCGCTTTCTCTTCAGCGGCTTTCGCTCGCTCTCCATCTTCTTTCGCGGCCTCTCGTGCCTCTGCACGCTCTTCACGTAATCTTTTCTTTTCCTCATGATATAGCAACATTATAGCCTCAGCCGATAATCCCGCAGCGCTACCAGCTGCCATCAAGCGTTCCAGATCCATTTCACGGCTCTCGACGGACCTAGGCGTGTGACAAAGTTACATGTATCCTGGCAGGCTCGCCATTGTCACGAGTATATGCTGAGGCCTGGTTCGATCGTCGGGCGTTGCAAAATGAACCATAGAGGCTGATAGTACCAAACGAAAACTACCACTTCATTACCATGAAAATCACAAAACGAAATAACCACAAAAACACGCACACGTTGAAAAAAACAGAAAAGGAGATGTTTTAATGACGCGCGTTTCAACGTCTGATTTTATTGGCGTTCTCTAAGTCTCGTGCTTACAGTTGTGGCGTGGCCTCTGGTCCGCTGGGAGTCCCTCTCAGGCATGATGACACGCCATATCGATGCTCAAGGTGGCGACGATGTTGAAGAACCACTACAGTGGTAGCTCCAGTGGTTTCTCGCCGAGGCAGGTGCTCGGGCAGGATTAACTGCAGACCAGGGTTGGCGGTAGTTCCGGGGCTGCTCGCCGAGGTCGGTGCTCGGGCGGGAAACAGCAGCCCACGATCAGCGGTTGCTTTGTGCGCTGCTCACCGAGTCAGGTGCTCGGGCGAGAATCGGCGTCCAAGATCAGCGGTTGCTCCATGAGCTGCTCACCGAGTCAGGTGCCCGGGCGAGAACCAGGGGCAGTGGTACTTCCTTGCGCTGCTCGCCTGGTCAGGTGCTCGGGTGGGAGCCTGGAGCGAGACCAAGTCCGAACTTCCCTAGTGCTTCGCCCCTCGAACGCCACGTCCCGGCTCTCACGTTCCTCACTCGCCCCGCGCCCTCTTCTTTTTTCTCTTCTTCTCTCTCATTCCAGCACTTTAAATTACCTATTCAAGACAGCTTCTTTCTCTTCCTATTTTCTTTAGCTTGTCATTCTTGACGATTTGTAAATATCATCACCAGCGTGATTTAGCTTGAGCCTGGCTGCATAAACCGGTTCCTCACATTATATATATATATATATATATATATATATATATATATATACATATATATTTATATACATACAAGCGATATATATGTATATATATATATCGCTTGGGTAGGCAAGGCGACGTGTTTTTCTAAAGTTTACGAGTTATTCAATTTTCCATTTGCGATAGATTATTCACCCGTGGTCACTAGGTATCGGTCACGCATTTTGTAAGCATAAGCATATATATATATATATATATATATATATATATATATATATATATATATATATATATATATATATTACACGCCCAGTCATAATAAGTTCACGTGCTAGGTGACGCCAAATAGGCTCAAAAAGACTATGCTACACTCGCCGCCATGGCTACTGGTGGCGCTGACTGACACTCCCACGTTTAACTCACATATATACCCAAAAAAGTGGCTGGGCGGATAGCTGTCGTGGTAGCTCAGTGGTAGAGCATCAAACGCGTCATTCGAAGGTCGCAGGTTTGGATCCTGCACACGGCACGTTATCTTTTCATCCACTTTTCTTCATGTTTACATTACAATTCGGTGTAATATCTTCCTCTATACTTTCCTTGGCAATATTGTCTTTCAAATATTTTTATATTGTGTAAAACACAGAAAAATGAGCCCTTAAGTATACACTTCTTTCCTTAATATATATATATATATATATATATATATATATATATATATATATATATATATATATATATATATATATATATATATATATATTATATTATGTTGTGGTGGAAAATGGAAGTGATCGTGAAGAGGAAAAACAGCAAGTGAGAAAGTAAATGTTATCAAATTATTGTAGTGTTTAGTATAGGAAGAAATGTGAATAAAAATTTAAGGTGAGGAGGAAAAAATTGTGAGGAACGCTACCGTCTAAGCGGCTTTGTAAGTTTTGGCAGGACTAGTTGTTCGGAAGCACTACATTTTAATGTTGCAGTAAAATGATCCCATGGAGGTCTCGTAAAGATCACAAATGATTTCGGCCGACTGCCATTTTGGTAACAAATATGACTGCTTTAGATGCTCTACGAAATCTGTTCAAACAATTGCTCTGTGTACTTTTGCTGCCGAGCTATATATTCTGAACTCCGGAGCCCTCCACTACGGCGTCTCTCATAATCATATCGTGGTTTTGGGACGTTAAACCCCACAAATCAATCATATATATCCTCAACTAAAAAAACATCAAGTAAAAAGGGTGTCTTCTTGTTCCACAACAGTAATCGTCATCCATCTTTCCTTTATTTCCTTCCACTGTCGCCACGCACACGGCACTTTGAGGTCATGAACGACATGCGCGTTATGGCGTGACAGAAAAGTGGCCAGCACTGAGTTCTTCAGAAAGGATGCTGTAGAACAGAAAGACACCTTTTTTTACTCGGTCTTTATATAGAAAATAATAATGAGAAGATTGAATTAAACACGCCTAAAGGAAAGATTCTCAGATAGAGTCCCCCTATAGATATATGTAGATCTGCGGCAACGTTGCGTCTCTCAGCATTTTAAAAAGCACTCCTGCTTTATTTCTGTACTTCAATAGGCAGCATAGCTATTAGTCAAATTTTCTCTTTTGAACGAAGAAACCCTCGTAGGAGTTCAGGGATATTTTCATGCAGCCAGAAACACTGCCCCATACAAAATACATAAACAAGTTATTTCACTTTTTATTAGGTGATTAACAGAGATGTCCTTACGTTACGTTAAAGCATTTTGTGAATACATAATAAAGCTCAAATATTAAGAGCAGGGCAAGGATTCTGTTCACTGGGTAAAAAGCGCGTGTCCTGCTTTTAAATTTAAAAATGTGTGCGTTCAAATTCTTTTTTTTCTGGAAATGTATTCAGTGTGTTCCTGGCAGTTGTCTTAAATAATAGTGTAACATAAAATCAGCTATATGAAAGACAAACACGTCACCACAACACTTGCAGGTCCAAAGTCCGGTAGAATTACTCGAGGAACGCCGTGCACCATTGAGACCCACCCAGCAGGAGCCCTCCTACCAACAGCTAGAAGTGCCAGTTCTTTCACCGGTGGGCCATGACGCGGCGGGAAGCTTTGATAGTTTTGAGGTGCGCTGTAAATTTGATGTTAACGTGGTGTGTTGTCTTGTCATGCGGTATACCTGTATTGGCCTAAATACCTACATATCAACGCGTGAAGGAACGCTTTACGAGCGGCGTTCCGGTCCTTTCCATCAATTCATTCATTGTCGGTAGAGACCACGCGAGAGCCTGAAGGAATATTATATTGAAAAAAATTACGGCATATTCACGGGGTGAATGATGATGAATGGGCGAAGCTCCGGAGGGATTCATCGGTAAACACTGAATCTTCCGTGTAATTCGCCCAGTCGATCATCATGTAAAGACGTGAGAAACGCTGTGTGTGTATATACACAAATCAACTTTTATTTGTTCTTAGACGATGGATGGCTTGCGATGTCCCTTCATTATGACGGCTTTATGGTGTGTGCCTTGCGCTCTCTCCGCTGTGCAGCCTTATCCATCCGGCGACTCCGAGCACGCGTCAACAGCGAACGGATTTTTTTACAACGCTCCCCCTAGCGAACGTCGCCGCACTAAATCGAACGATTGCCTTCAATTAATGACGCGCGCCATATGTGACATCATTCCTATTTTATACGATCTCGCGTCTTTCATCAACAACAAGTACCGCTTTCTAGTTTATAACATCTTGCATCTTTTCATCATCAGCTACAGGTACCACCATCTAGTAAACACTACAAGAACTAAACGAGAGGTGGCTACATACAGGAGACGGTACCGCCATCTAGTGAACACTGCAAGAACTAAACTAAAGGTGGCTACATACAGGGGACGGTACCGCCATCTAGTGAACACTGCAAGAACTAAACTAGAGGTGGCTACATACAGGCTACAGGGGACGCACAGCCCACGCCCTAAGGAGCTTCGCCCCTAAAAAAACGTCTCTCGGCGCCCTGTCGACTTAAATGATGCACACCGTATATCAGGGCTCATTGATGGCCTTCCTGCGCATATGGGAATGGCGCTGCCTGGGCTTACCGCGTCTACAACAAAGGCATGGCTTATAACTGTATTTCGTGTAGAGTGCATTGTGCAGATAGTGAAGTTGCAGCGCCTTCCACCAGCTCAGAATACAGAGATTTACGTGGCAAGCAACAGCGCTCGTCACCGTCTACCTTATTCATGCTCCGGTACGAACACCAGCGCCCGAATGCGGCCACTGCGCAATGGATGGTTTAACTCAACACAGATGCACTGGCAAAATGAATTCCCACGACACTCAAACATTTCCACCCTCTCCACTGACCAGGGAAACAAGGAGGGTGACTCAAAGTTCGTTTAAATCACTTTCTCAATCACGAGTACCTTGTCAGCGCTACTGTTAATACCGGAGTTACGATTGCCTGTTTTAGCGAAGCAGTGTTGGCGGCGCTTCACCAGTAAGTAATGAGGAAGTCGGGCACTTAGGAAGTAGTGCAACAAGCCACATTTATCTACAAAAACTTTGGGTCGTGTTAATGTGAACATACAAATAAGAAAGGTGACTAAACAAATGCAGGCTCGTCTGAAGGCATGAAGAGCAATTTACTTCTTGGCTTGGATAGTGCCTGTCTTCTTAACTCCTCGCTGGACCTTTACACCCTGAAGGCGCACCAAGAGAATTACATCCTCGTGCACTAAACCATGTCACGGCTAACATGGACGCGTCTTTTCGACGAGTTGAAGTTTGCGATGAGTTTGTCTATAAGTACGAAGACAGTTTTTCTAAGTCATTGGGCGCATCTTTGGCTAAATGCATCACATTCATCTAACGAACAATGTTACCATCTGTAGAGCTCCCTGTCGATGCTCAGAAACCGACAGCGTTGAAATGAGCATACAGATGAACGACCTTCTCAAGCGAGTTGTGATACGACCTTCTACGTCACTATACGCTGCGCTGGCACTTATGACACAGAAAAATGGAGAACGACATACGCGCTTCTGCATAAATCACCACCAGCTAAAGAAAATGACGATGCCCGACTATGAACCCACTGTCGCATCGATGATGTTCTCGATTCTCTCGAGAAGTCTACGTACTTCTCGACGTCAGACATAATTTCAGGTTACTGGTACGTGATGATGAACCCCGATGACATTCCAAAACGGTGTTTGTCACACGTACCTGTCACTACGAGCGGCCAGTCAAGCGTTTTGGACTTCGGAACGCTCCGGTCACTTTCAGATAGATTGACAAGTGCGTATTGACTAAACACTGTTTCAAACATTTCACGCTTTATTTCGATGGCATTGCTGTCTATTACGACAGGTTCTCAGACCATCTGAATTATCTAGACGCTGTTTAAATGCTTCTAAACGCGAACGATTGTGTTTAGTTGAAATTGAAGAAATTTCAATTTGCTCGAACCTCCATTGAGTACCTGGGACACAAGATTCGGCATGGCACTGGCACTTCGTAACAAAGCAACGTGGACGTAATTCCACGGTTTCCGACATCACCACGACTTAGAGATCTACAGTGCTCTCTCAGCACTGTCAATGTTTACCGTCGGTACATCGACCACTTCGGTCAAATTGCTCACCCACTTATACGCCAGCCCAGAAACATGCCACCTGAAACGGGGATTCAGTATGTGAGCTGGCTTTCGCTCATCTAAAGAAATGCCTGACAGAGGAGCCCATCTTTAACATCTACGATGCCTCCAGGCCTAGTGTTCTATACTGGGATGCATTCAACAATGGTATCGGCGCCGTCTTGAAAGAGGCTGATGATGAAGGTCGGGTACATTCAATTGCACGCCACTTACGCAAGATACTGAAACATGAAACTAAGCACACCATCACATGAGTGGAATGCTTAGCAGTAATTGATGCAATGTATGAATGACACTGTTATTTACACTGGAAGTCTTTCATTGTGATCACGGACCACGCAGAGTTGCAGTCGCTTAAGAGCAACAAGAATCCCCGAGCCCAACTTTTCTCATGGTCCTTGAAACCCGCTATGTACGATATGAACATAAAGCGCTATTGACAACATTGACGCTGTTACACTCTCTCGAAAACCCATAGCTCAACTCCCATCTGCTGAAGAATTTCGGAAGCATCACGACGGCAAACCACCCGACAAGCATAATAGTGCGAATAGACTGACTATAGTGACACGCACAGGAATACGAAATGTCTATGTTCTTTTTGCCCTGCGGTCTTCTCTTCTCCGAAAAGCTCATGAACCTATCGGTCATGTCAGCGTAAAGAAGACGTTGCGGCTTCTTTCTCCGCAATAATATTGGCCCGACATCATTACCGACGTGAGCGAGTACATTCGGCACTACAGTACTTGCCAGCGCTGCAAGAAGCTGAATACCAAATGGTTTGGGTTCTTGGAGTCTTTACCAACAGCTGAACAACGATTTGATCTTCTGACCATGGGCACTATCGGAGGTGTTGGCAACTACAGCTCATCCAAAAGATTCACACACTTAGCCTTGATCGTGCCACGCGTTAAGTGTGGGCTTTCGCACACAAGAATGAAACTTGCGACGCATACATCTCTTGCCGGAAGAGTGTGTTCGCTGCTGGAGAGCCGCGGAAGTTCCTTTCCGACCGCGGCACAGAATTCAATGCCGGTAAATTCAAGCAGTTCCTCAAGCGCAACAAAATTCATCAGCTTGTCATAAGCACACAACACCCGCAGTGTAATGGCCTAAGAGAGCGCACCAATCAGTTCTTCGTTACTCGTCACTAATGCGAGACTGAATTGAATTCAACTGAATTACGTTTATGGCGCAACAAGCTTGCAAGCAGACCACGTGAAAAAGCTACACTGAGCAGCTTAGAACCTGGCCACCTTGCACACTGAGCGGTCACAGCAGTTCAGAGCATGACCTATACCTAATGCACGAACACAACAGCAGAAAGAGTAAGCAAATATGGTAAGAAATATCGAAAAATGAACGACGAACCGTGGAAACTGTGGCGGTGTATCCACTCTGACGTTGTCGACGAGTAAAACTTCAGTTCTTCGCTTAACTTTAATACCGTAAAGACACCGGTTAGTGGATGTAACATAGTAATGGGTGAGTTAACAAATGTGGGCTTCATGATGAATGATGTGCCGTTATGTAGTCGGCAAAAGATGTTGGGCATGTGATGGTTGCGATGACCCGGCGCAGGCCATTTATGTTCACTCCTGTGCGAAGAAAAAAATGATGTAACAACAAAACTCTTATCAAAGTCGCAGGCTACCCACCCTTTTTTCTCATGTATGGCACATCATCGTATCCCTATCTACATTAGGGCTTGCCGAAAGTCTTCAGGGAGCTCGTGCAAAGGCGATCCTTAATTCAATGGTACCTAACAAGGAAAACAAGGTTATTTACGACAAGAAGTTTCTTTCATCAGAGCTTCAAGTGGGAGACTTTGTTCTATACCAACTATTCTGGCACACGGAGCGTGGCATGATGATGATGATGATGTCGGGCGTTTTATGGTGCAAGGACCCATTGATGGCCAAAGAGTGCCATTTCAATGACTGGTAATGTGGGAAAGGATATGTTGCGTGGCTGTATAGTGGCCTTAAAATTCCTCGCGATAATGCGGGCAAAAACATAAGTAATAAAATCATGACAGTGACGTGATATACAAAGTAAAAAAAGGGTGACAAAGGTTTCGATAATAAAAACGTGTAAAAATATTTGGCACAAGCACAAGTGCCTCATCAGTGCCCTTGTGTGCAAGGGCCTCGAGGCAAGTGCTTTTCAATGGAGTAACTGTAGCAGCAACCTCTCTTGAGAGGTCGCGCTACGCAATCCTTGGGTATATGACATGGTAAAAGCGGACATCTCTTAAAAAAGCTAGCACTGACTTATGAGTGAACAGTGGTTCCCTACCGACGAGCATTGCAGAGTGTAGTGGTATATGTTGTCGGTAGGGTAATGGAAAGTCTTGTCTTCTTAAAGTGTCTAATTATTTACACTGGATTAAAACGTGAAGAACTGCTAGTGCTTCACCACATCTGGCAAACAATGGTGGATCGCCACAGGACAAAAGATATGAGTGTGTCGTGTATGTGTGTCCTATCCTGAACCTCGTTAGTGGTACCTCTGTGTGACGTGATTTTGATACTGGTGGCCAATGGCCAACGTGTGGCTTAATAACGTGTAGTTTGTTTTGTGTGTTTCTATCCCACTTGCTCTGCCAGTTGTCCCTGAGCTTTCGTGTGAGAGACGGCTTAAGGTCAAGGGCCGGGATTGATATGGTTGTATTTGCAGTGCTTCCTGGACGGATGCAGCAAGCTGATCCGCCATCACGTTTCCTTGGATCTCATGGTGCCCTGGCACCCAGCACACTACAACATGTAGTTTGAGTGTGTAAAGTGTGCATAAAGTGAAGTAAAGTGAGACGAGGACAGGGTTTTTTGTTTTTTTAGGATGTGCAGAGCTGTTACCATATTGAGGGAGTCCGTATAAATTACTGCTTTTTGTATTTGTAGTTGTTTGATGTGTTTAGCCGCCGCCACAAATATCGCGCAAGCTTCTGCTGTGAAGATACTTGTGCCTGGATGTAGAGGGCCAGCATCCGGAAAGGATGGACCGACGGCAGCGTACGACACAGAGGAGTTAGACTTGGAGGCATCTGTAAAGAACTCAGGACGTGTGTAATTGTGTTGAAAATCCAGGAAGTATGTTGAATGATGGGCAATAAGCGCATGTTCTGTAACTTCTAGGAAAGACACATCGCAGTCTATAGTCTGCCACTGCCACGGTGGCGGGTATGCTACAGGAGCCAATAAACTGTGTTCAAGTGATACTCCAGTTTCCTCAGAAAGACCCTTCAGGCGAACTGAGAAGGGTTGCCTCATCTAAGACCGTTTTTGAAACAGAATGGAGCTCGACAAATCAATAATAGTAGAGTATGAGGGGTGCTTTTTGTCTGCTTTCACCTTAAGAAAATATAAAAAAGGACTTGTAAGTTATCTGCAGATGAAGTGACCACTCATTTGACTCAACGTAAAGGCTTTCAACGGGGCTGGTGCGAAAAGCACCCGTAGAAAGGCGGATGCCCAAATGGTGCACGGGGTCCAGCACCTTTAAAGTACTTTGAGTCGCAGACTGATAAACAATGGCCCCATAATTTAAGCGGGTTCGAATGAGGCTTTTCATGAGACATTGCTTGTCACTACCCCACGTAGTACGTGCCAACGCTTTTAAAACATTCATGGCTTTTAAACATTTTGTTTTTAAATACTTGATGTGTGGTACGAAGGTCAACTTGTTGTCAAAGATTAAGCCTAAGAATTTATGCTTCGCATTAACAGACAGACGTTAACTGTTCAGCTCAATGTCGGGTTCTGAGTGCATGCCTCTCTTTTGGGAGAACAAGACACACAAGCTTTTTCTGTGGGTTCAGTCGGAATCCGTTTTCCTCTGCCCATTTGGAGACCTTGTTTAAACCTAACTGAACCTGCCGCTCACACATTGCCAGGTTGCATGGCTTAAAGCCAACCTGAACATCATCGACAAATGTACAATAAAACATGTTGCGGGGGATGGGGAGGTGCAAGGAATTCAGTTTGATAATAAAACGTGTACAGCTAAGTACACCACCTTGCGGTACTCCCGTTTCTTGGACAAATGTTTGGGAGAGAATATTGCCCATACGGACACGGAATGTCCGATTGGACAAGTAACTCTCGATTATGGAAAGCCTTCTACCACACACAGGTGAAACAAGTCTCTTAGTATGCCAAAACGCCATGCTGCGTCGTATGCCTTCTCGATATCGAAAAAAAACATAGAGAAAGTATTGCATGTGTACGAAAGCGTCTCGGATCTCTGCCTCAATGCGCACAAGATGGTCGGTTGTAGATCTACCCTTTTGAAACGCGCACTGTAATCAGTGAAGCAGATTGTGTGTTTCAAGGAAACGTAAAAGTCGGCGGTTAACCATCTTTTCAAAAAGTTTACAAAGGCAGCTTATAAGTGACATGAGCCCATATCTTGAAACTGAGGAAGGGTCTTTGCCCTGTTTCAAAATAGGGATAACAATAGCCTCTCTCCAGGAAGCAGGGATGGTGCCAGAAAGCCAGATAGCATTGTGTAGGGATAGCCAAGTTTTTCGCGCTTTGAGTGGCAGGTTTTTCAACATTTCATACATGACACGGTCGTAGCCTGGGGCAAAATTACTGCAGGAGTTTAGTGATGTTTGTAGCTCTTCTAAGTTAAAAGGTTGGTTATATGTCGCGTAATTTGTGCTTTTGTATCATAGTTTCTGTTTTTTTATCCTTGCTTTGTATCTTTGGAAAGCTTCAGTATAGTGTGACGGGCTAGACACGTGCTCGTAGTGGGCACCGAGGAAGTTCGCCTGATCTTCCAGGCTGTCACCCTGTGTGTTTACAAGTGGGAGTGAGTGTACTTGTCTTGCTGCTACCCTACCAAACATGTTCCAGGCTATAGCCTCTTGTGTATATGAATTTATCCCTGATAAAAACTTGTGCCAGCTTTCTCATCTGGCCTGCCATCACGTTCTCCTGCTTTGAGACTTTATTTTCTTGAAGCTGTCAAGATTTTGGGCTGTTGGTGAATTCCGAAGCAACCTCCATTTCTCGTTCTGCTCCTTTCGCGCATTCCGACACTCATTGTTCCACCATGGGACGCGTCGCTTGCCAGGTATAGCAGATGTTTGCGGTATGCACTTGGCTGCTGCATCAGTAAGAAAAGCTGTGAAGTAATGGACAGCTTCATCTATGTTTAACCTACATACGTGAGTCCAACTTAAGCGAGTAGTGTTGTGAAACTGTTCTCATTCCGCTTTGTCTTTCTACCATCTGGGAACATGTGTAGGACCTTTTTCTAGTGGTGCACTTGGAATAATCGGAAAGTGATCACATTCGAAAGGATTGTTGATCACTTTCCATCGAAGTATAGGTACAAGCGACGCGGACACAATGCTGAGATCTATGCATGAGTAGGATTTGTCGGCGAGGTTAAAGTACGTTGGCTCTTTCCCATTCAACAGACGCGCACCCGAAGAAAAAAGAAACTGTTCGATTAGGCGACCTCGTGCATCGCAGCAAGAGTCACCTTATAGACCATTATGTGCATTCAAGTCCCCAAAAACCACATAAGGTTGCGGTAGTTCATGTATCAGTGACTGGAATTAGTGTTTTTCAAAACGGTACGGTGGAGGTATGTAAAGAGAGCAAACGGTGACAAGTTGGTTCAATAGAACTGCTCGAACAGCCACTGCCTCAAGGGATGTTTGTAGTGGTAGATGTGTACATGCTACGCTCTGATCAACTCTAATGGCCAGACCACTAGATGACGCTACAGCGTCATTGCGGTACTTTCTGAATATTACATAATGACGTAGAAAATTGGTGTTTCTGGAATTTAGGTGTGTCTCTTGTGCACACAGCACTTTTGGGGAGAGTTCGTGTAAGAGTTCCTGGATATCGTCGACGTTTCTAAGCAGTCCTCTAACGTTCCATTGTAGTATTTGTGTATCCATTATGAGTGTAAGTGAGTGCTGTGTGTACTGAAGAAGTATTGCGTCAAGTAAAGAAAACATTGTCAGGCCCTGCAATTATCGTTTCTTGATTTTCTGGCGTGCTCCAATGAGCCGCGCCTGTCCTTCAGTGCTGAAGACACCGTTGGGCTTGCTGTTGTGTCCAGCATCTCGTCCGAAATGCTGGATGCCCACTCGCGATTCACGCGTGCAGGCACGGAGGTCTTAGGGCTATCTGTCCAGACAGAAGGCCCGGAGGCTTCAGGTCCAGAGGCCTGCAAGTTTTTTGGTGGTGGAAGAGTTTGTGCTACTTCCGCTGAGGGGGTGAATGGCGCTGCTGCTCGTCCACTTCGTGTGGTACGTGCAGGAACCGCTGATTTTGGTTTCACTGCCCCTTTTCGTGCCACCACCGCAAACAAAGGACCTTGCATTAGTGGACGCCTGCGCGCCTCCCTAAACAAGATGTTTTCATCTACTTTCAGGGCGAGTACTTCTTTTTTATGCTTCCATGTAAGGTATGTACGAGAGTAAGCGGCGTTTCCACCATCGCAGTTCGCGCAGTGGGTAGTGGCTTCTTCACATTTGTCTGTAGCGTGTTCCTGCGAACTACACTTTGTACAGGTTTGACGGCCGCTTCGGCTCTTAGAACCGTGGCCGAATCCCTGGCACTTAAAAGAACGTCGGGTATTGGGGATGTAAGGTCGGATTTTTAACTTCAAGTAGCCTGTTCCAATATATTCTTGAAGTGTGCTTGTGGGAAATGTAAGAATGAGGTGCTTTGTGGGGTTTCTTTGTTATCATGCGTAATCTTAATTTTCCGTACAAGCGTTACATGCTGTTCGTTCCAGCCCCTGAGGAGCTCACTCTCTGTCAGGCTAATTAGGTCTTGATCAGACACTGCGCATCGGGAACTGTTCAGGGAGCGGTGTGGTGTGAAAGATACAGGTGTTGTTCTAAAAGAGGTGAGTTTTGTCAGGTTTTCATACTGGCTCTTGGTTTGGACGTCAAGAAGAAGGTCCCCACGAGCCATACGTGTAGCCTGGTATCCTGAAACAAATATATTGGTGAGGCATTTGGAAACGACAAACGGAGAAATGCGTTATTTTTTGCGTTCCCCAGTGGATAACGTGGAAGCGCGGAAAATTTCTTTTGGCTTTACAAATACATTCAGTGTTGCTTCGGTGCGCCTCCTCTGAGGAGGAGGACATTCAGAAAGTTTAGGAATTGAAAAAGAAGCCATAAGGTATATATAAATTTGACAGCCATGCCAGCCGCCCACCATCGAGCTTGAAGTGGGGAAGCGGCAGCACAATTATAAGGGCATGCCAGCACTAGCTCTACAAAGCCACTGTAACCCAATAATATGTGACGAAGAGAAGGCACATACACAAGGTTAACCCTTACCGCCTGGAAGATGGAAGTAAACAGAAGTGAGGAGATGACAAGATAGATGGGAAGAAAAAAAAGATGGAGATCAGGAGAGAGAGAGAGACTGGAAAAGGCGACTGCCGATTTTCCCTGGGTAAGTGAGCCCAGGGGTGCCGTCTACGTGAAGCCGGGGCCAAAGGGGTGTGCTCCCTCTGCCGGGGGGCCTTAAAGGTCTAATCACCCAGCGTCGGCTCAACCCCAAGAATCCCCTTTTCTCCGAACACAGCAAAGCCACGCAGCGCTGGACGTGGGAGGGAGCTAAAACTCCCCCGTTAGCTCGAGTCCGTGGTGTCGCTACACACCAAACGCCTACTTGCACAGGCGCCCCTGCGGGGCCCGAACCGCGGCAAACTCCGTGCAATCATGAATGTATCATACCTAATCATACGTAAGATCCCCACTGTTAACTACGAGATCGACAACAGCATGGCTTTTCTCACTCGCCAGACTGAGAGTGTTCATGGGGGGAGACTAAGACGCTATTATCAACCCCTGTATCTACGCCTCTGACGGAGGGAGGGGGAAGCGTGCGACAAACCACACGAGAATGGTGTAATGCAGTTGTGGTGAAGGAGGAATACGGTCTATAAAACATAATTCATCGTACAGCTATCACGTCTCCTGCGTTACATAAATATATAAAATAAAACACGCTATCGGTGGTTTTACATGCTGATACTACGATATGGCTATGAGAGACGCCTCTAGGTGGAGGGCTACGGAAATGTTGGCCACCTGGCTTTTTTTTGGAGTGCACTTACATCGCACCGTACAAGAGCCTCTACCATTTGGCCTCCGCCGAAAAGCGACCACCATGGCCGGGGTCAAAGTCGCAACATTCGTGTGAGCAGCTGGGCACATTAGCCACTGATCGACTGCTGCAGACGTGAGCACTGTTTGGCTCGAGTATCACCGTAAACAACACAAGGGAGCACACTGAACGCAAGAATGGGTGATTGAGAACTTCGCTTTTAAAGCAAATGCTCAGAGCCCTGCAACAAAGCAGGTATCTAGTTTAAATTGCTGCAAAGTTACTGTATTGATGGGTGTACCAAATGTATTCTCCAGATAGTTTGTTTTGTTCCACTCGGCAACGCCAAAACTTAAAACACGTCTATCTGCGATGCACTTCTCGGTATGGTAAGGGTGACAATATTGCCACGTTCCATTCCTCAAGTTTTGTTATCGCCCCAAAACACTACCCAATTCTCAGCGTGAAACGCGCGTGCAGTTTTTGAGAAGCTTCCGGGCTTTAGTAGATCATTTCGAAAAGATCACGCCCACTCTGCGAACTGTACAGATTATTCTGGAACCTACTCCACCGCCAGCGATAACGCTAGAACATTCGATTGCAAGAGTATAAATGCCGACGCACTTCGCCTCTTGTGAGTAGTTGATCGATGGCCGACGCTCCGTTCGCCGCTTACCTAGCGCCGGGATTCCCGCGACCAGGCACGCTGCCAGTCGTCGACCCCGTCTTACCGAGCTTTAAGCGAACCCCTAGACTACCCCCCGGCTCTATCCAGGCCTTCATCGTGAGCCAACGTCCGGGCACCACAGCGCAAGCCGTGGGAGCAAGGGCCAGGACAAGAGTGTGATGGCTTTCGCAGCGCCACGCCGAAAGCTAGTTGCTTTAACTTCAGTGCTCCAGAGGGGAGCACCGTCGACGACATCATAGATGCCCTCGAAGCAGTAACTGGCCCAGCCGGTATCAAGTCCCTCCATCACATGGGAAGCGCAAAGTTCGGCACCGCAGCCGCAAACGTCTATGCAGCCACCAAGCTGAAGAGCCGGGGCGCCATTCTTTTGAACGGAGAATCAGTTCCACTAGTCAGCGTAGGTCCTGAAATAGTCCACGTCACAGTCTTCCGGGTACTGCTGTGGGTAAGCGACGCAGCCCTAGCGACTGCTTTCTCCGCCTACGGCAACGTGCAATATATCCACGAGCCACTGTTCAAGGGCCTCCATGGGGTTGGCACAGGTGTCCGTGTGGCACGAGTGGAAATGACAAGCCAAATACCGAATTTTCTGACAGTCCAAGGCTACAATGTCAAGTGTGACTACTGGGGAGTCGAGAAAGTGTGCTCTAAGTGCAGGAATGCTGGCCACATCGCCAAAGATTGTGCCACGCCCCGTTGCACGCGCTGCAACGTGTTAGGACTTGCCACAGAGAGATGCGCAGAACCGTGCTGCAAGTGCTCGGGCAGCCATGAAACAGCTGACTGCGTACGTCCAAAGTCTTTCGCAGTGGCTGCAGCAGGGGCAACCGAAGAACAAGTGTGCATCGACCTCACGCCCGCATCGCGAGATGATTATCCGGCGCTCGAGCTTGCGAGCAACACTGACACAAACGACACTGATGCCCATGCTGAACCACAAGACGCAGGAGACCTGCCTCCCCTGTGTGAGAAAGCCTCGTCAACCCTTCACACCCCGTCCGAGACCAGCGACTTCTCGCCGAACGCCTATGGAGAACACAGCTCATCCAAAGCCGAAGCCCGAGCGCCCTTACTTAGCGGAGATCACGAGAACTACAGCTCTGACACAGTTGGCACCACCAGTTGCTCCGAGGCGTCGAGAGCTTCGATGGGACGCAGCACCCGAACGACGGGACGTGCAGACGCTCCGATCATCGGCCCAGACAAGACCACAACAGTGATTATACCACCGACAACTGCGAGCGCCCGCGCCAGCAAGTACTCGGCTCAGACCCCCAATCTGAGCCTGTCAAACCCCATTTACCAGATTACAGGTGCGGCCGCTGGTGCGAGTGTCAGTGCCAGCGCCACGGAAATAAACCGTTCAGCCACCAAACGAGCCCAACCACTAACCAAGGACTCTGTGGGCTCAACGAAAAGTAGTAAGCCCCAAAACTCGCTAATGCTCTGACGAAGTCAGAGCATTTCTCTTTTTAGTTTTGTTCACTCGTTGAGTTCTCGCCCCACCCCCTGCAAGGGGTTTCTCTGAAGTTTGCGCGCACTCCCCCTATTTTAGAAATGGCTACGGTGCATTTTCTCTCCTTAAACGTCAGGGGTTTCAGACGCCGAGATAAGCAGAGAGAAGTCATGCACTTCGCAAGGTCACGTCATGTCAATATCCTTTTCTTACCGGAATGTAACTTTAGAACCCGTTTTGATGTGCAATCCCTCTGTTCACTTTTTGGAGTCGAGGTCTTTTTTTCGCTGAGTGATTCCAAGATGTGCGGAGTCGGAGTTGTTTTTTTGACACCAGCGTTACGTCGAAGAGCACAGTGTGTTTATGGTTTTGACGGCGGTACACAAGTAGGACACTTTGATGTTCACGGCAGACGAGTAACGGCGCTCGTAATATATGCCCAAGCTCAACGTGGGGGCACGGTCAATTTTTGAATTCACTCGACTCATTTATGTTTGACAGCTACCCTACTTTCTTAGTAGGGGATTTTAACTGTGTTGAGGACACCGACAGAGATGCACGCGGACGCAGACAAAGCAGACAATATAGCGGAGTTAGCGCATTGTGACAACTCATCCGCGATTTCAAGCTCAGGGATGCGTGGGTCGACACTCGAAGAAATGACTTCATTGCAACATGGCAACAGGGTCCCAACATGACACGGCTAGACCGCTTCTATTTTCTAGAAGTGCTAGCCACACATGTCTTTAGTTGCGAGGTCCTACATTTCCCACCAGACGTTCCATGCATCACAGACCACTTTCCAGTATCTTTAAAACTTTTCTTTGAACAATGCACCACATTTAGAAACCATTGGAAACTGGACACCACACTCGTGCACGACCCGGAAAGCATAGTATTACTACGCAATGCACTAGAGCAAGCATGCAAAAGGCCGCCTGAACTCCGTAACTGGGACGCATTGAAACACAATTGGCGCGCCGAGCTTATCAAAGCGGGGCGCGAAAGGAAAGCGCGCCTGACGACAGAGATAAATGACACGCTACGAAAAGCGAGCATTGTACGCACAGGCGAGACGCTGACCTTGGCAATGCACGACTATCTCGATCAATTAAAGGCGCGGTTCGAACTTTTGCTACGTCTTAGTTCGCGCACGGCTGCGCAGTCTTTTATCAACGCACGACTGGTTTTAGATCCACCTGTTCTTCGAAGTGTTCGCCACGGCTCTTTGGGTGAACAAATGCATGTCCCTTTCGTTCAGTTGCTGAACGGCGAACAGTCTACACGAGCAGAAGACATAATGAGGATCTTTGAAGCACTTTTATGGAATCTTTTCAGGGCGGAGAACGCAAATGACGTGAACTATACCACCATAGTTAATGAATTTTGCGGGAGAATTACCCGCGTACCGGAGGAGCTCCGCGATGGTCTGTGCAGCCCAGTGACGCTGGCTGACTTATGCATCGTGCTTCAGCGCCTGAACGCAACCGCCGCCGCTGGCCCTGGCGGAATACCTTTGAGTTTCTACGAAACCTTCCTTGAAACAATACAAGACACCTTTTGAGAATGCTAAATGGGCTTGCTGACGGAATCAGACCAAATACGTTTCGTGAGAGCAGAGTTATACTCATGCTCAAACGCGAGGGTGAGCCGTCCGATCCAAGGACGTGGAGGTCCATTTCCCTACTTAACTCGGATTATAAGATATTGACAGCCATCTTTGCAAACCGCACAACTACCATTTTACGAGAAATAGTAAGCGGCATACAAACATGTTGTGTCTCAGGTCGTACGATCTATTCCTCGCTTGCACTGACTAGCGATTTATTCACGTACGCTACAAGAACACAAATATCTGGCGGTTTTGTTTCCTCGGATCAGGAAAAAGCTTTTTATCGCGTAGAATGGAACTATCTCATCGCTGTGCTTGAGTGTTATGGCTTCCCAGCACATTTAACCGACACCCTCCGTTTACTCTACACAAACTTAGAAACGTTATTAGTAGTGAATGGCTATACATCTGAACCTAATGCAGTAAGTAGGGGCATTCGACAAGGCTGTCCCCTCTCCGCAATCCTCTTTGTACCATGCATAGATTCATTATTGAAACAAATCCAGAAATGTACTTCGATACGTGGTTTCCCTCTTCCAGGCTTGGGCGAAGTGAAAGTAGCGGCCTACGCCGATGACATCTCGTTGTTTATTCGGAATATAGATAGCTACAGAGCCTTTTTTGCGACTATTCCACACGTATAGTTACCTCTCGGGAGCACGTATTAATCCCGGAAAAAGCAAGGCATTGTGCTTTGGGATGCACAGTGAAGATTTCCCTGATGGCGTCCAAATTGCCCAAGGCGTTAAAGTCTTAGGTGTAACTTTCCTTTCGACTGGTGAGGTAGCCCGCACCACATGAAAAGAAATACATCACAAAGTGTCGAAATCTTTGCAACAATGGTGAAACGATTTCCCAGTTCCAGAACTTATTGAAATGTCCCCCACCGACATAAGCGCAATAATAGCATTTAAAAGCCTATCCGAAGAACAACGCCGGAAATGCCGGGCGAAAAGACGCTGGACTCTTACAAACACGTCTATCCCTCCAAGGTCCATGACCTAAACTGGCTCATGGAATGGAGGGCTTTACCAACGGCCAACCGCCTTGCGGCGTGGGGCGTGGCGCCCTCCACCACGTGCCCGCATTGCGGTCGCGTCGAAACACTAAACCATGTCTTCCATGAATGTATAGTAGCGCGCACCTTTTGGAGCATGGTTACCCGGATGTTCCAAACAAGTATACAGCGGAAGTCTAGCCACAGGGATAACTTTGTCGTACTCCTAATGGCTATCGGAGCTTTCGTTTTATGGAAACGAAGGGGACTGGCCTGCCTGAGGGGACGCCCCCAGAGAGCCATGTTTCCCCTACTACATCGGCTAAGAAACAATGCTTATGCATCTTTACGCAGAACTAGTCATGCTGGGTGAGGAGGCTTTCCTCCGACGGTGGTCTACGCGATTTATTATCGTAAAAAACAAAAGGGTGTTCATTCCTTTCCTCCCTTATTGAGGAGGTGGGCTAGAGCTTCTACCACTGTGACATTACAGTGTGTATTTTTCTTTTCTTCTTTAGAAACATCTTTTGGGCAATATTGTTCTTGAGCGCGAGAGCAAATTGTCCCACAGGTGAATGCAAAATATCACGCTACACTGTGAATGACCTCCCCTTGTTTGTTCATATAGCCTTACTGTTTAAGCTTTATCATCTCGATGTCATGAATGTCCTTTCTCTGTTGTACAATTTCGCATTGTACGTGACTGCATATGCAATAAGTTCTTTTCGCTGTATGAAACAGCTTGCATTGTACATACGCATTGTTCACCATTACCCATTTTTGTGTGTGCAAATAAGCTGTGTAAAATATATCCGGAAATAAAATTCTCTTAAACGCTATCTGTGCAAGACTGCTACTATAATCGAACTTTCCGTTTTCCGGGCACAGGTTCACCCAAATAAACTGTTAAATCCCAACACAAAGTATCCTGTCTTTGGCCACGTCCACACCCTGTGACATCTGGCGGAGGTGCTGGGTACACGGCTTGACGGGGGCGTCCGATACATAAACGAACCAGAACCTACAGGGTTTCGACGCGACAACGTGAGGCCATGAAGAGACAAGTTGATGAAATGCTGCGGGATGACATCATCCAGCCGTTCAAGAGTCCACGGGCGTCTCCAGTTGTGTTAGTGAAGAAAAAGAATGGGACCTTACGTTTCTGCGTCGACTATCGCCGCCTGAACAAAATCACAAGAAAGGACGTGTATCCTCTCCCACGAATAGACGACGCACTTGATCGGCTCCATAACGCCAAGTACTTTTCGTCAATGGACCTCAAGACTGGTATTGGCAAATTGACGTCGACGAAAGAGACCGAGAGAAGACGGCGTTTATAACACAGGACGGCCTCTTGGAGTTTAAGGTGATGCCGTTCGGCCTTTGCTCAGCGCCTGCAACATTTCAACGCGTTATGGGTACAGTACTGGCAGGATTGAAGTGGCAGACTTGCCATGTGTACTTGGACGACGTCGTCGTGTTTTCCTCGAGTTTCAACGAGCTTCTTTGGCGCCTTGAAGTTGTACTTCAAGCCATCAAGACGTCCGGACTCACACTGAAGCCAAAAAAGTGCAGATTTGCGTACAAAGTGCTCTTGTTTCTGGGGCACGTAATTACCAATTCTGGAGTTCCTCCTGATCCACGGAAAACAGCCGCCATTGCCAACTTTCCGCCGTCCACTGACAAGAAGGTGGTGCGCTAATTTCTGGGCCAGTGCGCCTATAATAGGCGGTTCGGAAAAACTTTGCCCGCATCGCCGATCCACTCACTAATTTTATCAAGGCTGACGTGGAGTTCAAGAGGAAAACGCCGCAGGAACACGCTTTCCAGGAGGTTAAACATGGCCTCCAGACGCCTCCGTTACTTGTTCATTTTGACGAATTCGCCGGGACAGAAACACGCACTGACGCAAGCAGCGTAGGTCTTGGCGCCGTTCTTGTGCAGAGGGCTGACGGATTTGAACGGGTTATTAGTTACGCCAGCCGATCGCTATCCCAAGCAGAAGCCAATTATTCCACAACAGAAAAGGAGTGCCTCGCCATCATCTGGGCTACGTCGAAATTTCGCCCCTATTTCTACGGCAGGCTCTTCAAAGTTGTGAGCGACCACCACGCCTTGTGTTGGCTAGCCACATTGAAGGACCCTTCAGGTCGCCTCGCACGACGGAGCCTGAGACTTCAATAATATGACATTACCGTCGTTTACACGTCCGGCAAGAAACACTCCGACGCCGACGGTCTTTCTCGTGCACCTGTCGACCAACCACCACCCGACGAACCGGATGACGACTACTTCTTGGGAACGATAACTACCGACAACTTCGCTGAACGACAGCGGGCCGACCCGGAACTTAAGGCTCTAAGAATACCTCGAAGGCAGGACCACCAAAGTCCCGAAGGTATTCAAGCGCGCATTTGCGTCATTCTTCCTGCGAAACGGTCTTCTCCAAAAGAAAAACTTTTAACCGCTTCGAGCCAAGTACCTCCTTGTGGTGCCTTCAGCTCTGCGACCAGAACTCCTGCAGGCCCTGCACGACGATCCGACAGCAGGGCACCTCGGTGTTTCTCGCACGCTCGTGAGGATACAAGAAAGGTACTATTAGCCACGTCTATTACCGACGTCATTCGTTATTGTGAGGACATGCCGGGACTGCCAACGATGCAAGGCACCACGGACAAGGCCGGCGGGCCTTCTGCAGCCAATTGAACCACCTCGCCGACCTTTCCAGTACATTGGTATGGACCTACTGGGGCTGTTCCCGACGTCGGCTATCGGAAACAAATGAATCGTGGTAGCTACCGACTACCTCGCCCACTACGCCGAGACAAAAGCCCTGCCAAAAGGCAGTCCATCCGAGGTAGGTAAGTTCTTCGTCGAAAATATTGTCCTACGTCACGGCACCGCGGAGGTCCTTATCACCGACAGAGGAACGGCATTTACTGCTGACCTAAGTCAAGCGATCTTGGCATACAGCCAGACAAGCCACCGCCGGACGACAGTTTACCACCTACAGACTAATGGCCTCACCGAGCGGCTAAACAAGACGATCACCGACATGCTGGCAATGTACGTCGATGTCGAACACAAGAGGTCGGACGCCATTCTTCCATACGTGACCTTCGCACACAACACGGCGGTGCAGGAGACGACGCAGATATCTCCATACAAATTGCTCTACGGAAGGAGCCCGGCAACGACGCTTGATGCCATGTTACCCAACGTGATCGACGAAGAAAACCTCGATGTGAGTGGGTACATTCAACGCGCCGAAAAAGCCTGACAACTCGCGCGCCTCCGTATCAAGAATCAACACACGACTGACAGCCGCTGTTACAATCTTCGACGACGCTTTGTGGAATACCAGCCCGGTGAACGTGTTAGGGTACGGACGCCGATATGCCGACGTGGACTAAGTGAAAAGCTCCTGCGACGGTACTTCGGACCGTACAGGGTGGTTCGACATTTTGGCCCACTTGATTACGAGGTTGTCCCCGACGGCATCACAAACTGTCAACGACGCCGATTGCGACCTGAAGTCATCCATGTAACACGCCTCAAGCCATTTCATTGCGCGTTAACAAACTGAAACAGTGTTTTTTTGTAATATTATTGTATCGCAATTTATTCAATGTACTTTCTTGCATTATTGTTGTACCTTCCTCTTTAGTTAAAGCATCGGGACGATGCCTTTTTCAGAAGGGGGCAATGCCACTTTCCATTTCTCATGTTTTGTTATCACCCCAAAACACTACACATTTCTCAGCGCAAAACACGCGTGCAGTTTTCGAGAAGCTTCCGGACTTTAGTAGATCATTTCAGTAAGATCACGCTTACTCTGTGAACTGTACAGATTATGCTACAACCTACGCCACCGCCAGCGATAACGCTATACATTCGATGGCAAGAGTATAAATGCCGACGCACTTCGCCGCTTGTGAGTAGTTGATCGATGGCCGACGCCCCGATCGCCGCTTACCTTGCACCGGGTTTCCCGCGACCAGGAACGCTGCCAGTCGTCAACCCCATCTTATCGAGCATCAAGCGAACCCCTGGACAACCCTCCGGCTCTGTCCAGGCCTTCATCGTGAGCCAACGCCCGGGCACCACAGCCAAGCCGTGGGAGCCAGGGCCAGGACGAAAGTGTGATGGCTTTCGCAGCGCCCCCGCCGAAAGCTCAATGCTTTAACTCCAGCGCTCCAGAGGGGAGCACCGTCGACGACATCATAGATGCCCTCGAAGCAGTAAGCAGCCCAGCCGGTATCAAGTCCCTCCAGCACATGGGAGGTGCAAAGTTCGGCACCAAAGCTGCAAACGTCCATGCAGCCATCAAGCTGAAGAGCCGGGGCACCATTCTCTTTAACGGCGAATCAGTTCCACTAGTCAGCGTAGGTCCTGAAATAGTCCACGTCACAGTCTTCCGGGTACTGCTGTGGGTAAGCGACGCAGCCCTAGCGACTGCTTTCTCCGCCTACGGCAACGTGCAATATATCAACGAGCCACTGTTCAAGGGCCTCCATGGGGTTGGCACAGGTGTCCGTGTGTCGCGAGTGGAAATGAAAAGCCAAATACCGAACTTTCTGACAGTCCAAGGCTACAATGTCATGGTTGAATACCGGGGTGTCAAGAAAGTGTGCTCTAAGTGCAGGAATGCTGGCCACATCGCCAAAGATTGTGCCACGCCCCGTTGCACGCGCTGCAAGGTGTTTGGACATGCCACAGAGGGATGCGCATAACCGTGCCGCAAGTGCTCGGGCAGCCATGCAATAGCTGACTGCGTACGTCTGAAGTCCTTCGCAGCGGCGGCAGCAGCGGCAACCAAAGAACAAGCGTGCACCGACCTCACGCCTGCATTGCAAGATGATTATCCGGCGCTCGAGCCTGCGAGCGACACTGGCACAAGCGACACTGACGCCCGTGCTGAACCACAAGACGCAGGAGACCTGCCTCCCCTGTCTGAGAAAGCCTCGTCAACCCTTCACACCCCATCCGAGACCAGCGACTTCTCGCCGGACGCCTATAAAAAACAAAGCTCATCCAAAGTCGAAGCGCGAGTGCCCGGTACTTAGCAGAGACCACGAGAGCTACAGCTCCAACACAGTTGGCACCACCAGTAGCTCCGAGGCGCCGAGAGCTTCGATGGGACGCGGCACCCGAACGACGGGACGTGCAGACGCTCCGATCATCGGCCCAGACAAGACCACAACAGTGATTATGCCACCGACAACGACGAGCGCCCACGCCACCAAGTACTCGGCTCAGACCCGCAAAGTGAGCCTGTGAAACCTCATTTACCGCATTACAGGTGCGGCCGCCGGTGCGAGTGTCGCTGCCAGCGCCATGGAAATAGACCGTTCAGCCACCAAACGAGCCCACCCACCGACCACGGACTCGGAGGGCTCTACGGACAGTAGTAAGTCACAAAAACTCGCTAACGCTCTGACCACGTCAGAGCATTTCTCTCTTTAGTTTTGTTCACTCGTTGAGCGCTCGCCCCACCCCCTGCAAGGGGTTTCTCTGAAGTTTGCGCGCACTCCCCCTATTTTCAAAATGGCTACGGCGCATTTTCTCTCCTTAAACGTCAGGGGTTTCAGACGCCGAGATAAGTAGAGAGAAGTCGTGCACTTCGCAAGGTCACGTCATGTCGATATCCTTTTCTTACAGGAATGTAATTTTAGAACCCCTTTTGATATGCAATCCTTATGCTCACATTTTGGAGTCGAGGCTTTTTCGCCGAGTGATTCAAAGATGTGCGGAGTCGGAGTTGTTTTTTGACACTAGCGTTACGTCGAAGAGCACACTGTGTTTATGGTTTTGATGGCCGCACACTAGCAGTAGACTTTGACCTTCCCGGCAGACGAGTAAGGGTGCTCGTAATCTATGCGCCAGCTCAACGTGGAGGCACGGCCGACTTTTTCAATTCACTCGACTCATTTATGTTTGACAGTTACCCCGCTTTTTTAGTTGAAGATTTCAACTGTGTTGAGGACACCGACAGAGATGCGCACGGACGCAGACAAAGCAGACAATATAGCAGAGTAAGCGCATTGGGACAACTCATCCGCAATATCAAGCTCGGGGATGCGTGGGTCGACACTTACGGGAATGACTTCGTTGCAACCTGGCAACGGGGTCCCAACATGACCCGGCTAGACCGCTACTATTTTGCAGAAGTGCTAGCCACTCATGTCCTTAGTTGCGAGGTCCTACATCTCCCACCGAACGTTCCATGCATTACAGACCACTTTTCAGTGCCTGTAAAACGTTTCTTTGAACAATACACTACATTTAGAAACCGTTGGAAATTGAACACCACACTCGTGCACGACCCGAAAAGCGTACCATTACTACACAATGCACTAGAGCAAGCATGCAAAAGGCCGCCTGAACCGCGTAACTGGGACCCATTGAAACACGGTTGGCGCGCCAAAATTATCAAAGCGGGGCGCGAATGGAAAGCGCGCCTGACGTTTGAGATAAACAACACGCTATAAAAAGCGCGCATTGTACGCACAGGCGAGACGCTGACGTTGGCAATGCACGACTATCTCGATCAATTAAAGGCGCGGTCGAACTTTTGCTACGTCTTAGTTCGCGCATGGCTGCGCAGTCTTTTATCAACGCACGACTGGTTTTAGAACCACCTGTTCTTCGAAGTGTTCGCAACGGCTCTTTGAGTGAACAAATGCATGTCCCTTTCGTTCAGTTGCCAAACGGTGAACAGTCTACACGAGCAGACGACATAATGAGGGTCTTTGAAACACATTTTTCGAATCTTTTGAGGGCGGAGATCGCAAACGACGTGAACTATACCACCATAGCTAATGAGTTTTGCGAGGAAATTTCCCGCGTTTACCAGGATGTTCCAAACAAGTATGCAGTGGAAGTCTAGCCACAGGGATAACTTTGTCGTACTCTTAATGGCCATTGGAGCCTTCGTCTTTTGGAAACGAAGGGGACTCTCCTGCCTGAGGGGACGTCCCCACAGAGCCATGTTTCCCCTACTACATCGGCTAAGAAACATGATGCTTATGCATCTTAACGCAGAACTAGTCATGCTTGGAGAGGAGGCTTTCCTCCGACGGTGGTCTACGTGATTTATTATCGTAAAAAAACAGTGTCCATTCCTTTCCTCCCTTATTAAGGAGGTGGGCTAGAGCTTGTACCACTGCGACAACACAGTGTGTATTTTTCTTTTCTTCTTTAGAAACGTGTATTTTTGTGCATTATTGTTCTTGAGCGCGAGAGCAAATTGTCCTCACAGGTGAATGCAAAATATCACGCTACACTGTGAATGACCTCAACTTGTTTGTTCATATAGCCTTACGGTTCATTTAAGTTAATTCATCTCGATGTCATGAATGTCGGGTCTTTGTTGTACAATTTTTGCATTGTACGTCACTGCGTACGCTATAAGTTCTTTCGCTGTATATAACAGCTTGCATTGTACATACGCATTGTTCACCATTATCCATTTTCATGTGTGCAAATAAGCTGTGTAAGATATATCCGGAAATAAAATTCTCCTAAACGCTATCTGTGCAAGACTGGTACTGTAATCGGACTCTCTGTTTGCCATGGACAGGTGTCACAGAACGAGCGCTAAAAACGGGCGCGCCGCCAAATTCTTGCGATAACGCGCCAAGAGAGACGCGGCGAGGTCAACAAAAAAAAGAAAAGAAAAAAAACAAGCATCCAAGTCTCCCCGGGCGCGCGACGCCTCTCCTCTCGGAAGCGTAGCTTCGCCGATGAACCTCCTCACCCCACAGCGGCGGCCGGGCAAGCGCTAGAAATTTCCAGAAGGAAAGGGGCGTGTACGCCGAGTTGAGTCATTTGTCGGGGACGGCCCCCGTACAGTCTCGCGCCTCTCCCCAGACTCCGCTGCGCATCGCGCCGACGAAATGAGGAGAACTTTCTGGAATGTCGTGCGGAAGGTATTTAATCGAGCAGCGGAGATGAGAGATCAGGAGAAGACAGAAGTAGCGCCAGAGTGCGTAGGGATTCCGCCGTGTAGTCGGCGAAGGTTTTGTCCGTAGGGACGAAGCAGGAGATGAAGAGGATTTCCACCTCAGGGGTGAAGGCTCGAGCTACAGGCAAGAGCGTGTGTCTACCGCTATCGAGCGAAGACGCGTGGCAACAGCTGCGTGTGTGAAGCCGACGTGTTCCGGCGAAGAAGTTTGAAGCCTGGAGAGTGGCCTGTTGAAGACGGGAGGTTTCCTGGAAGAGAAACTTCGGCGAGGTTTCCTGGAAGAGAAACTTCGAGAGCTGCGGAACGACAACAACGCTGGACTTTGAGTGAGTGATTCTCGGAAGAGTATCATCTTGACTTTGGTTCCAAGAACTTTGGACTGGATAGGTTTTCTATCTCTTTAGTCTTTAAGTGTCTTGGTTGTTCAATGCATGCGACTGCATTGTAGTGCGTATTGTTGTCTGTGTCCGTTGTTTTGAGTGTGGCTGATTGTACTGTGTAGTACGTTGTTGGATTGGTGACGTATTGTATGTAACTATTGTGGAGTGTGCATTCTTGTGTATTGTTTTCGATCTGCCATTTTTTGAGAATATTATATTTGTCTTGTTTATCAACTCTCGGCTCTGACTTGTTCTTTGGGTCACAGCCGGCGTCCGCTGGCGCGCCAAAAAGGACCACTTCTAAATTGTCCACGCTTTCGTGGTGCGGTTCGGGGGGCCAATACATCGGCCCTTGGAATTAGCCCGGCGATCGCCTCCCTAATTAACGGGACCTGTGTGTGACAATCTGGCGTCCGCGACACCGGACCTTTTGGTGCACAGTGTGTCCAAAGAAGTGAGAAAGAGCCTCGAGTTGTTGATAGTGCTATCGGAACGATTTTGTGTGTTGTTCAGTGTTCTAGTTAACGAGTGCAGGGGAGTGTTCCGATAGAATGATTTAGGCAGATACTTTTTGCACGCGGCAAGGTTTTATTTGCGAGTTGCGAGACACCATGGATCTCGAAAAGTTAGTCGCTCTTGGTGAGAAGATGGGTCTTTCTGGCACCGAACTACGGAAGTGGGTCACCCAGAAGGAAAAAGAAGAAAAAGAGAGGGTCAAAGAAGAAAAGGCAGCTGAGCTGGAAAAAGAAAGGCTGGCGGTCGAAAGAGCCAAAGCGGAAAAAGAAGCTGAGTTGGAACGAGAGAGGTTGGCAGCTGAGAGAGCCAAGGAAGAAAAAGCAGCTGAGTTGGAACGAGAGAGGTTGGCAGCTGAGAGGGCGAAGGAAGAAAGAGAGCAACAATTGAAGTTGGAGTTGGAGAGAGAAAAGCTGGCAGCTGAAAGGGCGAAAGAAGAAAGAGAGGCAAAGGAGCGACAGCTGAAAGAAGAAAGAGAGGCAAAGGAGCGACAGCTGAAAGAAGAAAGAGAGGCAAAGGAGCGACAGCTGAAAGAAGAAAGAGAGGCAAAGGAACGACAGCTGAAAGAAGAAAGAGAGGCAAAGGAGCGACAGCTGAAAGAAGTAAAAGAGGAAAGGGAACGGCAGCGGCAGCACGAGATGGAACTCGAGCGGCTCCGGTTGCAACAGCGAAGTGAAACTCCCGTCCGACCTAGAGTTGAAAGCAGCGAACGGGAAGATCACGGCTTCCGCTTGAACCCAAGCAAGCTGCTCGTAGCGTTTGATGAAAGGAAGGACGACCTTGACGCGTACCTCCACCGGTTTGAGACGATTGCGAGGAGCCAGAATTGGCCGGAACATCAATGGGCAACTGCTTTGAGTACTTGCTTGAGTGGTGAAGCGCTCAGTGTGTACGGTAGGCTGACGCCGACCGATGCAGCCAACTATGCAAAGGTGAAAGCTGCTTTGCTGAAGCGATTTAGATTTGCCATGGAAGGATTCCGGGACAGATTCCGGACAGGAAAGCCAGCCGATGGTGAGACGGCTACGCAGTATGCCGCCCGACTTTGCCATTATTTCGACAGATGGATTGAACTTTCAGGGACAGCGCAGGAGTACGATGAACTTAGAGAGCTCCTATTTAGAGAACAATTTCTTACTAGTTGCCACCCAAGCCTGTCGCTGTACTTGAAAGAGAGGAAGGCTGAGTCACTTGAAGGAATGCTTGAATTGGCTGATCAATTCTTGGAAGTGCAAGGTAGCACTAATTTGGCCAAGGTCAAGAAGGATTGTCCCGAAGATTCGAAGAAATTGGCTCCCGAAGAAAAGAAGCGGGCACCAGAGAGCATTCCGCGATGTTTTCTGTGCAACCGAGTGGGTCATCGCGTGAAAAACTGTCGAACGATTTTTACGAGCCCTACGGCAGTAAAATGTTTTAGGTGTGGTCAGACTGGGCACAAAGCAGACGCATGTCGAAACGGAACGAGTCAAACTCACCAGGTATCCTGTGTGCTAGCAGCACCGAAATCCGATGATAATGCCGTCACCGACGGATTTGTGGAGTTTAAAAATGGGGAGAAAATTTCTATTGTGGGTGCTGTAATGTCAAAACAGCCAACCGGTGTTGCGAAAGAAATGCCAACGCTGCCTGGAAAAGTTGCGGACAAAAAGGTTACGGTGTTAAGAGATACCGGCAGTTCCACTGTTATCGTGCGGAGAAATTTGGTACGGGAAAGTGAGATAACAGGCAAAACGAAACCAGTTTGCCTAATTGACCGTACAGTTCGGATGCTTCCCGAAGCAGAGATTGAGGTGGAAACCCCGTACTTCAGCGGGAAAGTTACCGCTCTATGTTTGACGACCCCCCTTTACGACCTTGTCATCGGAAACATCGACGGGGCGCGAGGACCGAATGATCTGGAATGCTTGGGAAAAGACCCTAAGATAGAGCCCTCGCCAACCCAGCGACCGCGAGATACAGTGGAGGAACAGCCCGTGACGGATCTCACTAGAGCCCAAGGTGAAGCCGCGGCGCAAGAGACAGTGAAGGAGAAGATGATCGGGTTGAATGAGTTCACGGGCCGAGCAACCGGACTTAAGTCGGCACGACCTCAACCGACCGACAGTGTAAAGGTGACGGAGGAGGCCAGCCGGGCCAAATGTCGAGACATGAACAAGCTGGTAAATAAACCGACAGGACGCGTTGAACGTTATGACCCGATAACTGTGTCAGAAGTGACAAGAATGGCTGAGACGCCGCCTCAGATACCGTCGTTGGAAAAGGCTCGCCGGAAAAGAACAGGGAAAAACAAGAAGAGATCGAGCGAGCACCGCAAGAAAGGGCGCAAGCGCCGCTCGAAATACACAGGATAGGTGCTGAGGTTCTAGAATCGGATTGTGTTTGGCAGGGCTGAGTGCCATATGTTGTGTTAATGTTGTGTTAATGTTGTGTTATCCTGTGTCACAAGTGTCTGTGCTGTGATGTGATGTATAGTGTTTTATAATTGTTGTAATGAGAGACCTTTGTACGTTTGCATTGTTTGGAATAGGTGATGAAGTGTTGTAGTCGTGTACCTGTGGTTATATTTCATGTGTTGTGGAATTGAACTACAATGTAAGATTGTATTGAGTGATCTATTGCGAATGTGAAGTGTCATGAGTGACGGTCTGTGTTACAGTCTTTCAGAGTGTGTGGTGACTGTTCACGCTCGTTTGTGTGATTTTGAATATTATGAGATATTATTCTTAAAGTGGGGGGCAGTGTGACAGAACGAGCGCTAAAAACGGGCGCGCCACCAAATTCTTGCGATAACGCGCCCAGAGAGACGCGGCGAGGTCAACGAAAAAAAAAGAAAAGAGAAAACAAGCATCCAAGTCTCCCCGGGCGCGCGACGCCTCTCCTCTCGGAAGCGTGGCTTCGCCGATGAACCTCCTCACCCCACAGCGGCGGCCGGGCAAGCGCTAGAAATTTCCAGAAGGAAAGGGGCGTGTATGCCGAGTTGAGTCATCTGTCGGGGACGGCCCCCGTACAGTCTCGCGCCTCTCCCCAGCCTCCGCTGCGCATCGCGCCGACGAAATGAGAACTTTCTGGAATGTCGTGCGGAAGGTACTTAATCGAGCAGCGGAGATGAGAGATCAGGAGAAGACGGATGTAGCGCCAGAGTACGTAGGGATTCCGCCGTGTAGTCGGCGAAGGTTTTGTCCGTAGGGACGAAGCAGGAGATGAAGAGGATTTCCACCTGAGGGGAGAAGGCTCGAGCTACAGGCAAGAGCGTGTGTCTACCGCTATCGAGCGAAGACGCGTGGCAACAGCTGCGTGTGTGAAGCCGACGTGTTCCGGCGAAGAAGTTTGAAGCCTGGAGAGTGGCCTATTGAAGACGGGAGGTTTCCTGGAAGAGAAACTTCGGCGAGGTTTCCTGGAAGAGAAACTTCGAGAGCTGCGGAACGACAACAACGCTGGACTTTGAGTGAGTGATTCTCGGAAGAGTATCATCTAGACTTAGGTTCCAAGAACTTTGGACTGGATAGGTTTTCTATCTCTTTAGTCTTTAAGTGTCTTGATTGTTCAATGCATGCGACTGCATTGTAGTGCGTATTGTTGTCTGTGTCCGTTGTTTTGAGTGTGGCTGATTGTACTGTGTAGTACGTTGTTTGATTGGTGACGTATTGTATGTAACTATTGTGGAGTGTGCATTCTTGTGTATTGTTTTCGATGTGCCATTTTTTGAGAATGTTATATTTGTCTTGTTTATCAACTCTTGGCTCTGACTTGTTCTTTGGGCCACAGCCGGCGTCCGCTGGCGCGCCAAAAAGGACCACTTCTAAATTGTCCACGCTTTCGTGGTGTGGTTCGGGGGGCCAATACATCGGCCCTTGGAATTAGCCCGGCGATCGCCTCCCTAATTAACGGGACCTGTGTGTGACAACAGGTTCGCCCAAATAAGCTGGTAAATTCCAACACAAAGTATCCTGTGCTTGGCCACGTCACGACTCCGTGACAATATCGAAGAAACCGAAGATTCAGCAGGCGCCTCTTGCGCAATCCGTCTTTATAAAACATATGATTTGGGTGCCTAAGCAATGTGATTTACGAACATTAGACTTCACAGAACATGACAAATTATGCCGGTAAGCTGGGTTTGTACGCAGGAAACCGCGCCGAACACTATGCAGCGTGAGGGATTGGCTGTTTGGTGGTACGTCTGGTCCCTTACCTCAATCGCTTGTATCACGCTGCTTGTGCCACTCACCATTTGGCTGCTACCGTATTTCGTGGAACGCACAAGTCTGCACTGCACAGCTGGCTCTTGTCACAGCAATCCATCCTTTCCAACAGCGGTAAGCATTAGTCTTGTTTGAGTTTGAGACAAAACTTTCATAATCCCTCTTTCGTAGGGATCCGCATAACACAGTTGTGAAACTCGACTTCCCAGAAGTAGTGGTTAGTTTATTATGCACTGATGTGAGATGCTGTCCTATATTTTGCTTTTTAACAGATATAGCATAGTTGCGAATGGACTAACCAAAATTGACACCTAGTGCCACATATAACACGCAATATTCGTTTTAAGTATCCATGCTTTTGTCGCATCGTAGTCGAGTGGAACAAACTAACACAATAGTTTTAGTAACACTAATTGGCAATGTTTTCATCGGAACTAGAAAGCAATCTGTCCAGTTGAATTGTACTACATACTGCTGTACATGCTAATAAAAATGTAATTTTCCATTTGTATTGTATCTGCTAGCCCGTAGAAGTTTTAATCTGTTCTATAGACATTGTATAACCTGTATTATGGCTTGCGCATTACGTCATGGTCACAGCTTCGTAACGTACTGGTTCATCAACATGGCGGCCTTGATAACGCAAGGGCAGCACAAACACATCGCTTTCAACCTGTTTTAATATGACAACGACGTGACCGAAATGCATTGCCCTCTGTGCGTCAATAACGAGAGAACTTAGAAGTGATCTACCAATAACGTTAATATTTTACGACACAAACCTTGCATGCGTGATGCGGTGCACTAATATGGTAGTTTCATTGATGCCTGTGCAAGGCATCTATGTATTATATGAACATGTACTTCCCGTTTGTTTATGACTTATTGTCTATACCACGCTACTAAGATCACCGAATGGTGATTGCAGTACCAGTAAATAATCAAAAACTGCTAACGCTTATGAGTTATGTGTTGACACTAGCGGTAGGTGAAGCTGTTAACATGCACCTGGACATAGCATATCGTAAATCTCGTGCAAGGAAGGGATGATGATACACTGGTGGTTCATCTGAACTTTTTAAAGCGAAGTCAATTGAGGAGAAAAACATAAAGTAGTGTGCTTCCGAGTAGTAGGTGATCTAAACGTATGCTCATGCACGCCTTTAAAGCGCACCGCTCTAGTTTTTTAAAATCCGGCCTTCAGACTTATAACCAACAGAAAGCTTCTTTTCGGCCTAGTTGGTAAGTAATTTTACCGTGCATTCATGCAAGACACCCCACGAATGAAAGACATGACACACACTAGTGGTCCAACAGACAACGCTGTAAAACAAAACACTGTAGGAAAAACGTGCTGCAACACACGGCGCTATGGCACAGTGCTAGTGTGTTGAAAAATATGTAAGCAGGGGTTGTGTCGAGCTGATGTTTTGACAGGCGGACTTGTTTCACTCAAGGCTTGAGCAGAATTTTACAGAATCATTCATGGCTGCATGTGTTTTCAGTATGCCTTGTCGCTAGACTCCCATTAACCGAGCAAAAACGTGGTAACATGTTCGTTTTTTTTTCAGTTTCTTCCATCGTTCATAGCTGCTTGGTCAAGCATGTAGTTACGGCTGATTATACGCCATTATCTGCATGAACGAGATCACCGTCTGAAAAGTAACTGGAAGTCACGTCTGTATCTTGAATTACTCGAGATAAAATCTACAAGACAGGCATTGAATCGCACTGATGGAAACCTCCCCTCAGCCTGTGCGCAGCGCTTGTGTTACGTGAAGCAACCAATTTAGACATTATGAAAATCGCAGCCACCTGTCGGTCATTGTGTGCATACGTATGCGTGCATTCACAGCACCAAGAGATTGCTGGCAACTGTTTTCAGGGGAGTAGAGGCTTATCCCATATTTCACTCTCTTTTCAGAAGAGTGGGGAACTCTCTTCTACACAGAGCAAGCACACTCTCTCGGCAGAGTGCTGGTACTGTGGCTAAACGAGAGTGAATAAGCTCCCTTGCCAGAGTACAGTCACGCTTCTGAAAGGAGTTCATACACCCTCTGCGGAAGTTGTGCTACTACCTCACAGAGTTTTACAATATGGTAGGGCTAGAGTGCATGAACTCCCTCCAAGAGTAGAATCATTGCTGCTGCGCTAGTACTAACGTCTAAAAAAACTCATGTTGATCATCTTGTAAAAGCAGTGAACTGCATAGATTGCGTCAACCTTACGTCCTATATGCAGGACGGACATCGGCATGCACATTAAAAATGTACGCAACACAGCAACCAACAACACTGAACCTTTACCTCTCGCGCTATTTTTTCTTTATTGCCTTGCATATCAAGACTGTTAACATTTTAAATATTTACGTATTTGTCAAAATAAAAGCGCGTCACAAATACCCCACAGAATTCATTGAGGTACCGTCAGCTATTGGCTTGCTATTGATCAATACTTGGGCATTCGTAACAATCGCTCAATGCGCCCCATCCAGTCTGTTACATCCTCTTGGCTCTTAAGCACTTGAAGAAAATGGCACACAGCTTCGCAAAAATATTGCCGCATAGATAGCACTTCTGCATCCACGTTTTCAGAGGCACATCGGGTTTTCCATATACTGTGCAAGCCTAGAAGCATGATTAGATCATAAGGTACACCTGCCTCGTTTTTAACCGAAAGAAAACGAATGCCGTGTGGACCTAACGGTAATTCTTTTTAAAAGGTTCTTTGCAATATGTCCCAGAAAAAGATCCCGCTCCACCAGCAATCTATAAACACGTGTTCAATTGTTTCCGGTTAAAACAGAAGTGGCTATTTGTGCTCCATCGCACGAATATTCCCTTATCCTGCAACCACGTATGAACTGGTAAGTTACCAGTATGTATTTTAAAGAAAAAAACTTTTGACCCCTGGCGCTAACAGCATTCTTTTAACACGTTTCAGAACATGCTGTCCTGGGCCTGCACAATAAAGCTGACGGTACAATGGTACAGGCAGTAAAACATCGACAAGATCTTTATACATTTTTACGTGGTACTTCAGCCAGATACTCTAACAAAAATCTCACTGACAAAATGTCGAAAGATGAAACAACTTCCTTTAAATACCCTTGTATATGTCCTTGCGTATTTGATGACGATACGAGAAATCCCGGCAGCACTCTAGATAACCTTAGTTGTATAACAGTTCTCAAAAAGGGGTCATCTACATCACGCAGAAAAAGAAAACGATTGACAAGTTGTGTTATGTACAAATGACTCAATCTGAGTCCTCCATCTCTAACTTTTCTGAAGAGGTTTGTTCGGCTTGATCTTTTCCATACAGAGCTCCAAATGAAAACTGCAAGTACTCTGTGTATTTTCTGTACAGTTATTATTCTACTGCAGCTCAAAACCTGCATTACGTACCACTGCTTGCTCACCAGAAACAAGTTGCACGTTGTGGCCCGTGCGAATATCGAAAAACCCCATCCTTTCCATTTTTCCACATCATTGCGCACTGCCTGTTTTTCTTTTTTCCATTATGGTTTACTGTCGTGATAGCACTCCAGCAGCACTCCTGAATACTTCACTGGTGTTTCCTGTCATTTAATGTTTATAAATATTCTTGGCGTGACGTACCATTCCCCATGCCAGAAGCCAAAGCAATTATCCCAGTTCACGGCACTTACACTCACCTGGCGCAAAGTTTTCACGGCATTTACAGCATGCATTATACTCTCATAGTTCGTACAGAAAACTGCAATGTCGTCTGCGTATGCAAGGAGGCTAACTTAGGCTTCATGCAATTGAAAGCCCCTTATTGCAGTGTTAATAATTACACCTAAAAAGAAAGGTTCAATAAAAATGGCAAAAAGTAGGGGCGATAGTGGGCACCCCTGTCTCACTGACCGCAGCACAGGTATACGCTCACCCACAGTTTTATTTATTACCAATCTGGTCGTGCATCCGGTGTAAGCCATGCGCACTCCGTCGCTAATCAAACTCCCTACGTTATGTGCTTAAGTATTTAAAAAAGCAAGTTGTGCGGCCCGCGATCAAACGCCTTTTCGAGGTCAATTTGAAGCATGACATCATTCAGATGCATAACGTCACAACTTTCTAGGAATGATCGTGCTATGTTTATGTTGGTCATTATTTTTCTTCTCTTTATGCCACAAGTTTGGTGGGACCCAACTAGTTTCGTCATAATTGTCTGGAGTCGTCTGGCCAATATTTTCATCAATATTTTATAGTCAACATTACTTAGACTAATTGGTCTATATGAAGCACCACTTCTTAACTTCGCGGAATCTTCTGTTTTAGGTATTAGGACCGTGTGGGCTGACAAGAACGATGGTGGAAGTTGTTTACACTTAAAAGCCGCGTTAAATAAATCCTTCAAGATAGGTGAAATTACGTCTTTGAATTCTTTGTATAATGCGGCACACAAGCCATTAGGTCCTGGAAACTTACCATTGTTTAAATTATCAACTGCTTTTTCAACTTTTCGCTCCGTTATAGCAATTCTGCTAAAGTCGGTGTGCCTAACCATACAAGCCGATATTTGCCTGTGGAGTGCTGCAGTTACTCGCCCTCAGGTGCGTGCACGAATACAGCGGGCAGCAACCCTCACAACAGCCTACCTTCGGAAACGAGACCTAACTATATCAACTGTGAAGTGCGCGCTGATGGCGTTTACACGCAAACCAATGACGCCATATCCTGTTTACATCAATGGGCAGTGTGTCAAATCTGCACGGACGCATCGTTTCCTGGGCATTATAATCGACAGAAGTCCTTCGTGGAGCCCACATTGTGCGTACATGAAGAAGAGACTGCTATCTATTGTGGATATAATGAAATTCATGTGCGGGAATGTATGGGGAACTTCTGTGGCCTCCATGCTACAGCTGTACAGGGCCCTATTTCTGGGTCTATTGCGATAGAGCTTGCCAGTAATAACACTTGCAAATAGAATACTCATTCATTGGAGAGTTTGGAAGGTCAGGCGCTGCATATCTGCCTAGGACTGCCCTGATGCGCTTCTACTTATGCCACAATCGTTCTTGCAAAGACTATCTGGTCAGGACATATAGAGTCGTTGATTGCCTCAGAGCGCACATTCGACATGCTAGTCGTGTCCACGACCACCACTTGGCCCTTCTACCATCCAAAAGACCACGGGCTACGTTTTCAGACGTCATAGCCAAGCACCTAAACAGCATTCCATCAGGATATACGCCAGCTACGAGAATTGCATTTCCTTCGTACTGCCTCGACCAGCCGCAAGTACGTCTAGAAATTCCGGGTATCAAAAAGAAAAGCAAGCACTTCAGAGTAGCATTGAAGCAAGCAACACTGCTATTATTTCATGAGTTGTACTTGGACGGAATGCAGATATACACTGATGGGTCCGCCTCGTTCAGCAGGTCATTAGGTGCCGCTCTAATTTCGGCTGCAGCAATGACAATCAAATTTAAGTTGTCGCATATGACTACATCTACGGCATCAGAGCTTGCTGCTATAAGGGCTGCTTCACAATATCTCGTTCAAGAGCGTCCAGGGAAATGGGTCATATTCTGTGATTCGAAGAAAGCACTTCAGAGTTTGCAGTTAGCCATGCGTAGGAGGAATCATGAACAATTGGTACATGAAATAAGACACTGACATCATGAAGCTCTAGCACGAGGGCTTGATTCTATATATCAATGGCTGCCTGTACATATTGGTATTAGCGGAAATCAATTAGCCGATGATGCAGCCCGCTCAGCCCATGAAGGAACCCGTGTGGTCCCGATTCCTCTATCAAGGACTGATGCAGCAAGATAACTTCACCTGCTGGCTCAATATCTTACACGCACGTTCTGGTCGTCTACCAGCTTCCAAAGGTGTCACTTATATGAACTGAATCCTTCGCTCAAGATACAGCTACCATGACAACTTTGCCGCACCAATGCGGCACTGTTATGCCGCCTTTGGTTGGGTGTTACATTCACAAATGTGTACTCCATTCGCATTGGCATGTCAGACACCTCTACATGCGACTACTGCGGAGCTGAAGAGACCATTGAACACGTCCTGTGCAGCTGCGCTTGCTACGACACACAGCGATGCCAGCTCCGGATGGTTTTGAATACACTGACTTTAGACCATTCTGTGTGCAGAAGATTCTGCGACCTTGGGCATCTGCCTCAGTTGCGCAGAAAGCGACTAAAGCACTCCTACTTTACTTAAAGACAACAAACTTGAGTGACCACCTGTAGACTGTGTGTGCTCCCCCAAGTGTACTCGTTATTGTGTGTACCTTCTTATCTTTCTGCAACCTATTTTCTCCCCTTCATTCCTTCCCCAGTGCAAGGTAGCAAACCGGATGTGCGTCTGGTTAACCTCCCTGCCTTACCTTGCATCTTTATCTCTCTCTCTCTCTGGTCGGCAAAACTACTTAAATACATCTCTGGCAATCCTTATAGTTTTGCTTGCCTCGTCTACACTTTATTACAACAGTGAGAGGCTTGCGAATTGCTCAAACGTCCACCTTCTCGAGCCTCCTGCGCCGAGATCGGTCCAAGTAAAGTGACTCATACGAGTACAACTCCAAGCGAATGTACGCTTAGCTTACCAGCCGAGTTCGTGTATACGTCCCATCGGCG
The DNA here is from genome assembly GCF_043290135.1 of Rhipicephalus microplus. Lineage (NCBI taxonomy): Eukaryota > Metazoa > Arthropoda > Arachnida > Ixodida > Ixodidae > Rhipicephalus > Rhipicephalus microplus. The sequence goes on from NW_027464596.1 coordinate 585,517, forward strand.
CTTCTGGGTTTAATAAGCTGTGCCGAGGAGTATGAATGGCTGTACAGTAGACCTTGCCATCGGTTAACTTGAATTAACGAGTGTTTCTTTCGTACCGTGTACGCACAAGGAGCAATGAGCATCGATTCTACGCGCTTTCAGCCTGCGGCGCAGTGCACATGGGCTACCACCAACAGGCTTTTCTGTTGGTGTGCGTTCATAAAGCAACACGATGAGACACTTTCGTGCTCATGTAATTTGGTTTTCAGCTATCGGCAATGTGGTTACAGCTATCGCTTTACAGATGCAAATCATTTCAGTATAACACAGCCGCTGCACTATAGGACGTCGTCGCTTGCGCACAAAAATACTCCTAATTGAAACAACTACGTGCCTACTTATCGTGCATTACACCCGACGTAAAACTTCGGCGCCCGTCAACCAGCAGAAAAAGCGAGTAATGGCTATTACACTCGGCAGTAAATCATCTGCCGCAGGTTTTCGGTAATTTTTGTATATTTTCTTTTTTATTTTGTGGATTCTTCAGGAAACTAGGCGTCTTGCCATTAGTGGCATGTAATGCGTGGACGCCAGTAGTTCCCATACCATGATGACGCAAGTAAAGTTTAGTTAGAAAGAAAATAGCGTATTTGATTTAACTACAAATCGTGAAGCGGAACGGCGTGTTTTCTTTTTAACTGTTTTTATTGCGATAGCAATTATATGAACAGCCTCGGCTGGATTTCGCCGCCGGCATCTGCGTGGGCGTCGACGTCGACGTCAGCATCGATATCCCCCCGCAGGGGCGCCTGTTAAAGCAGGCGTTTGGTGTGTAGCGACACCACGGACCCGAGCTAACGGGGGAGTTTCTACTGCCTCCCACGCCTAGCCGTGCGTGGCTTTGCCGTGTCCGGGGAAAAGGGGATCCTGGGGGTTGAGCCGACGCTGGGTGATTGGACCGTTAAGGCCCCCCGGCAGAGGCAACACACCCCTTTGGCCCCGGCTTCACGTAGACGGCACCCCTGGGCTGACCCACCCAGGGGAAATCGGCAGTCGCCTTTTCCTATCTCTCTCTCCCTACATCTTCGTCTTTATCTCTTACTGTTTATCTGTCCTGTCTTCTACTCTCTTCTGTTTACTTCCAAACTTCCTGGCGGCTAGGGTTAACCCTGTGCAAATAGCCTACCTTGGTCTAGGCGCATTGGGTTATAGTTGCGTTGTACGGCTTGCGTCTGCAGGTTTTAGCATCCACAAACTTGTAGCGTCCCCTTGTTGGGCTCCGTGGTGGGTGGCCGCCAACGCTTCTGAAGAAAATTAAACTGGCATGGATAAAGCATTTCCCCTATTAAGTGATCGTACCGCCTTAAAGCGTGTACGCACCGAAGACTTAGGCTTTTTCAACCGATCAAGTGAAAACTTCCCCCATTTTCATGTTATACATAGTGAAATAAGCAGCAAGCAAGCCAGAACCGTATCACCCTTTGTAGTAGCCAGATGTCTCACAGAAACTCTTGGAGCCGGGTACAAAGTTACCAAAATGGCCAGCGGAGACCTCCTCCTTGAAGTCCGAGGAAAAGAACAGTTCGAAAAGCAACAGAATCTTTCAACTTTTGGTGACACTCCCATCACTGTAACGCCACACAGATCCATGAACACAACCCGTGGAGTAGTATCTGATGCTGATTTGCTCAGCTTGACTGAAGAGGAACTTCTGGAGGGGTGGAAGAGTCAGAATGTGACCAATCTACAAAGGATCACCATTAGAAGAGACAACAAGACAACACCAACAAAACACCTAATACTCACGTTCGCTTCCAGTAATCTCCCAGAAAGTATTCAAACAGGCTACACAAAGACGTCGATCAGACCATACATACCTAACCCACGTCGTTGTTTTAAATGCCAGAAGTATGACCATGGCTCACAAAGCTGTCGTGGTCACCAAACTTGTGCACAATGTGGAGTGTCAGGCCACAATTCTGACAATTGCGAAGAACCATCACACTGTGTGAACTGTGGTGGAAATCATGCCGCATACTCACGGTCTTGCTCATTTTGGAAAAAAGAAAAGGAAATCATCACATTGAAAATTAAAGAAAATATCACATTCAAGGAAGCAAGACGAAGAGTGTCGCCATTTTATGGCGCTACATATGCTGATGCGGCGCGTCAGGGGGCAACGCCGCACCAGCCCTCGCCACTCCTTCGGCCAGCGCAGAGTGAGCCGACGGCTGTGGCACCAGCCCCCAAGGCGGCAGTAGTTCAGGCTACTCCGCCTCCTAACGAATTGAGGCCGGAGACTCCAGGGTCCTCTGGTCTCAAGGCCTCCCCTCACCAGGCGAGGCCTAAAATCCGAACCACGAGCTCGCATGTGCGGGCACCCAGTGCCTCTGAGGAGGCAATGGATACAACGGTACCCTTGGTACCAAAAGAGCGGGGCGCCTCCTTGGAGCGCGCCAAGAAAAATAAAAAACCAATAACGGGGCCGGACAACCGTCCTGCCACCTGAATTAATGAGCTCACTCCAACACAGGATACTCTTTGTACACACAGCAGCATCTCTCTTGTTTAAATATGCAGACAGAAATATTACAGTGGAACATCCGAGGCCTTCTTCGAAACCTCGATGACTTACAAGAACTCCTCCATAAACACAATCCAAGAGTGCTGTGTGTACAAGAGACACACTTAAAACGAACTAACACAAACTTTTTACGTAACTACATAATCTTCCGAAAGGATAGAGATGATGCCATGCTACCATCCGGTGGTGTAGCGGTTATAGTAAGTCAAGGTATAGCATGCACACAATTACCCCTTCAAACTTCCCTCGAGGCGGTGGCTGTCCGAGCAGTTATTCTAAACAAACTTGTCACTGTCTGCTCTTTGTACATACCTCCGCACCACCGTCTCGAAAAAATTCAATTCCAGTCTTTAATAGACGAACTACCTGAACCTTATCTGGTCCTTGGGGACCTGAACGCACATAATGGTCTGTGGGGCGACTCTCGCTGTGATGCACGAGGTCGTCTCATTGAACAATTCCTCGTTTCATCGGGTGCGTGTCTGTTGAATAGGAAAGAAGCAACATACTATAACCTTGCCAACAAAACTTACTCTTCCATAGACCTCAGTATCGCATCTCCTTCACTTGTACCATTGCTTCATTGGAAAGTCATAAATAATCCATACGGAAGTGACCATTTCCCTTTAGTTTTGAGTACACCAGTAATAAATGAATGTCCTCCACATGTTCCCAAATGGCTGGTAAACAAAGCCAACTGGGAACAATTTCAAAAGCTTACTCACCTGAATTGGACTGACATATGCGGGTCAGGCATAGATGAAGCTGTGCAGTACTTCACGGCTTTTCTTACTGACGCAGCAAGCAAGTGCATTCCACAAACATCTGGACTGCCCGGCAAACGACACGTTCCGTGGTGGAATGCTGAGTGTCAGAATGCACGAAAGGAACAGAACAGGGCATGGAGGTTGCTGCGGAACTCGCCGACAGCGGAAAACCTTGAGAGCTTTAGGAAAATAAAATCTCGAGGCAGGAGAACGCGTCGGCAGGCCAGAAAAGAAAGCTGGCACAAGTTTTTATCAGGGATAAATTCATATACACAAGAGGCTAAAGTCTGGAATATGGTTCGTAGGGTAGCAGGAAGACAAGTACACTCACTCCCACTCGTAAACACACAGGGTGATAGCCTGGAAGATCAAGCGAACTTCCTCGGTGCACACTACGAGCAGGTGTCTAGCTCGTCACACTACACTGAAACTTTCCAAAGACACAAAGCAAAGATGGAAAAGTGGAAACTAGAATCCAAGTGCACAAATTACGAGGAATACAACCAACCTTTCAACTTAGCTGACCTACAAACATCTCTAAACTCTTGCAATAATTCCGCTCCAGGCTACGACCGTGTCACATATGAAATGTTGAAAAACCTGCCGCTCAAAACGCGAAAAACTTTACTCTCTCTATACAATGCTATCTGGCTTTCAGGCACCATCCCTGCTTCCTGGAAAGAGGCCATTGTTATCCCTATTTTGAAACAGGGCAAGGACCCTTCCTCAGTTTCAAGTTATAGGCCCATTGCACTAACCAGCTGCCATTGTAAACGTTTTGAAAAAATGATAAACCGCCGACTTTTACATTTCCTTGAAACACACAATCTGCTCGACCAATTTCAGTGTGGGTTTCGGGAGGGTAGATCCACCACCGACCATCTGGTGCGTATCGAGGCACAGATCCGAGACTCTTTCGGCCACAAACAATACTTCCTCTCAGTGTTTCTCGATATCGAGAAGGCCTACGACACAACATGGCGTTTTGGGATATTAAGAGACTTGTCTCACCTGGGTGTGCGCGGTAGAATGCTTTCCATATTCGAGAGTTACTTGTCCAATCGGAAATTCCGTGTCCGTGTGGGCAGTATTCTCTCGCAAACATTTGTGCAAGAAACGGGAGTACCGCAAGGTGGTGTACTTAGTTGTACACTTTTCATTATTAAAATGAATTCCTTGCACCTGTCCATCCCCCGCAACATGTTCTATTGTACATATGTCGATGACGTCCAGCTTGGCTTTAAGTCATGCAACCTAGCAATGTGTGAACGGCAGGTTCAGTTAGGTTTAAACAAGGTCTCCAAATGGGCAGAGGAAAACGGATTCCGGCTGAACCCAGGAAAAAGCACGTGTGTCTTGTTCTCCCGAAACAGAGGCATGCACTCAGAACCCGACATTGAACTGAACGGCCAACGTCTGTCTGTGAATGCGGAGCATAAATTCCTAGGCTTAATCTTGGACAACAAGTTGACCTTCGTACCACACATAAAGTATTTAAAAACAAAATGTTTAAAAGCCATGAATGTTATAAAAGTGTTGTCACGTACTACGTGGGGTAGTGATAGGCAATGCCTCATGAACCTCTATAGAAGCCTTATTCGTACCCGCTTAGATTATGGGGCCGTTGTCTATCAGTCTGCCACTCAAAGTGCCTTGAAAATGCTGGACCCCGTGCACCATTTGGGCATCCGCCTTTCTACGGGTGCTTTTCGCACCAGCCCCGTAGAAAGCCTTTACGTTGAGTCAAATGAGTGGTCGCTTCATCTGCAAAGAACCTACATGTCTTTTGTATATTTCCTCAAGGTGAAAGCAGACAAGAGGCACCCCTCATACTCTACTATTAATGACTTGGCGAGCACCATTCTTTTTCAAAATAGGCCTTCAATGAGGCAGCCCTTCTCAGTTCGCCTGAAGGGTCTAGCTGAGGACACTGGAGTGTCACTCGAACACAGTTTAATTGCTCCTGTAGCATACCCGCCACCGTGGCAGTGGCAGACTATAGACTGCGATGTGTCTTTCCTAGAGGTTACAAAACATGCACCTATTGCCCATATTCGAACACACTTTCTGGAACTTCAACACAAATACACACGTCCTGAGTTCTTCACAGATGCCTCCAAGACTAACTCCTCTGTGTCCTACGCTGCTGTCGGCCCATCCTTTTCGGATGCTGGCCCTCTACATCCACGCACAAGTATCTTCACAGCGGAAGCTTACGCGATACTGGTGGCAGCAAAACACATCAAACAATTACAAATACAAAAAGCAGTAATTTATACAGACTCCCTCAGTGTGGTAACGGCTCTGCACAGTCTTAAAAAACAAAAAAACCCAGTCCTTGTCTCACTTTACTCCATTTTGTGCACACTCTACACACACAAACAACATGTTGTAGTGTGCTGGGTGCCAGGGCACCGTGAGATCCAAGGCAACGTGAGGGCGGATCAGCTCGCTGCATCCGTCCATGAGAGCACCGCCATTACATCTATTGTGAGAATTCATTGTACGTCATCTTCCTCATCTATCAATTATCATCATCAGTCTTCGGCACGTTCCTCTTCATGATCGGCGCCATTTTGCTGTTGCTTCAATAAAGCGTCAGCTGCACCGTTGTATTTCAAGTGGTGGAAGGTGCTTCCCGATCTCTTCGACCTCTCTCCATCCAAAGCCAGCTCCTGGAGCTCCGTTCGGGACGTCGCTTGCGCCAGCAGAGCACCATGGCCCAAGAGCAAGCCCAACCGAACCACTCGCCGGCGCAACCACCAGCCGCCAACCCTAGCCCGGTCAACAACCCCCCTCGGGAGCCTCCAATCTTCTCCGGTCTGCCTGGCGAAGATGTCGAAGACTGGCTCGACAACTATGACCGCGTAGGTGTCTACAACAACTGGAACGAGGCATCGAAATTAGCACGCGTCCAGTTCTACGTCTCTCAGGTTGCCAAGACGTGGTTCCTGAACCATGAGAGCGACTTCCGCGATTGGTCTTCCTTCAAAGACCAGCTCCGACGCATTTTCGGTACACCAACCGTCCGTTCAGAAGTTGCTCGCAAGAAACTGGCAGAACGCGTTCAACATTGCGGTGAGTCCTACACTTCCTATATTGAGGATGTGCTTGCACTTTGCCGCCGTATCGACGACACCATGCCAGAAGGTGATCGTGTCCGGCACCTTCTGAAGGGTATCGGACCTACCGCTTTCAAAGCCCTCGTCGCACACAACCCTTCGACGGTTTCCGACGTCGTCTCGGTATGCCAGCGGCTTGATACCCTGCAGTCAATCCGCCTACGACCCGACTTCTCTGAGAATCCCCTGGCAAACAGTATGGAGCTCCGAACCATGATTCGAGACATTATTCGTGAGGAATTGCAAGCCTACACTTTACCTCCTTCTAACAACGTTCCCGCTCAACCCGCCTCTAGCGATCTGCGTGGAATTATTAGGGAAGAAATGTCAGCGTTCCAAAGCATTCACCGTGCTCCACCATGCGCCCAACCCCCCTCGTATGCACAGATCGCTGCAATGCAACCCTCGCCGTCTCAAGCACCACCACCTGTACCTGATCACGAACATCTCGCACCTCTAGTCGCCCGTCCACCGAACCCTACCTACCATTCTTCCTGGCGGGCCCCACGTCCTATTTGCTACTACTGTGGAATTCGAGGACACATTTCCCGGGTCTGTCGACGTCGGCAGCAAGATGAACGTCGTGGTTATGCCGCTTTTGAACGAGACGACACATATGCTCGAGGTTACTACCGTTATGCCGACAGTCCTTCCAACCACCGATCACCGTCTCCTGTGCGCATTTCCAACACGACCAACAATACACGTGCATCCCGACCACGCTCCCCTTCGCCACTCCGACGCTCTGTTTCACCACTTCGGCCTGTCTCTCAACTGGCTGCCCAGCGATCGGAAAACTAAACAGTGCAGTTTTTGGAGGGAAAACTGCATCGCGGCGAAATGACCCAAGTCCTCCTGAACGACCGTCAAACATGTTATTGGTAACTGTGGAAGGTGTGCGGGTGTTGGCTTTGGTGGACACGGGAGCAACTATTTCAGTTATGCGTGCCGACTTGTGTTCTCGATTGCGGAAAGTGAAGACACCCTACCTTGGATCATCTTTGATTGGGGCCAATGGAGCAATAATTAGACCATCGGCCCAATGTACAGCGCGTGTCTTCATTGACGGTATTCTTCATCACATCACCTTCGCTGTCTTAATTTCATGTGCTCATGAACTAATTTTAGGCTGGGATTTTCTCTCATCAGCATCTGCATTAATTTCTTGCCGTCAACGTGTAGTCGAAATGACCGAGACCGATCACTGCAGCGAACGCGTCGACGAAAGACCATTGCGTTTCTTCACAGCTTCCGAATCCATACTACTCCCGGGTCAAGAGCAACTCATCACCATCACTTCTCCGAATATTGCCAATGGTGACGTCCTCATCACCCCTTCCAGCAGCTGTCTAGCTCGCGGCGTTGTAGTCCCCTCCAGCCTGGTGCGGTTCAAAGACAGTGCAGCGATAATCATTGGCCTGAACCCTACCCCAGAGCCCGTCCTCCTACCCCAAGGTTCTGCAGTGTCATGTTATGTGGATACCCAACCGGTTTCTTTGGTCTCTCTTGACGCCTTGACAGCTCAGCCACAACAGGCCCAGTCTGTTACATCCTCCTCCTTTGCTCCCGGGATAAATCCTGACCTTTCTGCTTCTCAGCGTGAGGCGTTGCTGAATTTGCTCAGGAAACACCAGGCCTCCTTCGACGCCAATGCTTCGGCACTAGGACAGACCACAGTTGCGCATCATCGCATCGACACTGAAGGTCAGACTGTTGTACGCCGTCGTCCCTACCGAGTCTCCTTGGCCGAGCGCAAAATCATCGAGGAGAACGTGACCGATATGCTAAACAGAAACATCATACGACCCTCTACCAGTTCTTGGTCATCACCCGTTGTGTTGGTACAAAAGAAGGATGGATCGGTACGATTTTGTGTTGATTACCGCGCGCTCAACAAGATTACCCGAAAGGATGTATATCCGATGCCCCGTATAGATGATGCACTTGACTCATTGCAAGGCGCCCAATACTTCTCCACCCTTGACCTTCGGTCCGGGTATTGGCAAATACCAATGGACGAAGCAGACAAAGAAAAGACCGCCTTTTCTACGCCGGACGGTCTTTACGAGTTTAACGTAATGCCATTCGGTCTATGTAATGCTCCCGCCACATTTGAAAGGATGATCGACACTGTTCTTCGTGGCCTCAAGTGGAAAACTTGTCTATGCTACCTCGATGATATCGTCGTGTTTTCTTCCACTTTTGATGATCATCTGCAACGCCTAGATCAAGTGCTTACATGTCTCTCCAACGCTGGACTTCAACTAAACACAAGGAAGTGCCATTTTGGCAACACAGCTATAAAAGTACTAGGACATCTCGTTACTAAAGATGGCATCCAGCCCGATCCGGACAAAATTTCCGCAGTCCTCAACTTTCCGCGACCCTTTCGCTCCAAAGAACTACGCAGTTTTCTTGGACTCGCGTCGTACTTTCGCCGCTTCATTCGCAACTTTGCCACTATTGCCGCTCCTCTCCACAAGCTCCTTGCTAGTACCGGTTCCTTCGATTGGAATGATCAATGCGAAGCCTCATTCCAAGAACTCAAGCAGGCACTGACATCCCCACCGGTGCTTTGTTATTTCGATGACAAGGCACCTACGATATTACACACTGACGCAAGTGGACAAGGAATCGGCGCCGTACTGCTCCAGCGCGACCATGCCTTTCGCGAGAAAGTTGTCGCGTATGCAAGCCGCACTCTGACCACTGCAGAGAAGAGGTACTCGATAACCGAACAAGAGTACTTGGCTGTTGTCTGGTCCATCCAAAAATTTCGTCCGTACCTACATGGTCGACATTTTACTGTTGTGACAGACCACCATGCTCTTTGCTGGTTGTCCACAATCAAAAACTTGTCGGGACGACTTGGCCGCTGGATTCTCCGATTACAATCTTATGACTTTGACGTCATCTACAAGACTGGAAGACAACATCAAGATGCCGACGCTTTGTCACGATGCCCTTTGCCGCAGTTTTCGGTGCACGTCATATCCCCTTGTCAAATTGGCTATACGGAGGACGCCTCGTCGATATGATCCATTTCTTCCCTACCTTCATCCACCCGTTCGTCAGCACTTGCTACTCACCAGCGAGCCGATTCTTATTGCACTGACATCATTGGTCGGCTTACCGGTGCTTCGTCTTCCCCTAATGCCAGGCTCCGGAAACAACTCCGACTATTCAAGTTGGAGGACGATGTGCTATATCGATACATTTTGCACCCGGAAGGCCACCTATGGGTTCCCGTCGTACCACGCGCACTACGCACTGAAGTTCTGCGCGCTTCCCACGACGACCCGACGTCAGGACATTTGGGTTACTACAAAACATACGAGCGCATCCGCAGTCGATTTTTCTGGCCAGGTCTTTCCACGACAGTAGCTAAATATATTGCCTCGTGCGCACTTTGCCAACACCGCAAGCGGCCCACTACTCCTCCAGTCGGGACCCTACAACCACTTCCTTGTCCATCGGAGCCGTTCTCTGTCGTCGGAATCGACCTCTTCGGGCCCCTCCCAACTACATCAGACGGCAAGAGGTGGATAGTCACCGCGGTTGATCACTTGACCCGGTACGCTGAGACGGCCTCAATCACTTCAGGAAGTGCTTCGGAAGTAGCAACTTTCTTCTTGAATGCTATTTATCTACGTCATGGAGCCCCTCGTGTCCTTTTGAGCGACCGGGGAAAGGCATTTCTTTCAAGCACGCTCAGTGAAGTTCTTCAAGCATCAAAAACAGTTCATAAAACAACATCTAGCTATCACCCGCAAACCAATGGCTTAACGGAAAGATTTCATCGCACGCTGTGTGACATGCTGTCCATGTATATCCGACCGGACCATCGCAATTGGGATGCCATACTACCCTTTGTCACGTATGCATATAATACGTCAGTTCAACGAACCACAGGCTATTCTCCATTTTTCCTAGTATACGGACGCCAACCGACATCACCACTCGACGTTTCATTCTTTTCTGGCCCCGTCAACTCTTCACCATTCGTTTGCGACCAGTTTCTGTCCCGCGTTGCTCGATGCCGTCGTCTTGCCCGCGTAAACACCGAAGCTAGCCAAGAAGATCGCAAACATCGTTACGATGCCACTCACCGCGTCGTTCTCTACCGCCCTGGCGACAATGTACTTCTGTGGACTCCTGCGCGAACGCCTGGCTTATGCGAAAAGTTTGAGTCACGCTATCTTGGCCCTTACAAAGTTATCGAACAGACCTCACCGGTGAACTACCGTGTCACACCTGTTCATGTTCCCACTGACCAACGCTGCCGCGGGACAGAGATTGTGCATGTTTCGCGTCTCAAGCCCTATTGTATGCGTTCCACAGCGTAATTCGCGGCCAGGCTGGCCGCTTCCGTCGACGGGGGAAATTAGTGTGAGAATTCATTGTACGTCATCTTCCTCATCTATCAATTATCATCATCAGTCTTCGGCACGTTCCTCTTCATGATCGGCGCCATTTTGCTGTTGCTTCAATAAAGCGTCAGCTGCACCGTTGTATTTCACTATATCAATCCCGGCCCTTGATCTTAAGCCGTCTCTCAAACGATACCTCAGGGACTACTGGCAGAGCAAGTGGGATACACACACACAAAACAAACTACACGTTATCAAGCCACACCTTGGCCATTGGCCACTAGTATCAAAATCACGTCTAACAGAGGTAACACTAACAAGACTCAGGATAGGACACACATACACGACACACACACATCTTTTATCCGGTGATGATCCACCATTGTGTGATAAATGTGGTGAGACATTAACAGTTCTTCACGTTTTAATTCAATGTAAACATTTAGACAGTCTTAGAAGACACCACTTCCCACTATCCTACCGACAACATATACCTTTACACCCTGCAATGTTCGTCGGTAGGGAACCGCTTTTTAGTCACAAATCACTATTAGCGTTTTTAAAGGAAATTCATAATTTTCATATCTTATACCCGGGCATACCGTAGCACGACCTCTCTTCAGAGGTTTTTGCAGCGGTGGCTACACAGGAAAGCACATGCCTCACGGCCCTTGGACGCAAGGGTATGAACGAGTGAGGCACTTGTGCTAATGCCATACATATCCATCATCGTCTTATTATCACCAACCTTTGTCATCATTCACACCACACACATCTTTCACGGCATGGTCATCATTTTATTACTTGTATGTTCTTACCCGCCTTATTGCGAGGAATTTTATGGCCCCTATACAGCCGCTTATCACAATCATTGTTCATATTTTTAGTAAGATGAAATGCGCTCTTTGGCCAACAAATGGCCCTTGCGCCAAAAAACACCATATATCATCATCATCATCAGCATCGATATCATGCACCGTATATGTCTACGTATCATATTTATGAAAACGAAAGAAAGAAAACAAAATCCAAAGAAACTCCGGCTCGTGGAATCCAACGTGGGACCTCCGCGTCGTGAATGCGAGGCGTTAACCACTGAGTCACCGAGAGGTACCTCCTTCAACGTTCAAACGGGAAGCTATTTATATCAACCACTTACCGCTATTGGCGGGCATCTTGGGGGGGGGGGCTATTGTGTTTTCTGTATTATCAGCAAAATGGCTCAGTGAGCGCGCGGTGGCTCTCATCTCTCACGAGTACTTTGGCCTGCGTAGCGATAAAGGGGGTGTACGCTCGATCATGCGCCCTTGCAGTGGGGAGAATCGTACGTCTTGGCTAGCCTTTGAGTTTTGTCGGAAGGATTCTGTTGTACTTACCGGGCGTACAAAGGTCACTGCAATTGTTACACAGCCTCCGTTTGCGAAAAGGGCGCGCTTTTCAGACACAGCGAAGTAACAACTGAGACGCTTACTCGCGTTACTTTGTACCTGGGAGTACGTTTTGTGCGTCATTTGTGCGTGAGAAACGCGGGGCACGTTTAGATCTGCTTTTCATTCTGCGCGTGACCTTCCAATTTGTTGCTATCGTGTTCATTGCTTTGCCTTTGTGGCAAAGCTGTGACTTTTTTACCCAGCAGTGAACATGGCACAACGTGGCGTAGTAGTGAAGTACTCGCTTCGTCATACTTAGGCCGCGAGTTCGAACCTCACTGTAAAAGCCTTTAACTGTTTATTACAATATGTGCCAAAGTTTTTACCTTAATTTGTTTTCTCGTAAACTAACTTTTGGCGACGCTTTAGGTGTTGCCGCTGTCCCTTGCTTAGAAGGTGTTGGTGTTGGTGCTTCGGGAACTAAACGTTCATGATCACACAAGCATGCTTTTGTGATCTCTGCAAGTTATCCTAGTACTTGACGCATTAGACTTATACCTAGGGCGTCTACGCTCAGAGGCGTACGGTTACGACACAGTTAAATTGCTTTGCGGCGTCGGTGGTAACACGCAAGCACTCGATTGTACTCCATTATCAAGAACGAAGTGCCAGATCGCATTCACGCTTCACGAGCACAAGAGTTGCATAGACTGGGAACTCCACTTCAGTAGCAGAGAGATCGCAGTCTCTTTTAGCCTGCATTCAACGAAAGAGCGCGTTTCGTGGCCAACTCTGCCCCACTCCCGCACGGAGTTGAAGACCTCTGGGGAGAGTAACACAGTCCCTCTGCTCTTGCAGTACCCCCTCCAATTCTGTGTGACGCGTATCGACATGAGGCGTACGTGTATTGACTGACTATCGCAATGCTGACGTATTGCTGTGTTCCTTGTTGCATACCGATAGTAACTCGGAGTGCCGAAGAAAGAAAGTTAAGCCGTAAACTTTCCCCTTGTTACTTTTGGAATCTGAGGACGTTTCCAGCATGTTCTCCGGCTATTGCTCCCGAAACACATGTTTGCGTTCTCCTCTCCACGCAATTAATACGCGCAATAGCATTTGCACTCGTGTTCTCTTCAATTTTTGCACGCCAAAGGCAGGCAGTTTTTGCAATGTTTTCACTAGCAACCGTTTAACTGGTGTAGGCGACTCCTACGCTTCACGCAGAAGCCACAATCGCGCAACGTGATTCATTTGCGCCTGGTCGCACACATCTAAATTTTATTGAATGTGTTGTTTGTTTATTAGGTTTTGGTAGCAGCACACGCTGAAATAAAAGCTGGTGTGCATCATCAGGTAATTCTGAGAAGGAATCCACGATGTTAAAGCATCTGTCTTTGTTTCATGTTTCCTTTCCTGTTCTGGAGTGCGACAAGTTGCCATTTAGTGAAACGACTTGCGCATGACTGCGAACGTTTTTCAAGGACGCGATGTGCTCGGCACACTCAAGGAAATGCAGGTGCATGCAATTAGCCGCAATAAATCTTGTTACGTGAACGTGAATTTTGCGTGAAGTATACAAATCGCTTTCACCAGTTAAACGGCTGCTAGTGAAAAATTTGCATAAACTGTTTTGCTTCGGCGTGCAGCTATCTGAGTGAAGACGAGTACAAGTAATATTGCGCGTAGAACTTGTTTAGAAAGGAGAAAGCAAACACGTGTTTTGGGAGCAGTAGCCGGAGCACATGCTCCAAACGTCATTGGGTAGAAAAAAAATTTGAAGGGGCAAATTATACGGCCTGTCTTTCTTCCTTCAGCACTCATAGTATGCAGCAAGGGGCGCAGCAATACGTCAGCATTGCAATTATCAGCTAATACATGCCTCACGTCAATACGCCTCACGTATACACATAAAACGAACGCGCAAGCTGCGCGTACTGCGCCGCGCTCGAGCCTCTAACATAGCGGCTCACACACGACAGCTGACAGATGGCAGAAATTTAGCACAAGGTCTATAGTAGGCATTACTAGTTATTTGCCCTCATTGTGAGCAAGCCTGCATATCGAATCTAAAACGTCGTTTTGTACGAAGCTTTTACCTTGTCGGTGTGCTTGGCTTCCATTTATTGACTTATTTATTTTTAGTTATTTAGTAATATATTATACCCCGCAAATCTATCTGACGTACCAGTAGAGAACGGTGGGTAAAAAGCTTCAACGGGAATATATATCAATACAGCCAAACTACTTCCGCTATAGAGCGATGGCGTATGCGAAGTCTGAACGACACTTTGCCTTGCATTTGACAGCAGTGAATGCGCCGAAACGGCGACAGGAATCAGCATGGCACCTGGTAATGCTGAAACTAGCTTCACATCTCATATCAAAGCCAGCTTTAGCGTTAAGCTGCCTTTAATACGAAGCCACAATTCTGAGAAACATTGCACACTCATAGAAGCTTTCGCGGGCAGCATGCACACGACGGCCACATTTATTGAGAGCAAGTGTCATATGGCAGTGCACATATAAGACAACATAAAATAACCTAGTCCACCATCTTTGCAAACTATCGTGTCCGAAGCGCATGCTTCTGTTCACGCTGCTGGAGGCCATATTCAATTGTCAAACAATGTTATTGATAAAAGCAGAAGTTGAGCGAAAGATGAAGACATCAATATATGAAATATTCGCGAACAAGTGATTCCACTCGAGCCGACATCTCGACGAGTGGACTTCAAGGCTGCAACAATTGACTGACCCCTTACATGTTTCTACACAGCGGGGGTACCATCTACATACCGAGAGGCCTGTAGCGACGTCGTGGTGCGTAGGCTCCACCCAAGCGCGATGCTTGCCACCGCACTCTCTGGTGATGTAACAAGGGTCACAGCAGCTGCAAAGATAGCTGTCTCCACGCCACGGTGCCCCAAGCGAAGTACGTTGGCGAGCTGCTAATGTGCCAGTTGTCACGTGATCATATTGGGCCGTGGCGGCTTGTTAAAATGTCGGCTCCAGCAGACATTCATCTTAGCAAATATTTCAGCTATCGACACTCACAAGCGATTGCTAAATGTATTGTACAGCTGAACGTATTTAGCGCACTTATTGATAAAGAACCTTACCTTGATAAAACCGTATTCAATTTCCTTCTAACAGGAGTCGTGGCCAGTGTCTGTAGAACCAGTGGAATACTTCGAGCTGCCCAACGGAATCAGCCAAGATGAGTTTTGTGCTCGTCAGGTGGAGCCTGACCCACGCACCCCACCCCAGTCACTGCCAACAACACCTATGTTCCACCTGAAAAAAAAGTCCATCGTGAATCGCCACCTTTTGTGCCACTTTGACACGCAGTGAGTATCAGGCTTTCTTATTTCTAATAAGCGTTTTCTGAAGATACTTCAGTGTTTTCCGATTATTCGAAGTCTCTCCCCAAAAGTTGGCTCTTAAAGACCCTGAAACTATTTCAAATAACCGTGAAATGAATTCACTGAAAGAGCTTATTACCTCACTATTTCAACGCCGCAAAAATTGTTGAAATCTGTCCGGCACGAGTGGTGTTACAAATATTTATCACGCGCTGCGACCGTATTATCTCTTCTCTCGTCCTGGCAAAACCACTGGAAGCTAAGCAGGGGGGGGGGGGGAGGATGGGCAAAGAAAATACTTCACGTGAAGCAACCGGCGGCTTCTTTAGCGCTCCCCTTCAAACGGGACGTGCCGGCCTCTGGGGTGCCCAGAGTGCGATTCCCGGCAGGAATCGGAAGAGCGAAAGTTGGTGGCCTACAGTCGGGTACAAATTAACAAGGCAGGAGAGGTCCCACTGGGACGACCGCAGCGCAGCAGCCAAGAGTAGAAGCAGTGCGAAGTTTGACAGCATAGTGGTGTGCGCACTGAGATCTTGTGCGCACGATTTCTTGATAACTGCCGAGTTCTCGGAGCGTATGGAACTCCCATCACTAAGGCGGTGTACTGTGCGTTGCCTGCCTGCCAATATCGTCTTCAAGCGTGTAAAGAGAAGCCGCAACTCGATGCTTAAAGACCAGGATGACATCACCAATTGTCGATATCGCGACCTCCGTGGCGTGGAGCGTTACCGGGCGGAAGGCCGGAAGATCTTCTACCTAGACGACACATGTGTCACGGCAGGACACACTCGGTCGATCGTGTAGACAGACACCGTGGTGCAGGAGCGCGTACGCCTGTTCGCTCGAACGAATGGCCTGACAACGGATCTTTTTTTGAACGTTCTGTGACAGGTCAGCGCATGATCGTGACGCACATCGGCAGCGAGAATGGCTTCGTCGACGGCTCCTTGGATGTATTCCGAGGCCAAAAGACAGGCGACCACCATAAGGAAATGAAAGGCTATCGCTTGGGAGGCTGGTTCAATGACGTTCTGCTGAAGTTTTAAGCTGGTAGCGTCATTGTTCTAGACAATGCACTTTACCATAGCCGCTGAGAAGGGAAATCGCCGACGACGGCCTGAAAAAAGGAAGAGATACAGGAGTGGCTCACAGGCAAGAACATCACCTACAGTAAAAGAGGGATAAAGAAGCAGCTGCTTGACCTGGTGGCATCTGTAAAGTCACGCTTTCTGAGCTACATCGTAGAAAACACAGCTGTAAGGGCTGGTTTCAATGTACTCAGGCTCCCGCCATACCACCGCTAATTTATTTCCACGGAGCTTTTATGGGCCAAGGTCAAAATTGATGTCGCTGCGGACAACGGAGACTTCAAGCTGTTCACGGTCGAGGCCATTTTGAGAGATAAAATTGAGCAAATAATGGCAGAAGACTAGAGGAAGATTATTCAGCACGTGATGAACGTGGAGGCAAACTTCAGACATGACACGTCTGAAAGCGAACACATTCAACCCATCGTTATTCAGCTAGGTGGCGGTGACACGGATGAAAGTGACGATGACTGCGAGTTTTCTGTCATTGAGCCACTTCACTAATAGCGGCTTCGTAATAATGAAAAAAAAAACAGCCCATAATAGGGCTACAAAGTTTTTGCCCAGTGGATTTGCAAGAGCCAGCTATCCATTTCATGACCTGTCAAATAAGTAAGCAGTTCCATTTATGGCGTATTCCTTTTATAGAAGCTTCATTCTGATAATTCTGATAAGCAACGTCCTCA
The DNA here is from genome assembly GCF_043290135.1 of Rhipicephalus microplus. NCBI lineage: Eukaryota > Metazoa > Arthropoda > Arachnida > Ixodida > Ixodidae > Rhipicephalus > Rhipicephalus microplus. The sequence continues at coordinate 602,845 of NW_027464596.1, forward strand.
CATATAACGCTCGGTTTGAGAAGTGGCATAGGAACGCATTTCAGTGCTGGCATATCTGAATTGAAGCACTAATGTTTACCCTGATCATCGTTGGTGAGCTCGCAATGCTCAATCAAGCAGCCAACGTCGAGTTTGACACGCTTTATTGCTCCGCTAGCAGTCTGCACCGAAAATTGAAGTGTTATCGTAACCAGTGCTGGTAAAATAGCAGCAGTCAACACGAAACTGACAGCCACTGTTAGAAGCTCGCATGTACACTAATGTGGCTGCATTATTTATTTTAGTTATCTGGCTCACTCACGTAGTGTGAATAAGAGAACAAATATAAAAGATCATTAGCTTAGTGAGGCCCAAAGTTCTCGTTCAGGCATCAACTGTTGAACGTGACACGCCGCATAGTGAAATGGCCGTAGTCGGAACACACTATAATTCTGTTGCCAGTGTGCACTAAGAATGGCAGTGCTGTCATAGTCAGTGCTGGTGAAATAGCAGCAGTCAACATCAAACTGACAGTCACTGTTAGCAGCTTTCGTGCAAAGAACATTCATGTGGCAGCGTTGTTTACTTTGGTTACCTCACTCACACAAGTAATGCAAATAGGAGAACAAACATAAAACATCATTAGCGTAGTCAGGCACAAATTGCTCGTTCAGGCAGGCACCGTCCAATGTGACGCACTCCTTGGTGAACTATAGCAGTAGTCGGAGCACACTATATGAATTGGTTGCCACTCTGCACTGAGAATTGCAGTGTTGTCTTAGCCAGCACCTGCAGTCAACACGAAACTGACAGCCACTGTTAGCAGCTTCCTCGCCAAAGCACATTTATGTTGCTGCATTGTTTATTTTGGTTATCTAGCTCGCACAAATAATACACATAAGAGAACGAATATTAAACATCGTTCGCTTAGTGAGGCCCAACATGCTTGTTCAGGCAGCCATCGTCGAATGTAACGCACCCCATAGTGAAAAGTGAAATAGCAGTAGTCGGACCACACTTTATGATTCTGTTGCCAGTCTGCACTGAGAATTGATGTGTTGTCATAGCAAATTTCTAATTTATTCATCTGACTTCGTAAATCAACGCAAATTCAAACACGATGATTAAACTGACTAACTTTGCAAGCATTGTGTTGTCATTTTTAAAAACCAGAAAAATGCTCAGCAATGTTGAACGTGTCAGTAAATTTGTGAATAAATATTTGGCATGCAGCATGGTTTGCAAAAACACACGCAAAAATAAAAGGACAGAAATGGGAATAAACATTTACAGGCATAGAAGTACTCACTTATTCACACACATTCACACAAACGCGAGCGCCAATACGGATCTAAATTGCAAAAAATATAGAATAGCAAATATGCAAAAAAACGCACACACATTTAACGCAGACGTGAGTAAAACTACTAGGAGTCGGTTCAGAAGCCTCAGTGCCTACTTTATCTTACTTTTTTAATCTACATAATGGCTCTGCTGCCTTCACTGTCAAAGGAATTTTTATAGCGACATATTACGACAATTGAAAAGCAGCGCTAAGCTGCGTCATGGGAAATCGAGTCAAGTGCTGGCAGCACAATTTATGCGCTATTGTGTCATAGCAGGCAATTTACAGCTGGCGCGTGCAGTGAGCGAAGAGTTCTAAGGCACACAGCGGCGTGAATTCATGCCAAGCTCCCATGCAACGGCACCAGTGTATCAGTCATGACTTTATATTAGCACAGAGGCTAACGTTAAAGAAACAAACACTGCTCCCAAACGCCTGACCGTTAGGAGTCCAATGACATTCTCTGAAGCAGTGCGTGTTAGTCACTGATTGTTGCACTGGTGGAAAGCAATCGATCGACGGTGCTACACAGCACTCGAACGATGCTGCTTGACGCGCGGCTATCTTATTACACTGCCGCCACCAATCGATAGTTTGGCGCTCAGCTGGCAGCAACTAATCTTGGCGTTGGAGCTTGCTATCGCAAATCTTTCCTGTTGAGAAACTCGTAGGTGGATTCCAAGCGCGCACACTTATGTCATTTATTCTGATGATGGTTTTGCTTAATCACTTCGCTACGTCCGACGAGAAACGCTTGGGCACAGTACGCAAATATAGTCGCCGCTCACAGTAGATACCAGGCTTTGTCAAACTCTCCTCGTCATAACTTCACTTGGGCGCGAATGAAACATCATGAAACAAACACGCACGATGTTTGTTTGCATCGGTATGTCACCGCGGGATCCTGTTTCTAGACGAAGCGCAGCGCACCGTCCCGATGCTCGCTGCAACCTGTTTTCGTCGTCTCAAGGCTCAGAACAAACACACGTGGTACAAATTGTGTTTCGTAATTTCGCAATTATATTTGCGGCATGACCGACCACCACCCATTATCCCAATTCACTCTGACGCATGGAAACGCACACAGGCAACGGGACTTGGCCCAGTTTGGAGCGAGGGTGGCTTTGTTAGACATTTGCTCCGTCTGCTGGTTGCTCGGCTAAAGTGTAGTTCGGTGCATGACATCACCTGAAGTGCGTGTCTATTGGTGGCTGCTCGTGTACTTCCGCTTTTGAGGGGAAAATGCCGCTGCCTTGTTAAGTTGTCCCCGACTACAGACGCCGATAGCCGAAGACTTCGATACGAACACGGGAGCAAAGTCTGGCCGTCTGTGGCACAAGCTCGCAAGATATTGTCGCTGCCGCAAGATTGCAGCTCGCGGCAGCGACAATAGAGGACAAAGAGATGTGTGGCAGAAGGGGGATAGCGGCGACTATAGTGGTGAAGGAACTGTGGAAGGTAACGAAGTCAAATGTCAATAGGGCAGCACCCCAGTGGAATGTCGCTTCCTGTGGAATATTACAATTCTCCCGTAGGCTTCATTTCAGAAGGCGTCCACTTTTCAGTCGACAAAATAGGTTGAATAACAGGTTCAAACAACAATGCTAAAGACGGCGTACAAACGCCATAATACCGATGAGTTTGAGACCAGGGCATGTTACGGGCTTGACTCAAGCCCGATCCCGATCTGGGCCTGATAGAATGACGCCTTAACCGGCCTTGCTCATAAGCCGGGCCCGGGATTTCGGGATGCACGGGCCCTTTCAGTGCTCTATTCGCATAATTGCCCAGATTGTGCTTGTAGTGATTGCAGATGAAGTAAGTGTAGCGGATGGCATTACGGGCGACTTGGTGCATTGAGGTTAGTAAAATAACTGAATACGAAGAAACGCAACTGCAAATTTGTGGTTAGAGGGAAAAAGTACGTCCATACATAGAAAAACAGGTGGTTTCAAAGCTGTTGGCAGTCATTGCGGTGCTATCTACACAGGTACTGGAGATCCGAGGCACCGTATCTGCCCTCGCTGTTTCCGGCTCCTTTTTGCTCATCATTGGTGCTGTCCGGATTTTCCGTAAATCCTCATGATCTTGACATCGTGTGGAGACCAGCAAGTGGCAGGCGCTACCTGGATAGCTTCAGAGAGGCCAGGCGAGCGAAGCTGCTCATGCACAATAATGTCGACATTGACTTTTACTTGACGATCGGTGGACGACGAGAGGACAGTAGGAATTTATCCATGGTCTCGTTTACCCCAATTAGGCTAAGCACTTTCTTGAGAAACATTGAGGCGAAGATCAACAAAACCACAGAGGTACGCCATTTTTAAAGACGATAGTCTTTCTTGGGGATCTTCGACGCACAAATTTTGGTCTGTTTGTCTTTCTGTCTGTACATTCCTCTGTTTATCCACCGTAACGATACCTTAAACGGCACCAAACAATACCCAAAACGGTCATACTCATCCGCAGGGCCCATCGATTTCGCTAAAGTTTCAGCGTTCATACTTGTGCGATTGTATATTATAAAGCAAGTATTGCAAATATGTGAGGCACCATAACAACACGTCAATGTTCTGTATGTGTGTCTATATACTACAAAATGCATACGTAAGTAATTCTAAAGACCGTAGCATTTATCACGCTGCACTGACATTGTAACGCTTGCACGAAAAGGCAAGTGTCTCCAACGCTTTGCTAAGACTGCACGTTGGTCGCACCCACCCGTCGCCTTGCGTTCTACACCTTATCGCCTCCGAGAGAGGCGCGCTTGCCACGCGCTTTGGAGTGCTCATGTCTCACGTGTGATGTGCCTCGATGCGCTCGCTCGCCTCCGCTGCACGCATCAAGGCACTCTAACAAAGCACCTCCCGAGTATCATTTATCGATTTTCCAACGCAGCACATCAAATAAACGTTTTGTTCACTCTTTCCACACGCAAGACTCGTCTTTCGACGACATTCGCACTATACCATGCAGATACGGGCCAATTTATTTTTCACCTCGCAAACTTCCAGGGCAAGTATGTACTAGATTTTGATGTGCTGACGAAAGACTCCACCTTAGTACAGCAGTGACTCTCAGCTATTGCTAAGATTTGACAGCTCCGGGAACGGGTAGGCGGTTTTTTACTTGTGAAATATGTCAGAAAGACCTCAACAACAATCAGAAAACTTCTCTCAAATTCAACAGTACTTCATGCGAGCAATGACTGCCTGAGTCAGATTTAGAAAAATGTGCCCATAAACAAAATATATACACTGTACCCTCTTTATTTATAACATCAACAAACACATATATTTACGCTGCAAACTTTTCTTCAGCAGTCGAGCATTTCATTCAGACCTCTGTACTTTAAATAATAATCTCGTAAAAAGTTATCCAAAAAGGTTATTCACCCAAAATATTGTTGTTAACAGCATTCGAACAAAATAATTGAATAACACGTATCGCAGAGATATGCCTTACTGGTAACAGAAGGTTGAGTAACTTGTGGCTGGAAAAGCCTTCGCAGTTTCGCTGCAAAGCCGAAGCATAGAATGCGACAGCAACAACTTGGAATGTAACTCTGGGAACGGCTGGCATATCGAAACATGGAGCGCGCTGCTCGATACAAATGACGGACGAAAGCAACACATACAGGGTGACAGCGAATTAACAACGTTTACAGCTCGACACTTGAAGCACGGTTTAACTCTTTCGTTACCACGCCTCTTCATATCGATCACCCGTGATCGACACTTTTGAAAGCAGATTTTGGCATGTTGTAGTTGTTTCTCATGCACCCAGCACTTTCTAGTAGTTAGTCCAGTCACTGAACTTTGCAAATCCATTTGAATTTGCCCGTTTGGGCAACATAGTGAATTTCGGCAAACATTTGCGCAAACCGATGTGGGGTGTGTTGCTGGGAAATGCTCCAGCTGGCGAACTTAACAAAAGTGTGCGTCCCTCGTGTTTATGCTCCAGTAACATCAAGGTTCTGTAATCACACGAATATTTCAATTTTTTGTAATCAAACGAAGTCAAATATGAAATTAAGGTACCATTTTCGCTGTCTGACAGCGCTGAGCAGTAATAATTGCCAGAAATTTTGTCAGCTATTCAAGAGAGAGCTGTTTGTGGAAGTGAAGAAAACTTTTCTTTGGAAAAAAAAGCCAGATCCCGCGAACAGTGGGAATCGATGATATGCGAAGCACGAATGAGAAAGATGAAAATGTCATTTTAAAACCAGCAGAACGTCACGAGGTGGAGGTAAATGATGCCGTACATGGCTTCCGTGTCATGATCATCATATTTGGACATGATGTTTTCGTCGTCTATTCACGTCCCGTGATACCAAATTTACTATATGTGGAGCTAGCGAAACGACCGCGAGCACGCTATGAGCGGGATATGGTGTCATGTTCTCACATGACATGCGCATCAGGATTATCATGGTTGCACCAGTCATACACTTTCTTCATCCATTGACGTCACTTAACGCCAAATTTGGTGTAAGTGGAGCTAGCAAAATGGTCGCGAGCGCATCATGAAGGGTTTTATGTAACGTTGACGCACGTGCACGCTGGGCACAGCAACGCTACGTTAACAAAACGCGAGCACTCTATAGCGTGACGCCAGGAGCGACCGGCGCAACCGGTGCGCCCGGCGCGACGAGCGTCCGTCGGTGCGGCCCGTCGGCAACCGGTGCGATATGCGACATGGTGCATTGCGCGCCGATGCGTTACCCAGACAACACTGCGTCTCCCTCTTTTCGTGACGGAGGCACGCCGGACGCGCTGAAATTCGCATGCCTCAAAGCAACGCAGCGCGGCACGCGCCTGCGAGTATATGGCAGGACCGGTGCCTGGCGTCGCAACCCCAGCGTGACATGTCGAAATGAACGCTGGCGAGCACGCGCATCGAATCACTTCAAAATGTATTGGCACCTTGACTGTGGTATGTAGTCATGTTCTCACATGACACGCATCCCATAATTATCAAGTTCGCACCAGTCAGCACTTTCGTCTTCCATTGACGTCACGTAATACCAAATTTTGCATATACGAAGCTAGCGAAACGGCCGCGAGCACATCATGAGTTTGGCACGCACTCATGTTACATGAAACTCATGTCATGATTATCATTTATGTAACAGTCATTTCCCTATGTCGTCCGTTCGCGTCACGTATTACCGAGTTTGGTACATGTGAAGCTAGCGTAATGGCCACGAGCGCATCATGAGCGTAGCATGTCGTCAAGTTGTTACCTAACACACATCTCGTCTATCATTTTTACACCATTATCATACCTTCGTCATCCATTCATGTCCCGTAATACTAAATTTGGTATAAGTGAAGCTAGCGAAACGGCTGCCAGTGCGTCATTAGCACAGCATGTAGTAATGTTGTTACATGACACGCATCTTATGATTATCATGTTTGCACCTGTCACATATCTTCGACATCCATTCACGTACCGCAATGCCGAATTTGGTATATGTGACGCTCGCGCAACAGTCGCGAGCGCATCATGAGCTTTGCATGTAGTCATGTTGTCACATGACACGCATGTCCTGACTTTCATGTTAAATTCTGACGCTTGTGTACGCCATGCAATCATGTCATACCATACCAGTTTTGCAGCATGCTATGTGGACGAAACCACCGCAAGAGCTGCAAAACCATGAAAAGTTAATCATGACATTCATGACATCAATGTCATAATTTTCATGTTATGACTAGTCAAGTATGTTCTTCATACAGTCATGTTATGTCATACCAAGTTTCGTATTGATACCCTTACAGAAACTGCCAAGTGAGCTAAATATGGTAGGTGGATGGATAGATAGATAGATAGATAGATAGATAGATAGATAGATAGATAGATAGATACGCTCAAAGTCGCCGAAGTTCGCTAAGAAATGCTTCGTATTTAAAATATCTGCGAAGGTCCGCCGCGTGTTTAACACGAACGCACACACACATACACACACACGCACACACACGCGCGCGCGCGCGCGCGCATCCACGCATTGTTAGAAATTCTATTGCAACCACACCTAATTGAGTGAGGGTGGGCTTTGAGTGTGAGAATGACAGCGACCAGCTTCAGGCTTTATGGTGACGATGTTTTGCGTCAACGAGATACCGCTGTAGTCTTCAATGGGTTTGTTTTGTTCACAACCTGAAGTTACTTCGTATCTTTGACATTTTTGCATAATCTCATAGCTATTTTAGTTACGTGCGAGGTTCACACGTAGCTGTGGCATGGTGTGCTGCGCCGGCTGCAGAGGTTCTCCTCACGAAAAGAAAGCCACCGCAGCTAATCTTGGTCCTCACTATGGAGAAGCGCGAAACGTTTTAGAAATATGCGCCATATTCTTTTTTAATACAATGTGCAAAAATGCAAAGTAATGTGCTTGGATGCTCATTGTGCAACACCAGCCTATGCGGAAAGAGGTGGCTGAGACAAAGGGGGGGATGCTAGGCGAAGTAACGAAGTTCATTCGACTTCGGTTAATTTGTGAGCGGTTCGCATCGTGAGCCTCTATCTATATTGGAACACTTGTAGTCTGTTATATAAAAAAAGAAAAAAAAACTAAGAAAATTGTACGAGCTCTCCAATTTCTCAAGAAAAAACAAGGAACGCTTCACCGCATGGCACGAGCAATGAAGCTGCACCTCAGTTCCAACTTTCTTTGTCTACAGGACTAAAAAAATTTCATTGCGTTTTCATTTTTTATACCGCGTCTAGGTCATTTATCTTGAAAATATATATTCTGAATTTTCTTTGTTTTGATTATTTTTGCTGAAATATTGTTCTGTATCACACTTTTTACCACGTCGAAACCGAAAGTTGCACATTTTTCACATCTTAGCTCATTAAATATAGTTTTGTAGCTCTAAAACATAATTTTTTAGAAAAAACAACATTTCATTGTTAAAATTTTGGGCTGCTGTGCGGGCTGAAAAACGTTTCAAATTGGCAAAAACTACATTTTCGAGCCATACAAAAAAAAAGCCATTTTCGCGCAGTATTGAAGGAGTTAAACAAAAGCGACGCACAAAAAGTAATCACAGGTACAGATATCAGTGCGAGCAAGTGTCCCAGTTGTTACTTCGCTCTGTTTAAAAAGCAATAAGCACGCTCTTTCCGCAAATGGTGCCTCTTTAGCAAGCGAAGTGATCTTTGTGCGTCCGGCAAACAAACGCAATCATTCCGATCAAAGCCGAAGGTGCGCACTACCACCCACCAAAGGATAAGTGCACGGATAACGCCCCTTCTCTCGGCGCAGTAAAGCACGCGTGAGAGATGAGAACTTACAGAGAACTTACAGGGCAATTCATACATTCTCACAGGACCAGTAGAACGTGATATCGGTTTTTGTTTTTTTGTCTGTCGGTGTACTGCTCCGGACCGTTTTTCAATCGTAAAGCCTTCGGCACCTAACTAGCTTTCTCAAGGACTCAGGAATTGGAATTATTGTGAGCTTTGGACGCCTATCTTTACTTTTTCGCTGCCTCCATGATCGACAAATTTCTGACCTAGCGACGATGTCCAGGTCTCACCTGCGAATGTACTTAAGCGAATGCAGAAAATTTTTTGTGAGTATTTTGTTCAATGCAGATTAAGCGAAATTACTAGTTCTGCCATTCATAAAATTGTGGATTATCTGGAACCCTAATGAACTTATATGCTTGGCCGAAAAGTCGGAAGTACTTTTCCTAAATCATGCCACGTCCCCCCTCGGAAGACGGCGGCTCCACAAAAAGGCTGAAGTGAACAGCCCCTTGTACGTTAACTGTGCAGAGATCCCCGAGGTCGACAGTGTCCGTGTCCGTGGACTGATGATTCGTGAGAACCATAGAAATTTCAAAATGTTTCTCAGGTTAGAAGGCAGTTCTAATCTGACATATCTCATGAGACGAATAGCGTACATGTATGCTTGGAAGAAGGAGGTGAACTTTTGTCGACTCGTTCAACCCTTCATAATAACTAGGATAGCGTACGTGGCAACTTATCTAGTATTAAACGAAGCACAACAGACCAAACTTAGCACCATTATCATGGTAAAGTGTGAAGGTCGCGTTCGTATTTCCCCCGAACACGTCCACTAACAGACTCATGAAGTTAGCGGTATCGAACCCTCTCGATGAGTTGATTAAGCGACTGTAACTGCACATCATCAAAGGCTACTCAAATCTAAAACGGAGCGAGCAATATTAAAGAGAATGGGTTACGAGCCCACGCGTGAGCAAGTGCGTTCAAAAGTCATGTCGGTACACATCAGGAATTGGTTGGTTAATACGTGGTGTTTAACGTCCCATAACCACCTTATGAAAGACGCCGTAATGGAGGACTCCGGAAATTTCAACCACCTGCGGTTCTTTAATGTGCGCCCTAACCTGAGCACACAGGGCTACAGCATAGTTCAAGGACAGGATTAGGATACCTCGGCTACCCAGAAACATACCCTACCTTTCATGACGGCAGGCTTAAAAGCCAGGGCAGAGGCATTATAAGTCAGGTACAGCGGTCGGCAGGACGCCGCGTATACAGACGCTGCGCAATATGAAAGCAAAGCGGCACATACGACAATGGCGGTCAGAGAATATGGCACCCTGATGGCGTGCTGCACAGTTTGCGGTCGCGAGGCTGTACAGGCCCAGGAAGTGATCATAGCTTTGGCCATCAGACAAAAGGGGGTCAGGATGGTCATCAGTGACTCCAAGAATCCCACGAGAAGTTATGAGTCAGGAAGGGTGACGGAGACGGCCGTCCGTATATTAAACATGGTGGTAATGCCCATACAGCCGATTCTGATCGTCTGTGCTCCGGCTCACTAGGGCCTTGGAAGAAACGAGGAGGTTGATTCCGTCGCACGAGGTCTACCTACCGGTTGACCCCTGGAATCTCCCACATGACCGAACAAAAAGGTAAGGACATGCGCACGTATACCATGAGAGTATCACACGCTACAGGCTAAATCAGTTAGTGTACCCGCGAGCAGAGAACTCGCCGAGTAAGAAAAAGGGGGTTTTGTGGCGAAAGGTACAGACTGGGGCTCTTCCGAACCCCACACTTTACAGCAAGTGGCACCTCGTAGTTTCCTGGTCCTAGTGAATATTTCTTGATGAGGTAGCAAATTTTGTCTATAAGGTGTGAACATGTCGTAGTGAAAACGCTAGTTCTCACACTCTAGAATCTTGGGAGACCCTGCTCCATTGCCCAGACCCCAACCGTTTAGGGATTCTGCCAGACAGCTAAGGGCGACGGGCCCTGTCTGAAGTAATTGACTGACTTTTTGATAAAGTATTTTGAGCTCTCTCTCTCTCGGTCTTGCGTTACGTTCACCGCTCATACTCGTAGCTCTGGACAGTACGATTGTGAAGTCGCATCTGTTGAAGAACAACTGACGCTTTCCGCCAGCCACCACTTTTGCAGCCTCGATTGACTAGTAAAGCAAACCACTACGATGCATGTTAATTCGATTGCTTTTGTTATATTATGCTGTCAGCTATTATTTCGGCAGAGTAATCATAAGATAACTTTCTGTTGGTCTTATTCGCAGTTCACACACCTCCAAATGCCTGTCAGCTGAAGAAAGAGTAACCAGGCATAATAATAGTGTCGTTGTCGCATGTGGCGGCACAAAGACGTCATGACCTTTTTGCGCAGCCCGTGTTGGTGCCGTTGGCCACATTTGGCGTTTGACGAGACACGTAAGGCTTTCGCCTGAATAATTAAGGCTAGTTGTGTTTACCCACATGCGCAAGAACTTGTTATGCCTTCCACGCCTAACTCAATTGTGGTCGTAGTTCTACGTTGGCAAAAATTCTCCTGAACCTACTAGCGTGAATAAACTAACAAGTTTTCAAAACGTGATTACAATGATGGACCGAGAGCTTATTGACAACCAATTTGCTGTACAAAAAAGTATAGATGAGCATGTTGCATCAAGCAATATGAGAACAGTACAGTAGTAGGAATGCATCTCTAAAAAATTCCATGTAATCAACCGGAAGATAAAAGGGCTTTACACACGTGAATTTTGTGGAAGCTCATTTGGGAGGAGCACTACCCAAGGCATATTCCAGCACTTATAACCTTGTTTGTCGATGCACGAGGCCACAGGCATATCAGCCGGGGTGGGCAAGGGGAGCGCTGGACCTCCTCTACTGAGAAAAGTTGGGGGGGGGGGTGAGAACCTCAACTTTAGAGAGTGGTCTGTCTTGGCTGCACGCTGGAGAAACCGACAACGATGGCGAAGTTTTTCGTCACAACAGAAATCACTCAATTATGTTCTTACGAGAGAATGAAAATGTTACGAGGCAATGGTACAACGTAGTGAAATTTCGCCAACATTTTCGTGGTGATAATTGTCATTGGAGGCTTTTTTTGCGGTGGGGGTCGCCTATGCGACACTTTCGCGTCTTGTGCTCTAGTATTGCAGAGCAGGCGAGCGCTGAAGAGGGGCCTTATAATACTACATCCTATCTTCATGCTTTCATTCTGCATTGACTCGTTGATTCAATTACGGATGGGAGCGAGCAAACTTTTTAAAAATCGGTAAAAGTATTTGCTGTTTCTGGAAAATAATTTCATTCGAAAAGGATATATCATCAACACTGCTCTGTCAAAGCTGTTGCGAGCCGATGAGTGTGACGAATCGCTTTGGTTGTTCAAGTTTTTTATACTGGAATGCCAAAAAAAATGTTGCCGCTTTAGTTTCTGGTAAACCTGATCAGCCTTGCTTATTGTAACTTGGAGCCATAGTGGCAGCTTGAAAAGTGGCCAGGAATAAAGCTGTGAACTCAAGCGCACTAGGAAGATCAGTTCTTAAGCTTGCCTCACAACTTGACCCACCGAACAAGAGAGAAGGTGAAAGACCGTGGTTTTTAGCACTATGGAAGTTTAGTTAGGAGCGAGGATTGTTGGTTTTCACTCAACTTGAATTGTCTTTTGCAGCTCAAAATACCTCTCGGACAGCAAAGAAGCACACACGTGCAGCGCTGCTTATTTCTCTCTATTCATTTTTCTCTCATAAAGTATGAGCTCACAGAGATGTATACACACCACAAACTACTAAACACAGTTATGCTGCAGGTAGAAATATTTCATTATACTCATAAGTCATCGCACCACCTGCAATAAGTAGGCATTGCTTATGTGACCGGCAGCTAGCCTACTTGAACTACGATTGGAAGGAGAAGCTCTCCAGCTTCATGGCTTCATTTTCCAAACAGACAATATTGTGCCACACAAAAAAAATTAAATGCCGAAAAATCAAGGGAAAACAATGTGCCGCATCGAAAATGGTTTATTCTTTTATTTTTACGTGGTTGTTCATAAGTGTTCATTACGCGATGGATCATTTTCACGTCAATCGTTGCCTCGCGTAACAAGCCGGTGCTGTGTACATGACAAAGACTGCTTACACCAATCATATACAGCTAACTACCACTTAAAAATGAAGCAGCGAGGGTAGTTGGACCTTACAATCGCCCACATTTCGTTCTTGCGAAGGAAAATTTTGTTTACTCCGTTTGTATTGGCGTATGTAAGCAGGTGCCTGGGGGCCCCTCAAGAATTGTCAATACAAATACAATGAGTTGAAGAGATGTAGTATGCCCCTAACACCGCAAATTAAATACTTTTGAATAAAAAGGTTCAGAAGTTGATAACTTAATAACAGTATTACAGCAGTAGGAATATATATAATGATTGCGCGCACAAGGAACAGAGTTCAGACGATTAGCAACAAGGCAATTTATAATACACACAAGCCTGAATGTATACAAGAAAATGTAATACTTGTTATGAAAAAATATAACAGCAATCATTCATTGAAAACACATGGTTGAACCCTTCGTCATAGAAATCGGCATATAACGCTCAAGTAAAACGCGTCTTTAACGGGGTAATGATATAATTACTGTACATTGATAGATGAGACTGTGCCGAATGTATGTTTTGGTGTTTGGTAGATATAGCCCCGTTCGACGTTGTTGTATGATCGTTGACGCTTGGTACGTGACGACTAACATCCATGGTAAATTAATTAGACAATCTATTGTGGTATCTGTAGATGTTAACCGTCAAAGCATAATTGGAGAAAGAGGCGTGACGGCAAGATAAGCGTCGTGTATTGGACGCGGAAATTGGGCTAAGGGCGACATTCCTCGGCCTGTAAAATGTGATTGGTGATTGAACTTCATAGTATCTAAAAAAGCACTTCGTGTCAGCTCTGTATATGCAAATTCATAAATAAAACCGCGAACATAATCATAAAGTTCTCCCTCCCTCTCTCTCCTCTACCTTATATATATATATATATATATATATATATATATATATATATATATATAAATATAAATATATATATATTCCGTGTTTTCACACAATATTAATGAGATCTGCCAGACAATATTGCCAAGAAATGTATAGAGTTATTAGAACCAGTTTAATGTAAATAAGAAGAAAGCAAAGTGGGTGAAAAAATAACTTGTCGTGAGCAGGAATCCAACCTACGACCTTCGAATATAGCGTTTGATACTCGAACGCGTTATTTATTTAATCAATAATTAGATTGCAATGCTCTCTAATGCGGTCATTTAAAAACCGGCGAGGCTGAATGATGTAGCAACGACTGCATGAGAAAAGAATTTAATACACCGCTTTATACCAAGCACTCAAAAAGTTTTGGGTGTTTCTTACAACCTTCGCGAGAACCCATGTCATCACTGTTCACCTTTTTGCACATGCCATAGATATACAAAGATATACATAGATATACTTCGATATACAAAGCGTCGTCAGCGGTACTCACATGCTTAACTCTTGAGGGGGTTTCACAGATGGCTCCTAACTTCGTTCACGTTCTGTTTTCATTGTTAAGTCTGCGTCAAAACCATACTTTTCGTGGAGCTCATTTTTCCTCGCAGCAGCAGCAGCCATGCTAGCTAAATGAGTCAAGCTGCTAGCATTTCTTTGTATGACGGGAGAGCTTTTTGCTGCCGCACTTATCGCTTCGCCCTTTCTGTGAAACTGACTTTATTTTTATTTAATTTTGCCTAAGGCACAGTTTAGCGTGAAGTACTTTTCAAGAGAATCGCGTCCTAGCGCTTGCAGTTTAAGTACAGTCTTCAAAGGTGTGGCGGTAATTTGTATGCGTGATTTTTTAACAATAAAAGTATCTACGATCGTGGCTTTGCGACGGTAATGTAATTTGATAAAGCAATCTGACCTTTTTTAGTGATGTGATTTGTGATTTCACGGTGCTACATTTCATTGCCGCATGGATCATACCGTTGTTGTTGCCTGCAGCAACAAAGTGTTACTGTGCAAGCCACGTAGATGAAAGAATGATTCTAGGCGTCGAGGAAATGTACATTTGCGAGTGAGAATGGCGCAATGCGATGTATAGAATTGAAGTAACAAAAATGAAGAAATAAAACATTTGAAATAAATAATGCGAGGCAACTTGTAAGTGCTATGTCATATCAATGTCGACCGCTAATAAGGTGGTGAAGTGGGCCAGTTATTTGCCTGGCTTCGTAGGCGTTGGTTTTTTTTTTACCTCGATCACTCGGTTTACATGTGGCACAGAAGATATATACCCCCGTATTCACAAACGCTCCTCGACTCGATCATTGACTCGAAACGCTCCTTGAGTGGCGGTTTTCCATTCACAAACCACCCTTCGCGTGAAACCCTTCCTTCGCTTGAAAAAATCTCGAGTATTTCCTTGAGATTGTCAAGAAAGCGATCGAGCTATCTTGAATCATCACTCGAGCGAAGTTTCTGTGCCTACATCGCGTCCATGGCGCAGCTTATTTCATCTTGACTGCGTTTCTCGATCAATTAGGCTGCCACCACCACGTTCTTTCGACAGAGATGGTACGTGATTACTACGGAGCTGTCTTCGAACGGCTCGGACTTGCTACAATGCACCGGGCCAGGCGGGCGTGGTATCAAGATGACCGCTCGCTAGTGCCGTGATGTGTTGTGATCTGCGCATGAGCCAGTGGATTACCTGCCCTCGGGTGTGCGTATACTCGCCGTGCGAGTGCTCCAAGACCTATTGCGGACGCCAGTGCTTTGAAGTGTTTCAATGAAGCTTGCACAGCACACCATTTCAACCGTGGCGCGAGAGCTTGACAATCAAGCGGAGAGGAAACGTAATAACAAACTTTCGATGCGCTGCATTCACCATACTCCTTAGCGGCTTCCTCTCCGGTGAATCTTTGCTACCCTAGCCAAAATATACGGCGAAGCATACCTCCGTTAGACGACCGTCTGTATCGACGAGAAGGTAAGTTCTCATGTGTTTTTTTTTCATTTTTTCTGCTTCGGTCAGATCACTATTAGAGACAGTCTAGAAGAAGCAAAACACAATACAATTGGGCGCAATGAGTGTGCTGCTGTTGCTACTATGCGTGAAACTGTTTTTATATACAGTGTCTATGCAGCTCACAATACCAATGAACAACCAAGCCCACCATTAGGGGATCAAGCAGAGGGTCATGCTCTGTGAAACCTGCATGTACGCAAAAATTCATCGAGTGTCATATGAAAACGCAAACATATAAAACATAAATTCAGCAGATACACAACGGGATTGTTTTTTTGTAATTGAACCCCCTTTTCTCCCCGAAGAAGAATTGCTGGCTATGGCACTGATACGTGCAATTAGATGATGAAATTATATAACCATATGCCTGGTCAGCTGCCCAAGTGCCTGAGCCAAACATGTGTCAAAACAGTCAAAGCTCAATACTTCAACCATGTCTCTTCTTGAACGCAAGAAATAATAAGGAGTGTGTGCACCGCTAGAAGTAAAGAAAAATGCAGCTTTGGTGTTCGAGCTATTACGTTTTTCTAATATTAGGTGCGAAGCATTTCTTAGCGAACTTCGGTGACCTTGAGCGTATCTATCTATCTATCTATCTATCTATCTATCTATCTATCTATCTATCTATCTATCTATCTATCTATCTATCTATCTATCTATCTATCTATCTATCTATCTATCTATCTATCTATCTATCTATCTATCTATCTATCTATCTATCTATCTATCTATCTATCTATCTATCTATCTATCTATCTATCTATCTATCTATCTATCTATCTATCTATCTATCTATCTATCTATCTATCTATCTATCTATCTATCTATCTATCTATCTATCTATCTATCTAGCCGCCTATCACTTTTAGCTCCTGGCCATTTTGAGAATGGTATCAACACCAAACTTGGTATGGCATAACATGACTGTATGAAGAACATATTTGACTAGTCATAACGTGAAAATCATGACATGTGTGTCATAAATGTTATGACTTACATTTCATTATCCTGCAGCTCTTGCGGTGGTTTCGTTCACATGACATGTTGCAAAACTGGTATGGTATGATATGATTGCGTGGCGAACACAAGCAACAAAATCTAACATGAAAATCTTGACATGCTGTCATATATCAACATGACGACATGCCACGCTCATGATGTGCTCGAGGCCATTTTGCTGGCGTCACATACACTAAATTTGGTATTACAGTACGTGGATGGATGACGAAGGTATGTGACTTGTGCAAACATGATAATTATGGGAGGCGTGTCATGTAACATGAGTACCTGCCACGCTCATGATGCGCTGGCGGCCGTTACGCTAGCTTCACTTAAAGAGAATTTGGTATTACGGAACGTAAATGAATGAAGAAGGTATTATACTAGTACAAACATGGTAAACACGAGATGCGTGTCATGTAACAACATGACTACATGCTACGATCATGATGCGCTCGTCACCATTTCGCTATCTTCTCAAGTACCAAACTCAATATTACGTGACGCGAATGAACGACTTAAGTAAATGACATATCCTAATCACGACATGCGTGTTATGTAACAACATGACTATATGCCACACTGATAATACGCTCGCAACCGTATGGCTAGCTTCACATATGCCAAATTTGGTATTACGTGATGATGAAGGTATGTCACTGGTGCAGACATGTTAATCAAAAGATGCGTGTCATGTGAGAAAATGACTACATGCCACAATCAGGGTGCCAATACATTTCTACGTGACGTGGTGAGCGTGCTCGCCGGGGCTCATTTCCTGGCGTCACGCCGGCGTGGCCACGCCAGGTGCTTGTTCTGCCATATAATCGCAGGCGCATGCCACGCTTCGTTGCTTTGACCCATGTGCGTTTCAGCGCGTCCGGCGTCCCTCCGTCAAAAAAATAGGGACATGTAATGTTGTCTTCGTAACGCGTCGGCGCGAAATGCAGCATGTCGCATTTTGCGCCAGTTGCCGTCGGGCCGCGCCGACGGACTCTGGTCGCGTCTGGCGCCAATGTACAGAGTAATTGCTCTTTGCTAACGTAGCGTCGCTGTGCCCAGCGTGCGCGCGTGTCAACGCTACATTGGAGTACACTGGGCCTTTGATGATGCGCTCGTTACCGTTTTGATAGCTCCACATATGCAAAATTTGGTGTTACGTGACGTCAATGAATTACGAAATATATGACGGGTGCAAACATGATAATGCTGACACACGTGTTAAGTAAGAACATGACAGTATACCATGCTCATAGCGTTCTCGGTGCCGTTTCCTAGTTCCACATATACTAAATTTGGTAACACGTGACGTGAATAGATGACGAAGGTAAACCACACATCGAAACATGAAAATCATGACACGGAAGTCATGTGCGGCATCATTTACCTCCACCTCGTAACGTTGTGCTGAGTTAAAGTAACATATCAACAATTCTCATTTATGCTTCGCATATCATCGATTCCCACAGTACGTGGGATCTGCCATTTGAATTTCTTGCCTTTTTTGGGCAGGGGACCAGCTGCCGACAGAAAAACACAGAGGAAAGGTCTCCAAAAATGTGTCATATTATCAACGCATTGCAGAGTTTGCGAAACTGCATACAAAACCACAAAAACTGCATTGAATGCGTGCTGCTGCACTGCATTAGGCACGCTATGGTGTCTACTTCCTCGATCATATTTTTGATGTTCACTGAGATTGTATTCTTATTTTTACCGTGTTTAGGTTGCATATGCTTGATTGATGAACACTTTGCAGTTGCATTCTTGTGTTTGCCTCGTTGCTCTTCATAAGCCACATGCCATAAAGGTTAATTTGCCATTCACAACTTCTGTTTTGTTTATTTATCAACACATAGGCATCCTTGTGTTTGTGTTTTCGTGATTAAACAGGACTGCAAAAATCACCTCTCCGATTGTACAGAAAAGCAGTTCTACAAAATCAAACTTGTTTTATATAAAGCAGCACTGCTCCTCTTTCACGGAACTGAGATGGCGTGGTTCTAACTTGCATATGTGCTAATGATGCAGCAATAGCGGATATTTTATTTACAGGCTTCTGACCAGATGTATTCGCGATGACTGCAATACTCTTGAGCATCTTCACCACATTGTTTCACTGGTCTTCAATAAATCAGCAGAGTAAATTACGCTGCCTCTTGACGACACTTTCTTCAAGGTTGAGAGAACCCACAAGATCGTTTTTAAAAACAGCACAGTGCCAAAAATGAGACGCGCCTTAAATTTTATAATTTCCAAAAGAATAAAACATCTCCTGTATATTATGTAGCGCCGAGGCTTTGGAATGCAGCACAGACATCACGATCTTTTTTCAACAGGTATTCCCAGCAATCAGATTCTGCAAATAAAAGCCAGAACATTATTGCGAAGCACATTCGTGCAGTAACAAATGTGCTTCTGAGCTTGCAGATGAAGGAGACGTTGCCGCTGTGTGAGCTTAGAAATGAAAGCTACACAGAAATAAAGGTTGCGTCTATTAGAATCTGATAATTAGACGCACCCACAAATGCAGGGCGAACAAAAAGAACAATAAAAAACAATAACTGATTACTCACGTATTCTTGAAAGATTAAAATGTTAAAATGGACACACACAAACACACACCAATCTATGGTAACCGACTATATATGCTGATAATTAAAGAAAACAACTTTAAAATGCATTTTTTTGCCAATGTTTGAAGAAAGGCACACTACTGCTTTTCTTAACTTTTGTAGCAGTCTAATTCGAACGCTCAGCCACGAGTATACTATGCCTAGTTTTTAACGCTACCCTGGTATAACCTTGAATAGCAGTTCTGAGCATTGTCTTCCAAATTTCCTACTATAAGCCGAGGAACAACCACGAAAGCGCCACGTTGAAATTCGCAGTAAATGAGAAAAATAAACATTGCACGGGCCCCTGACATTATGAACTGTGCACGTACTCCCGTAGCAAGAACGAATTTACGTACGAGTAATCCTTGTACATAATGCGGTGGTGAATTCTAAAAGCACGCCATTGTGATATATAGTAGCAATTACTCACTCCATCACGGTATTCATTCGTTGGCTACATTAGTGATCAGAAGGCTCTCAGTACAGCGAATGTAAACAAAGCAACAAACCATCTGTTGTGCGTCCTGTGATAACCCAGGCGAAAGTAGGCTCTCGAACGACACACATGCAGACACTACCCTAAATATAAACTGTAATTAGTAGACGCATACGACACAAAATAAACAAAGCAGGTAGACATGTTCACCAGCGGACGAAACGACATCAGCTGTTCGTTCAGCTGCCGGGGTGCGACTGTTGCCAGACTTGAAGCGGGGGTTTCGCTAACTCTACCAACACAAGGCTAAGGAGAACCACGCTACCACTCTAAATGCATGCATTTTGCTGTAATGTCAATTTATAAAAAAATAACAACTAGAAAAAGCGTTCTTTTATTGTACAGAGATAGGCAATTCCTAACCACAATCACGAATACTCTCATTATTATGCGCTTTTCTTGGCGCATGCAGTTCAATCAAGTGAAGAGAACATTTCCAAGGCCTCCTTTGGCGAAGGAAGTGTGAAGGAGCGTTCATAAAACTCAGCGGCCCTTTAAGTGGAGGAGCACACTTCGCATTGACTTCATCAATTCGAGGGGAGCCCTTGAGTGAAGGAGCGTTTGTGAATACGGGCCTTAGTATCTGGGAGAAAACTTGCACAGCCCATAAGTTGCCACGCTTTGTGACGGGCTAGGTCGGGAAGCACTTACATTGCTAACTGCGACAAATTACGGAGTTAACTTTATGACGAATGTGCAACACAACCGGTATTGCCACCTACAGGGCCTGCACATAGACTGGAATTACCCGGGAGATGCTTGTAGCGACCCTCATGCTGGATTGACCTTCGCGTCGATGCTTCGAACGCTGCATCAAGCAAATATATCGCTGGTGATCAGCGTGCCCCCAGACGAGAGCCGCTTCCGTTTCTACGACCTCAGCAACACGGTGCACATGGCGCGCTTCGTGATTGTCAAGACCCACATGCTGGTCATGCCCGGCATCGTCGCTTGCAGCGGGGATCGTGTGTCGGCAACCAGAGTTTTTAACAACATCGTCGAACCGATGAACGTAACATTGAGGCACAAGTTCGGATACAGCATGTCCGTGAGTGAGCATTTTGCACGTATATCGATCGCCTATTGTTGTGTTAATTACCAGCCTGTAATAATCCGTGAAACTACGTAGGTTCTGAGGATTACTCCCCTGAGCATCGTATTTGCAGTATTCGCCAACTGCGGTACGTGCGATGTCGTAGATTTATAGGATACTGTGCAACCAGTACTCAACGTGGATTTAAAGTACGAGTGCAAACAAAAATATTGCTTGGTTTGAATATTCGTTTATTAGTTGTGTATACGTAGCGGCTACTTGTGAATTTGCAGGCCGTCTATTTCGCATTTCCGCGTTTGTACAATCTTTCACGTGAGCCACGAAAGAAGAATCCTTCTTCGCATGTCTGAGTGCTTTAGAAATCGAGCATTTTTGAAGAGTGTTCCTCTAGTTTTGAGTGTATGAAAAAATAACGCCATGTTAGCTCTGTAAACAGTAGTAAACAATGTGAGCTTAAAAGCGAGCTGGTTCAGGCTAAGTTGCAGAGCTCGAACTCCATTTGGCATTCTCGCCTTGCAGTACTTCAAAGAGTAACATAAAGTGAATATTTTTGCTAAAGTTGGTAGTTTTGGTAACCAAAGAAATAGTTAAACCTAGAAACCAGTAGGCGGTATTCATTTTCTATAAAATGGAAAAAAAATGAAATTGCGTAGTTTTAATCAGATGTGAGCCTATAAGGGATCGCGTCACAGTCTGCCAGCAGCAGCTTTCCGTCCAGCATCGCACAACAAAAAAAAACTAAAACGCTCAGAACGATTGTATCCAACCAGAATGAGACAGCTAGTTGGAAATCGTGATGCTTTAAAGCGACAATACCTTACTAATTTTTTTTCGCGCTACCATAATAAAGAATGTCATCCACCGAAATAAACCAGCAGTTTTTCCGTGTACGAATGCAACCAGAAGTTGTAGATACAACCAGTGAGCTAAGCTCCTTAGGAATCGTACGCGAACGGCTATGCTTTTTGCCTCGCTGCTGGCTTTCGTGATGGTGGTTGGTTGGGGATTGGCGCTCGGTGGCGGGAATGACTGGGTGAGTAAGTGTGCGGCGTGACTTTTCTGCCGCTGCACCTGCGCTACACTTCGCAGGGAGCGCGCACCTGTCGTTTCACTCAGCCCGCTTATCTGGCATTGGCTTCCGAGATCACGGCTGCGCGCTCGCCATCTCGGAGTCCATGGCCCGGCGCAGAGAGCTTCGAAAGCGGCGATGGTGGTATGCGGGTCTAAGAGCCTTCGCTCCTTATAAACTCCTTGTAACGAAACACGGCAACAATATGAACAAAAATACGCGCATATGGGTCATGAACAGTCCCATGTAGCTGTATCTTTCCAGGTTGTTCTGGGAAACAGACAACATCACGATGGAAACCGGCGCTTATTGATTCGGTAGTTGAAGCTCGCACGTTCACATTACATTAACTGAAAAGGCCGCTGTGCTTTACACAGATTGCTTTTCTCTTAAACTTCAGTGTTCGCGGGTGCGTGCGCTACGCCGTAACGGTCGGTTTGCCACTGATGATGCCTCCGTCTGTCACGTCGGCATTGGCGGCTCTGTCGCGCAGTCCTCGTGAGCAGGCGGTATAGTCTGCTAAAACTGAGTTGTTGGATTACCAGCTACCGGTTCATCTAGAACTGGCGCTCTGACAAAGTTGGCAGAGCTCTGGCAGAACGAACGTTCTGGTTGAGGTTCTGGTGAACGTTCAGGTTTGTTGTCGCACAGTATTAAGCCGGGCAAAATATAGTGATCGTATCGGTCACAAGCAAACCGTGCACTCTCACTGCACTTTCACATGACTTCTTCGTCGTCGTCTTCCATGCACCCCGTGAGCACGATTTCGTACATCCTTCGCGGCAAACAATATTCTTGCTCAGTTCCCCAAGACAAAGAAGTTGAACCAGTCTCATTCGTTCTGTACCGTCTGCTAGTTTGACATTGCATGTTCTGACGTGAACTGCAGGGGCGTCAGTGTAAGCAGGCTTTGGTGTGTAGCGACACCACGGACCCGAGCTAACGGTGGGGGGGTCTCACCAGAAGAGGATTGGCCACCCTAGTGCAGTATCTGGCCACTACCTCCCATATGCAAACGTTCATTAACTCATGGACCTCAGTCCCCAGCAGCTGCGAAGCAATTGACCACGGTGGCGGTCAGAGCAGCAGCGTTGCAGAGGGTGCCATGAATCTCTGGATTTGGACAGGCCGCCATTGCAACCTGAACTCGGCAACGTTCAACACTAGAACCTTATCTAGTGAGGCAAGTCAAGCTGTACTGTTATAGGAGCTAGAGGGAGTTAATTGGCATATAACAGGACTCAGTGAGATTAGGAGGATAGATGAGGCCTATACGGTGCTAGAGAATGGGCACGTCATTTGCTATGGGGGCTTGGTTGACAGAAGAAAACTCGGAGTGGGGATCCTAATTCACAGAAACATAGCTGGCAACATAGAGAAATACTGTAGCATTAATGAAAGGGTGGTAAGCATCGTAATTAAACTCAATAAGGGATACAAGATGACTATGATACAGGCTTCCGCGCCTACATCCAGCCAAGATGACGCTTCATTGAAAGCTTTATGAAGACATGGAATCCGCAATAAGTAAGGTAAAAACACACTATACTATACTGATGGGAGACTTTATAGCAAAATTAGGGAAAAAGCAGGCTGGAGACCAGGCAGTAGGCGATTATGGCACTGGAACTAGAAATGCCAGAGGAGAGCTTCTAGTAGAATTTGCAGAATGCAATAATTTACGGCTTTTGAATACCTTCTACCGAAAACAAGGAAACCGTAATCGGACATGGAGGAGCCCTAATGGCAAAAATAAGAAAGAAATAGTCTTTATAATGAGTGCACACAAAGGCATCCTGCAGGATTTGGAGGTTCTTGTCAAGGTACGATGAAGTGACCATAGAATGGTACGGTCTCGAATTCGCATAGACTTGAAGAAGGGACGACAGAAACTGATACGCAAGAAGCCAATCAATGAGCTAGCACTGAGAGGGGAAGTTAACGAACTCACAGTCTCGCTTAAGAACAGGCACTCGGCACTTATTGAGGAAACCTACCTTAGCGTTGATACAATTAATGATAACTGACAAGTATCACGGAGTGTGCAGTGGATGTTGGAGGAAAGGTAGTTAGACAGGACACTGGCAAGCTTTCCAAGGTAACAAAGAATTTCATTAAGAGGCGTCAAAGCATAAAAGTCTCAAAAACAACTCACAAGATAGAACTGTCAGAGCTTTCGAATTTGAATAATAATCGTAAGGTATCTGATGTAAGAAGGTATAATATAAAGAGAATTGAACACGCTCTGAAAAACGGAGGAAGCGTCAAAGCAGTGAAGAGAAAACTTGGGATAGGGAAAAATCGGATGTATGCACTAACGGACAAAGAAGGCAAAATAACTACCAATATGGATAGGAAAGTTCAAATAGCGGAGGAGCTTTACAGTGATCGGTACAGTAGCCAGGACAAACACGACCTTAATACTATAAGAACTAACAGTAGCCCAGATGACAGCCCACCAGTAATCAAAAAAGTCAGAAAAGCCTTGGAGAGCATGCAAAGAGGCAAAGCTGCTGGTGAGGATCAGGTAACATCAGATCTGCTGACAGATGGAGGACAAATTGTGTTAGAAAAACTAGTCACCCCGTTCACGAGGTGTTTCCTGATGGGAAGAGTACCAGAATCTAGGAAGAATGCTAACATCATCTTCATACATAAGAAAGGAGATCACATGGACTTCAAGAATTACAGGCCAATCAGATTGCTCTCCGTCTTAACAAGCTATTTGCAAAGGTAATTGCTAACAGAATTAAGGCAACATTAGAATTCAATTACCCAAAGGAACAGGCAGAATTTCGAACAGGCTACTCAACAATCAACCACATTAAAATATCAATAAGGTAATAGAG
The DNA here is from genome assembly GCF_043290135.1 of Rhipicephalus microplus. NCBI lineage: Eukaryota > Metazoa > Arthropoda > Arachnida > Ixodida > Ixodidae > Rhipicephalus > Rhipicephalus microplus. Next base: position 627,586 of record NW_027464596.1, read on the forward strand.
AACTGCTCAGAATACAGCCAACCACTATCCATTAGCTTCATAGATTACGAGAAGGCGTTTGATTCAGTATAAATATCAACAGTCATGCAGACACTGCGGAATCAGGGCGTCAACGTAGCATATATAAACATCCTAAAAGAAATCCACAGGGGATCAGCTTCTACCATAGTGCTTCACAAAAAAGCAACAGAATACCAATCAAAAGGGGTATAAGGCAAGGGGGATACAATCTCCCTATAGATATTTACTGCGTGCTTAAGAGAGGTTATCAGAAGCTATATAGAATGGGAACAGTTAGGGATAAGAGTTAATGAAGAGTACCTTCGTAACCTGTGCTTCGCCGATGACATTGCATTGCTGAGTAACTCAGGGGACGAATTGCAACTCATGATTATGGAGTTAGACAACGAGAGCAGAAAGATAGTTCTCAAATTTAATCTGCAGTAAACGGAAGTAATGTACAACAACCTCGAAAGAGAGGAGCGCTTTGAGAAAGGTAATAGTCCACTTGAAGTTGTAAAAGACTATGTCTACTTAGGGCAGGTAATAACCGCGAAGCCGAAACACGAGATTGAAGTAAATAGAAGAATAAGAATGGGGTGGCGCACATTTGGCAAGTGTTCTCAAATTATGACAGTAGATCGCCACTATCTCTCAAGAGTAAAGTAAATAACAGCTGTATCCTTCCAATACTTAGCTACGGAGCAGAAACATCGAGACTTACAAAGTTGGTTCAGCTTAAAATGACGACGACGCAGCGTGCAATGGAAAGAAAAATAGTAGGTGTAACCCTAAGATACAAGAAGAAAGCAGAATTGATTAGGGAACAAACAGGAGGTAAGGGTATAATAGTTGAAGTGAAGAAGAGGGAATGGACATGGGCCAGGCATGTAGTGCGTAGACAGGACAATCACTGGTCATTAAGGGTAACTAACTGAATTTCTAGAGAAGGCAAGAGGGTTAGGGGGAGACAGAAGGTTAGGTGGGCTGATGAGATTAAGAAGTTTGCGGGTATAAATTGGAAGCAGCAAGCACAGGACCAAGTAAACTGGCGGAACATGGGAGAGGCCTCTGCCCTGCAGTGGATATAATCAGGCTAATGATGATGATGATGATGATGATGATGATGATGATCTGGCGTGTCCATCATTACCCTTCAAGCTTTTAACAACTCCAGCCCATTTCCAAAACGTAACAGGCACTTTGTTATCTCCAATTATGACAATGTCACCACACTCTAACCTGCTGTGCGCGCTTCTTAGTGTCAGTAATTATTCCTCATGCCAGCAGTGCCAAAAGTCATTAAGGTTTGTTGTCTACGTGTCCAGGCGCGCGGCATCTTTGTGAGGCCTCCCGAGATATCACTAACTTGTGTTTGCGGAATGACTGTGAGGCATCTACCTGACAAAATGTTTGAAAAAGTCAGTACCTCTGCTTCGACAGTATCATCGAAAATGCATGTCAGTGGCTTCGAATTTATCTCTGCATTGACTCTTAGTAAAATGTCAAGCTACTCGAAGCTGAAGAATCTTTTTCCTAGAGTTTTCCTAGAGTTTACACGGGCAGTTTTTAACCGTGTCATTTGCTCCCAAAAGCCTCACACCATGAAGCGTGGTCCACCATGAATTTCCATGTAATATTACTTCTATGATAACAGGGAACGGGTTCGAATCCCGGCTGTGGTGGCTGCATTTCCGATGGAGACGGAAATGTTGTAGGCCCGTGTGCTCAGATTCGTGTGCACGTTAAAGAACCTCAGCTGGTCGAAATTTTCGGAGCCCTCCACTACGGCGTCTCTCATAATTATATGGTGGTTTTGAGACGTTAAACCCCACAAATCAAGAAGCGAAGCACATCTCTGTCTTTTTTCCTGATGGATATCTGCATGAACGCCTTCTGAACGTCCACTGTAAGTTAGAATGCATACAAGCGAAACCGGATTAGCATCTTTAGAAGTTCAGATTCAAGTTTGGTCCCCTTTCAAGCTTCTCATTCAGCTTGCATGACGCTGTTCTGTGTGACGATGCGTCGAAAACAGCGCACAGTCGTGTAGTAGAACACATATCGCGAATGATTTCATAATGCTGCATGTAATAAAAGTTTCCTCGCGATGTTTGTACTTTCCTGACCTTCTCTGCGTGTTCACTTTTCTCATATTGCCTAACAGCGTTGTCATAGCGCTTCAAAGCTTCACAGGTCGAGGAAAGTATTTCACCGAAGGAGTACAGTCGTGAAGGTGCGACTTTGCAATTGTCTCCAATGTCCGGTTCATGTGGTTTCCAGGGCGTGACACTTCATAAGGGCCACCTTAAAAGTTAATGGTTTCATTAATCTGCCAGAACTACTTCTTGCTTGGATGATGGGGCATCCACACTTCCAATAGCTTCTATTTTTCAGAATCTTTCTAACAGGAAGAAAAGCGCCTCTTTGTCGTATATTTCTACTCTCAAAACACATATATGACTGCTCGTCCTATGGTCCTTGAAGAACACCGATGGTCCTTGAAGAGTACATTCAAAGTTTGTGTTGGTCGCTACCAGAGATTGGGTTTCGTTATGCCATTTCACCCCACTTGCATTCGACATAAATTACCATATCTGGTCGGAACCAATCAGCAGGCTCACTCCAGGTTCACCTGTGACCCTAGAAAAAACCACGGCGTTTGCTAGTGGCTTGCCTTCCGCAACGATGTAACGAAACAAGCGGTTGTCTTGGGGCACTTCGACGATGTCTTCTTAGATGAACGGCACGACGATCGCTTCTATCTGCACTGAGATATTCTCCTACTGGCTGCGATGTGCAATGCTCGCTGCCTTAGCCTGGTAAGCATGCTGTGGTCGAGAGCGTCGCAATGTGCTAACCACTAGATGTATATGTCGGATGGGAGATAAATTAAGCTTCTTGCATACCTCTTCCCGCAAAAATGTTCGTTGGCTCCGTTATCCAAGACATCGCGGACATAGCAGGAATGAGTAGGAGGCGTCCGCCAGACACGGAAAGTCTGAAGGAAAACCTCCGTAGCGAATCGACGTTGGTTACTGTTCGTTACTACGCACATGGCGACATTCGGGGTCTTTCTCGGTCCTGCGTCAGCTGATATCTTGAGACTGTCAGCGTTGTACATCGTGGAAGCATGGCGACGCTTGCATGTCATACACTGCGTCCTGCGACGGCAGTCCCGGATAAGATGTTCCTTCGTAGTACACATAAAGCAGCGACCATTCTTTCTGAGCACAATGCGCTAATCTTCCAGACTTACGTCACTGCTGCATCGTTCAGTATTATGGTCTTTGGCAGCACAAAAGAAGCATGGTTCAGTTATTACTTCTGCCTTATTTTGAAGAACCCTTGCCGCAGAAACTGACGTGTTAGTTGAGTTCGCATTTATTTTAGGGTGTGTTTTGTTGATTCTTGTTACCCTAGTCTTAGCACACTTCTCTCTTCATCCAACTTCTACTTGAAGAAATTTCAGCAAGCGCTCTAAATGCCGTTCAGATGAATCCGCGCTGCTGTGTGTGGCTACCGATGAGGTATTGGACTCGATGCTGTCGCAGTTGTAATACTCTACTACCAGTATATTCTGAGCTTTTGCTTTTAGAAGTATTTCGCATAGCATTGAAGCGTAAGATGAAGCACTTACCCAAAGGCTAGTGAGTCCTATTCGGTTAAGTAGAGTGTCGTCGAATAACTTTCGCAAAGCAGTAACGCTGTGTGATCAAGTCACTGGCCTAAGCATGCGTAGGTTGATTCATATGTGAGGTTTAACGTCCCAAAATCACCATATGATTATGAGCGCAGAAGCGAAGGCCACGGAAAATTTGACCACCTAGGGTTCTTTAACGTGCACCCAAATCCAAGCACACGAGCCTACAGCATTTCCGTCTTCATCGGAAATGCAGCTGCCACAGCCGAGATTCGATCCCGTGACCTACGGGTCGGCAGACGAGTACCTTAGACTACTGCGGCGGGGAAGCATGCCTAGGTTCTCCAAAAGTTTTGCTTGATCAACTTGCGCTTGCCATAGCGCTGCTTCAATATTTCAAGTGCGTCGTTAGAACTTGATTCCGTCACTTGGATTCCAGTGATGGCCTTGACAGCAGCTCCGTCAAGCAGAGAAACCAGGTAATGGAAGCGGTTTGTGTCAGATATCCTCGGGTTCTCGTGTACAGAATGGAGAAACATATCCTAGAACGGCTGTCATTAGGTGATTGTCCCGTCGAAACGCACAAGTTCCAACTTGGGCAACCTGGTGCCAAATTCACACTGGGAACGTGTCGTGTTCGTTGAGGATGCAGCCGGTCGGTTCTCGTCAGCAATGTAGGTGGCTCCATAGTCGAAAGTGAAGAGGAAGTCTTGGGCGTGTCAATATTCTGATTGAGCAAGGCCGACGCGCTGACAGCAGCTTCGTCGGATTCCATGACGGAATAATAATCTTCTAAGACTTGCGCATCGGTCATGACTGCTTCCATTTCAGCATTAAGTACGTTCAACTCCAACTTCGTCGCCTTTAGCCGGCTTTGCAAGACACGAAGTGCGGAAAGCTTGAACTGTCCGGACTGAAGGACCTCGCTTACTTCGTTAATGAACCTCGTGGTTCTCGCTCGGCGAGCGGCCCGCTTGTTCTTGATCCGTTCCATGACAGCTCAATCCAGAGGTATCTCCCAAAAGATGCCGCAAGATCCAAAGGCACTGGCTGGCTTTCCGGGTCATTTGACACCAAAACAATGTAGGAAAAATACATTTCTGCCGGGTTTATTGGCCCAAAGCGCTAAGCCGTCCAACACATAGCGATCGAATCGCTTACAAGCAACCGTCCGCTCTCACTGCACGTTCACGTGACTTTGTTTTCGTTTTACACGCACCGCGAGCACGATTCCCACCGCACCTATCGCTGCGCTGTGTGGGCTATAACGTTTCTTTGTTCAATATTCGCTTCGCTGCCCCTAAAGTTTCTCACGTGGGGTTTCCTAAAAAGTTGATGAGCTTCAGCTGTTAATACAGTCCGAAAACCAATAGCTTCTTTTTCTCGTCTTTGTCGATCACTTGCACAAACAGTTGAAATTGTTCCATTCTCAAAACCTGTGACTTAGGATCTTAGCTCAGCGACGTTGAATGAGCGCGGCAATCCTATCTGTAATAGCGAAGGTTGAGTCACCTCTGCGCGGTCTCGTTGCTCCGTCTTCACTCGAGCTGCACAGCGTGGTCCTCAGCGTCCGCTCACTGCACCATTTAGGCACTTTCAGTGCTTATGCGGAGGCGTTTTTCTGTGGATGTCGCTGTCTACTGCACCTTTGAAGCTGCGGCGTCATCCTTCCAGAGCACGCACACTCGAGCGCGATTGGAGAGTTATCGCGCGAACATTGACCAAGAACTATAACTGCGGTGCGTCCCTAAATACTCTTTAGAGGAGCGGGTGGTACCACTGAAGCTTCACTCACACTTTTTTGCCGTTCCTTAAGCGACAATCACTTCAGTATGAGGAAGCTGTTTTAACGAAACAAGGCCATGCACCACGTTTACCACATATTTCCCAGTGATTACGTAATCACTCTCAGAGACGAGAGCCCAAGAGGAATACAGTTTATCGCAACGAAAGGAATGCTCAAAATAAAGAGAAAGGGTGTAGGGTTCGTTTTAGGGGCGATTGTTGTAGCATGGAACAGCCAATGAGGTGGATTTGAATGCACAATCTTGATTTTCACTGTTCCTAAACGTGCCGCTAGGTCCCAAGACCCTCGGACATAAGGCGGGTCGATGCTCGTGCGATAGTCTTCATATAGCACACGACTGTATACATGTCCGTATGGTTTTGTCAGTCGCCGAAATGCACGTACTTTTTCGCATGCGGTTCCATCACCACATACGCCAACGCGATTCGAACTTCTTCGTCAGCAGTAACGTGGCCACAACGAGTGGCCACGAGCAGATGGGTTTCTTTATTCGAAAGCTCTTTTATTTTGTAGTCACTAGGTGTGTCATCGTATACGTATGGCGATATCAACAAGGCGACATGCTATCCACTTTATCACACATATATTTTACGCAGTATCACGAGAAATCACACGGACGACGCGAAAGGAAGACAGAACTCTGCGCAAATGGCTCGGGTGACTGATGGATTGATATGTGGAGTCTAACGTCCCAAAACCAGCATATGCTTAATAA